>NW_022196915.1:27332975-27343458 GCF_008632895.1 Mastomys coucha
TTAAGGTCCTGTATCATCATCATGATAAGTGATTTTAGATCTGAATCTTGCATTTCCGGTGTAATGGTATGTCGAGGACTTGCTATGGTGGGAGAATTGGGTTCTGATGATGGCAAGTGATCTTGGTTTGTGTTGTTTATTTTCTTACGTTTGCTCCCCACCCCCAACCCCCGGCATCTGGTTAACTCTAGTGCTACCTGTCCTTGCTAAATCTGACTGGAGCCTGTCCTTCCTGTGATCCTGGTTGTTTCAGAACTCCTCAGAATCAAGCTGCCTCTGTGATCCTGTGATTCTGGGATCCTGGGATCCTGGGCTTGTTAAATCACCTGGGAGTGTCGCTTTCTCTGTGAGTTTGTGGGACTGGCTGCAGAACTTGTGCCCAAGGTCTGCTCAGAACCCTAACCCAGACAGACCAGAAGGAACTGGAGTCACTGGGCTGGTGGAGTTCCTGTGTGCCTGGTCCCGCTAGACCCAATTACTCCAAGTGTTGGGACAGATGTTGGTTCCTGCTTACCTCTGATCCTGGGTGTGTCAGAGCACCTGTGAGTGGAGCTTCCTCTGGGTGCTGTGGGACTGGCTGCAGAGCTTGTGCCCAAGGTCTGCTCTGGACCCCAGCCCAGGCAGACCGGAAGGAACTGGAGTCACTGGGCTGTGGAGTATCTGTGTGCCTGGTCCCACTGGACCCAGTTACACCCAGTGTTGGGACAGAAGTTGGTTCCTGCTCACCTCTGATCCTGGGTGTGTCAGAGTGCCTGGGAGTAGAGATTCCTCTGGGTGTTGTGGGACTGGCTGCGGAGCTTGCGCCCAAGGTCTGCTCTGGACCCCAGCCCAGACAGACTGGAATGAACCCGAGTCACTGGGCTGGTGGAGTTCCTGTGTGCCTGGTCCCACTGGACCTTTTTTGGTTTTTTCAAGACAGGATTTCTCTGTGTAGCCCTGACTGTCCTGGAACTCACTCTGTAGATGAGGCTGGCCTCGAGGTAAAGATTTATTTATTTACTTATATATGTAAGTACACTGTAGCTGTCTTCAGAAGAGGGAGTCAGATCTCATTACAGATGGTTGTGAGCCACCATGTGGTTGCTGGGAATTGAACTTAGAACCTTCGGAAGAGCAGTCAGTGCTCTCAACCTTTGAGCCATCTCTCCAGCCCCATTTCTGCCTTTTAAATAATCTTTATGGTTAGCTTGGGTGATAGGTGGTGGGTGTTCTTTAATTCATTCTAGTCTTCAATCTTCTTTACATGTTTTTTACAATTTCACAATTAAAATTCCATCATTCAAACTTGATGATAGAAGATGCTGGAAATACCATTACATGGATTTCCAAGTTTGGCAAGAACAAAAAAAATTGTTGATAGAAGGAGTCTGACTCCAAACTTTCCTGAGGACTTAGCTGTCCTTCTACTGTAAAAATGTAAATAATGTGCAGAGGAACAACACATAGCCAAGGTGAAGCCCTTCGGGTAGACTGTCCCAGACAGAACTTTGCACAAGTGACTTGGGCTCTGGAGACAGTTCAGTTGGTAAAGGACTTGCCATGTGAGCACAGGAAATGAATTCAGATCCCTAGTATCCTCATATAAATCTGGATGCAGTAACACATGCTTATAACCCCAGCAGGAAGGAGACAGAAACATGAGAATCCATAGAACTCACTGGCAACACAATCTAGCTGGTTCCTTGAGAGACCCTGCCTCAAAAACTAGTGTGGAGAGCAATAGAAGAAGACATCTAACATTGACCTCTGGCTTTTACACACACATGCACACATAAACACAGGCACATGAGTACATGAATATGCCCTACACACACATACACACACACACACACACACACACACACACACCCTTCTGTCCATACCATCCAGGTCATACATACAGGAAGGGTATTAGGTTTTTAGATCATATCCCCCAACAGGAGAAAACTGAGGTCCCAGATTAGCTGGCAGCTGGGTTTAACACTTGAACCCAAAGGTTTACTGATGGAAGACTCTGATGTCTTGGTCACTGGATCTTTACAGAACTCAACACAGCCAACCACTGATCAGCACCTCATTTTTCCACCCATGGCTTAGATCTCCCCAAGGCTCCAGGCTCAGGCCTTACCCAGAACCCTCCCAGCCAGCACCTCTCACCAGAGCTCTTCAGCCTCTTTCTGTGCTTGCAGCCGTGCCCTCTCTGCGATCAGTTCCTCAGATATCTCTTCATAGGGCTTGTCTCCAGGGCCTTCACCCATGACCCACACCCAGACCTCACCGTCTGCTCCCAGAAGCCACTGGATATGCTTGTTGCTCGCTGCCTCACAGTAGAAGGGGGAAGAGAGAGAAAAGAAGAAACATATAGTTTCCAGTTAAAGAGCAAGCAAGCCAACGTGGTGCTAGCACATGTTCTATAGTTATCACAGAACTCAATAGAGCAACAGTGGCCTGAATACAGGTTCAAGAAATTCCCTTATATCATTCCCTCTAAGCATCAACAAACAGCTAAGCCAGCCTACAAGGCTAAAGTCAGAGGTGAGCTTTCATGAGTTCTAAATCAACAAAAATATCAAGGGGCAGTGTGATATTCTTTGTAGAAAATTGTGTGTGCTATTCTTGGACTTAGGCAGTTGGGTGCCAGTGAGCTTTCTCTGCCCTCTTGTTTTCCTATCCACAGACTAAAAAGAAGGAATCAGAAATGGTAGAGTGGCAAGATGAAGCAGCCTGGAGCCTGGTGTCTCTGTGATATACATCATGTTGGTAATTTGAGCAAGAAATGAACCTTTGCTAGATACAGCCACTGAGAGCCCTTAGTTTGCCAATAACAGCAGGCTCCACTGACGACTGTGACTAGACCAGCTATGTTCCATGGTGACAGGGTTGCCACAGCAATAGAAACCCTGCATCTGGCTTTAGCAGCTGGGTGAATGATATCTAGCAGGCCAAACAGCTGGAGGTCCAGGCATGCAGGAACAAAACAGCTGGTAGAAATGACACAGGCTCATTAGAATTTAAAAAGCAGACCCTGTGTTTTCTGAATTAGGAAGTTGGAAATGAAACATCAACAACATATTTTAGATGCATTTGACACACTGTTAAGAGAAAAAACAATGAAATTCAAGAAGGAATCAAGTGCTTTGCAGGGGAAAGTGGGGAAAAAAAGGGAGAATACAGAAATACAGGAATTGGAAAAAAATAGGTTTCAAATGGTAAGAGATGAATTTGGCATGGTGGTGAATGCTTATGATCCCAGCACTCTGTAGGTTGAGGCAGGAGGATCATGAATTCCAGGCTAACTGAGGCAATATTCTCTCTGTGTCTGTGTGTCTGTGTGTGTGTGTGTGTGTCTGTCTGTCTGTCTGTCTGTCTGTCTCTCTCTCTCTCTCTCTCTCTCTTTCACACACACACACACACACACACACACACACACACACACATTTTGAAGTTTTTCATGACAGAGCTCAGTAAGTTGTCTCCATGAATGAGATTCCTGAGGGCCCAAAGCACGGTGGGTGTGAGCATGTGCTCTCTACTCTCTGCTACAGCAGATGCCACTCAATAAACCCTCAGCCTCCAGGACCTTGTGTTTACCCATGGTGGTGTTTCTCAGAGGCTGTCCCAGCATGACAAGCTGGGACATGACTGAGATGTCTGACTTCTTGCCAAGATTCCTGGCATTACATGGCTCTCTACAATAAGGCTCCCAGCATCCTTGCCTTCTTTACTCAAGGTCAAGTAGGAAATTTTTAAATATTTATTTATTTCAAATAGTTACAGGCACAGTATGTAATAGTAGAAAATGACTTCATGGAAAAAAACCTATATCTTATAAAACAACAGAATTATCATTAGGGTACCAATCACTGAGCCTCTGCCCTAAAGGCTCAGCTGCCTGTCTTTCTTCTAGATACATAGTTGATTTGAAGAAGAAGAAGAAGAAGAAGAAGAAGAAGAAGAAGAAGAAGAAGAAGAAGAAGAAGAAGAAGAAGAAGAAGAAGAAGAAGCAATCAGTGAAGAGGCAACCTACAGAGGGAGGAAAGGATTCCTGCAAACCATATACCTTATTAAGGGTTACCAGCTAAGTACATAAGGAAGTCAAGCAACACTGTATCAAGAAAACAAACAATTCTGTTTTCAAATGAGAAAAGGGCTTGAATGGATATCTCTTAAAAGAATACATACAAATGCCAGATGTTAGAGAAAACATTCAACCTCAATTAATCATAAGAGAAGCTCAAGTCAAAAACACTGTGGGATATCACTCCATTCCTGTTAAAAGGGTGGGCAGCAAATATATAAAGTTAAAAACCTCGAGGACAGGGGTTATAGCAGTGGTTCTGAACCTGTGGTTCATGACCCCTTTGGGGGTTTGAATGACCCTTCCACAGGGGTTACATATCAGATATCCTACATTTCAGATATTTACACTGGGGTTCAAAAAAGTAGCAAAGTCTTAGTTATGAAGCAGCAATAAAAACAATTCTGTGGTTGGAGGTCACCACCACATGAGGGATTAATACATTTCTAGCATTAGGATGGTTGAGAACCATTGGGCTGGAGAGGTGGCTCAGTGGTTACTTGTTTCTGTCACAGAAGACCTGAATTCTACTCCCGTACCTAGATGGCAGCTCACAACCATCTGGATTTCCAGTTCCGGAGGACCAAACACCCTATACTGCTCTAGTGGGCACTGTGTACATGTGGTGCGCAGATGTACACGCAGGAGAAACACCCATTTACATAAAGCAATTTTTTTAAAATGAAAGCTTAAGGTCCATAGAAGTAAAGGGACATTTGTACTCTGGTGTAAGAATGTGAATTAATGCAGCCATTACAGAAAACAGTACAGAAATTTCCCTGAAAATGAATATATGGGTATATCCAAAAGAAATGAAGTCATTATGTCAGAGATTTCTGCACACGCATGTTCATTGTGGCACTATGCACAACTGACATGGAATCAACCTGTGTCCATCAAGAGACATGCACACATAAAAAACAACTTAAAAATAAAGAATAAATAAAGAAAATGTGATACATGCATATGGTAAAATATTATTTGGCCCTAGAAAAGTGGAAAATCATATTATCAATCATATAGGTGAACCTGAGGGGCATTGTGATAGGTGAAGGAAGCCAGACACAGACACACAAACATCATATGAACTCACACACATGTGGGATGTAAAGCAGGGAGAAGGGTCAGAGAGATGCTGACATCTCTAGATGTATATATGGCCAGCACTAGCTGGATCTAATGGGTTATTTAAAAAAAACAAACAAACACAAAGTTAGGAAGGGATGTGTTGGGGACATAGATGGAGCTGGAGGAGACAATAAGTAGCATGGTGGTTCATTGTGTACATGGATAGAATCTCAAAAAAATAATTTAAAGCTCATCAGTAGCTATCTCAGTAATATGCAAATTTCCTCTTCTCTTTAATAAACAAAAAACTTTACGTATACCGAGATTTGTTTTAAAATATGTTTCTTTGTGATTTATTATTTTTAAAAATGAGACTTGGTTTTGTACTTTTTTGTAAATCTATTTAATATCTAGCCTAATTGAAAGCAAAAGTGGTTCTCATATCTTCTCCTGAGTTCACTCTTTATTTTTTTTAATTTATTAATTTATTATATGTAAGTACACTGTAGCTGTCTTCAGCACCCCAGAAGAGGGCACCAGATCTCATTAAGGATGGTTGTGAGCCACCATGTGGTTGCTGGGAATTGAACTCATGACCTTCGGAAGAGCAGTAGGTGCTCTTAACTGCTGAGTCATCTCTCCAGCACCCTGAGTTCAGTCTTTCATGATAGATAATTTTTGTTAAAGTATATAAAAGAATTATTCACATGTACTTGAAAAGAAAGAAGAGTGGAGAAGACCTCACAACTTTTCCCGAGGTAGTCACAGATACTATATAAAGTCTGAAATAAGAAATAGACACTTCACTTGTCCGTTTGTTTGTTTGTTTAGAGATAAAGTCTTGCTATGGAGAGTAGGCTTGCCCTGGACTCATTTTATAGCCCCAATGGTCTTGGTTGGATGATACTCCTCCCCCCTCAACCTCTTCAGTGCTAGATTATAAGCACGTACCACCATGCCCAGCTAGTAGTAGATTCTTAAAGGTTAGTTACAATGTGAAATGTAAACCATACCAATAAGGCCATTGAGCTTTTTATATTAAAAGCTATTCATTGTGATGACATAAAGATGTTACCATTAGGGGGCATTGGGTGGGAATGTTAGAGGAATTCTCTGAGCTTGCAATTCTTTTAAAGTAAGTCTGAATTATTTCAAAATAAAAGGTCTAACAGTTGTCACAAGATTTTATTTCTGTTTTATTTTGGTTTGTGTGTGTGTGTGTGTGTGTACTGAAACTCATGGAGCTGGGTATTATAGGTGGTTGTGATTGGCATGATATGGGTCCTGGGAACCAAACTCTGGTCCTCAGAGTTTGCAAGCTGCAAGCACTGAGCCATCTCTCTAGCCCCAATGAAATTTGTTTATTCATTGTTATTGTTTTAGTTTTTTGAGACAGGATATCTCTATGTAAGTAGCCATGGCTGCACTGGGATTCACTGGGTAGAGCAGGCTAGCCTCAGACTCACAGAAATCAGCCTGCATCTGCCTCCTGAGTGCTAGGATTTAAAGCGTGCTTTTGTACACGCTAGTTTTCCTGGCTACAAGAGATGCAGATATGGGAGAATCAGCACTCCAGGTCAGCCTGGCTACCAAACAAGACAGACAGACACATCTCCCCCACTGGTTCAGATTCTACTGTGAACAGACTTTGTACTCATACATGATTTTGATACTTTGCTCATTGGTTCTTTGGAAAACAGCATCAAACAGCTCTTCCAAATATGGGTTTTATCTTACAGTATCAGAAAAGTCACATTTGCAAATGCCATCATGATCTTATGAGGCAAAGGACTACACATTGGGCAACTTAAAACTTCATTGTAGCAGAAAGACATTTTTCAAAAAATTTTAGCCATTTTGCTTGAAAGCAGAAATTTTATCATAGGTGTAAGCTTTGTCAGTTCCTTTTCTTGAAGTAAGAGATTCTCTTTGCTCATTTTTAAGTAGTCACCTATGAAAAATACATATATCATTGCCTGGCAATATTTTCTTAAATAAAAATGGTGAACCACGAAAGAGGCTAGTTTATCAAATTACTGAAACAAGCACACAACTTTTTTTCAAGATACCCCTGCATCCTGCAGCAAGAGCAATGCTTTCCATGGCCATATCATTTGTCACATGATAAAATGTTTACTATTTCATAGTGGAACAAAGCCATCATTCACTTGTACAGCATGATGAAAAATATATTGACCACTACCAGTATGGTGCCGGTAGATTTCCTCACTGTGTTGGTTAACTTTCCATCACTGTGACAAATACCTAAGCTAGTCAACTAACAAAGAATAAAGGTTCATTTGGGCTTACAATTTGTGAATTTCAGAACATGTGAAAGCAGACCCAGCACAGGATATCACACTACGGCGGAATTATACACCCGAATAGATTTGTCATGACCAAGAGAGGAAGAGAGTGACATCCCATAATTCCTTCGGGAATTATCCCCCAGTGACCAAGATGCTTTCTACCAAACCAACAGTACCAGCACTTCCAAATAGCACCAAACTGAGGACCAAGCCTTCAACGTGTGGGGCTTTGGGAGACATTCCAAATATTAAATGAGACCTCACTATTGATTTTACAGCCTCAGTACAAGTATGGTTAAAAGAAGCATAGTTTTAGCCAGGCATGGTGGCACATGCCTTTAATCCCAGCACTCAGGAGGCAGAGGCAGGAATATCTCTCTGAGTTCAATGCCAACCTGGTCTACAAACCAAGTCCAGGACAACAAGGCTACACAGAGAAACCCTATCTTGAAAAATGGGGTGGGGATGTCAGGGGAAAGCGTAGACTGATCACCCCAGAGGAGTCTCACATTTTTCCAGGAATCCAGAAACACACTTTGAGAATCATTCTATGATATGACAGCTCAATTTTCTTATATTATAGTGATTAAAGGGAGGGAACTGATACCTGGGATACACAAAGAATTCCTGTAAGTGGCTGATAGACATATCAAAATACTTAACTTCACTACCAATTAAAAATGCGGTATCCACACAGGAGTGAACTGTCATGTTGCTCATACAATACTGGAAAGCATGGAAAGGTGTAATGGTTTCAAGAGTGGCAAGTTACCTCACAGGAGAAGGCACAGGTATGACCGTTTTCATTATTCCTAGAGGCTCAGATGATTCTAATGAGAAGTTTTAAAGTATTATTCCTAAAGACATGATGTGGGCCAGAAAAACAGCTTAGCAGGTAAAAGTGCTTGCTGCCAAACCTGATGGCTTGAGTTCAGTCATGGAGACTCTCACAATAAAATGAGAGAACTGCCTCCTACAAGTTGTCTTCTGACCTCCATACACATATGATGGCACAGGTGTACACACACACACACACACAAGACTAATACTATAATAACATAACTTGCCACAGACACTAGGCATTAGAAAGACAGATAATAAAAAGAATTGGCAAAAATAGAGAAAAACACATCCCCTTGTAACTGCTGCTGGGAACGTAGGTTATCATGTAGGTTACAAGATAACCTACATTCAACCCAGTGATTCAACCAAAAGAAATGAAATCATGTTTCCACACAGAAATGTCCGTGTGAAGGTGGACTCAGTACCACACACATGTACTGGCTGGTTTTGTGTGTCAACTTGACAGAGGCTGGAGTTATCACAGAGAAGGGAGTTTCAGTTGGGGAAGTGCCTCCATGAGATCCAGCTGTGGGCATTTTCTCAATTATTGATCAAAGCGGGTAGAGCCCCTTGTGGGTGGTGCCATCCCTAGGCTGGAAGTCTTGGGTTCTATAAGAGAGCAGGCTGAGCAAGCCAGGAGAAGCAAGTCAGTAAGGAACATCACTCTACGGCCTCTGCATCAGCTCCTGCTTCCTGACCTGCCTGAGTTCCAGTCCTGACTTCCTCTGGTGATCAACAGCCATGTGGAAGTATAAGCTCAATAAACCCTTTCCTCCCCAACTTGCTTCTTGGTCATGATGTTTGTGCAGGAATAGAAACCCTGACTAAGAAAAATTAGTACCAGCATAGTGGGGTATTTCTGTGACAACCTGACCATGTTTTGGGGAGGACTGTGGAAGGACTTTGGAACTTTGAGCTAGAAGAGCCATTGGTTGTTAAGAGCTCTATGGGATGTTGTGTAGGAGCTTAGAAGGTCATGTTGAAATGTTAAAAGGATTTGTTTTCAACAAAAAATACTGATAAACTAACATTTATATGCAAAAATAATTTTTTTCAACTCTTACCTTATATCACACACATGTTCACTTTTAAGCTGTCAAAGAATTAGTGTGTGCACTCGGGTTCTCTTCTAGATAGAAAGGTACTTTGTATTTTAAAATGCTGGGAAACTGAAGATAAAACACAACTGATTTGTCATGCTTCCTCCAAAACCTAGTTGCCTGAACAGTGTCTGCAGGAGAGGTCCTGAAAGATTTCTCATTTCTTTGATGGGTCTGCCCTGCCTTTACAAGGCATCAACTTTCTCTTCGGATGTTTTCACCAAGGTGTATTTATTTATTTTTTATTTTTTTATTAGATGTTTTCTTATTTACAATGTCTCCTTTCCCGGGTTCCCCTCCAAAAACAGAAAGAAAAAAAGAAAAAGAAAGAAAGAAAGAAAAGAAAAGAAGAAAAAAATAAAATAAAATAAAACAAAAACTAAAACAATCCCCTCTTCCATCTCCCCTCCCCCTGCTCACCATCCCACCCCCTCCTGCTTACTGGCCCTGGCATTCCCCTACACTGGGGCATAGAACCTTCACAGGGCTGAGGTCCTCTCCTCCCATTATAGTCAGCAATCCTAATCAGTCTTAATGGTCGAAGGTATCCAGGATATAGGACTTTCACACAAGGAAAATCCTGGCCAAGCAGAACAAGATGGATCATCTTTAGCAGGACAAGATAGTTCACCCTAACTGAGAAATTATCTACCATTTAACCTGCTATGACGGATTTCTTTCCTAGTTATACCTTTCAAAGCTGGAACTCTGACAGAAAGCAGCCTCACTGTCACCATGGCCCTGTTTTCTCACAGATGTAGACCAGAATCTAGAGAGATGAAATCTAAACTAAAATACAAAAGAATGAGGGACATTTAGGGCTACATGAATTCAGGCTTGGCTAACATGAAGTCATTGGAAAGCATGAGACATTAGCTAGCATGGGGATACACGGGATGACGTGGGAAAAGACAGTAGGTGGCACAGAGGGGACATTGGGTACTTACAGTTCCAGATGTGATGGGCCCTGGGAGAATGGAGCCTAAAAATAAGGTAGACTAAAGTCTCATGCCAACTTCATTCAAGGTATTATACTCCGAGGGTTAAGAGTCACCAGAGTAAACTGTATAACCGAGTAAAGTGTATAATCACAAGGACAAGCTGCA
>NW_022196915.1:27343468-27375338 GCF_008632895.1 Mastomys coucha
AAAAAAAAAAAGTTTTTCTGTAGAGGCATATAAACAAATAACATCCAGAATATCCAGTTGTAATGAATAATCTGAAGTAAGCTCACCCCTCTCCACTACACCTAGGAGGGGCATGAAAACATTCCAAGAGCAGTTCCACGTTTCAAGAAACTGAGGTCTGTTTTCTTGGAGTTATCTCACAAGCACTACAATTTTCATAGGACTCCATTCTTGGACTATGTTCTAACAATTGGATAGCATGGCACCAACACTGCCTGGCACAGTAAAAAAACATCGGGTAGCAAGGAGGAAACACTGCATCGCATTGCGAAGACACTACATAGCATCAGGGAGATGCTGGATAGCATGGGGGGACACTGCTTGCAAATCAACAGCATGAGGAACTTTTCATCTGGAACAGTGTGCACAGAGTAGCAAGTGATGGAGAGAATGGCCCTGCCTCTAGTTCACTTGCTGGTTCCAGATCGACTTTCCTTAAAATCTTGAGATTCTGATACATTACTTGAAAGGAATCCTCTTTTCCATAAGATATCTTCACCAATATGCCTGAGGACATAACCTGATGTCTGGTGAATAGAGCACAGGAATCTCTCATTGTAAAGACACATTGCATATAATAAGTACTTACTACATGTGCATAGGATTAATTGCATACTGTGCTGGTGAATTTTTTATTACACTCATTTCTCTATCTGTACATGTGTATGTATATGTTTGGGTGTGCATGATACAGAACATATGTCTAGGTCAGAAGCCAAGTTGCAAGCATCCCTTCCTGGAGATCAAACTGAGGTTCTCATGCTTGGTAACAAACAGCCTCACCTGCTGAGCCCCCTCCTCTGCCCTGAGATGGTTAATTTCATATGACTACAGGGTTAGATATGGTGCTGAGATGCCTGTTATGTCGTCTCAGTATTACACTAAAGGATTTATTAGTAGTTACAATCAGTTGACCTTTAATAGAGCACATGGGCCTCCATGATGTAGCAGGCCTCATCCAATCAGCTATAAGCCTTGGGAAAGGAAGAAGAAAACCAAGGTTTCCCCAAGACGACTCTAATCTGGAACTGCTGCCTGAGTTTCAAGGCCACAGATGTTAGACTTACTATTCCCTGTAAAACAATTTCTTAAAATAAAGTTGTAAATACATTTCCATTCTAATGGCTCTATATCTCTGGAGAATCCAGACTTAGAAATATGCTAACTAGCTGGCCATAAAATGACTGAATCATACCTTCTAGGCAGTAAGGAACCAGGAGACACTGGGGACCACAAGATACCATGTACAGCTTACCCACCATGTCCATGCTCCACTCCTAAGGGTAAAAACCTGTGTGGCTTTATAACATCTCTCAGAGAATCCTGTAGGTAGGTGGCCCGAACAACAGGTGTGTTCCCTGAATGTAGGTGTCATTTGTTCTAAGCTATAAATTTGATCTTCTAGGAAAACAAAAATAACTTGATGAGGTGTAAAAGCAGTATTGTTAAGCTATTGCAAGTCAATAACTTAATAGCATATCGGGTTTCACTGGGGCCATCTCATTTCATCTTCCCCACGAGGCCAGGGCATATGCCCTGTTATCATCTTCGGTTGACACAGACACTTGAGTATCTTGCCTAGGCCAAATTAATGCATGGAAACAGCCACAGTTAGTGAGTGTGCGGAGCCAAAATTCAAATCAGTTACTGAATGTCATGCTGACATAAATAATACAAAGTCCCAGGATAATGTAAATGTCAGGTCAGTAGTATAGCTTATCTTACATTGTATTCCACAGACTTCACCATTGGTTATCCAGGGCTCTCTCTAAGCTCTGATGATAATATAGCCCTCCAACCCAGCCCCTCCCATTCCACCCTCAGACTATGTGGCCTGCTGAAGGGGAATGTCTTAGGACTTGCTACAGTTATCACTGAGAAATTCACATTATTCTAGCATCTCCAGCCCTAGCCCCTTATCTAGAATTTCTTAAGGACCGGAACAACAGAAACAGTATGCCAGTGAGAAGCTGGGGACCCTAATCTCTGTCCTGTTCCTTATTAGCACGGTATTCCCACTTAGGACAATGTCTGAGGCACTAATCATTTACTTTGTCAGAGGAGAGGGTTGCATATATTAAAGGACTGGATGTGCTAAGTCTTCAGTATCTCACAAATTCTACATATCAGAACTCAACTTTGACAACCAGAAGATAAGCACACCGATGAAATAGGATAGAGATAAATGATCCCTGATACTTTAGATAATTTTGAAGTGACTTGGAGAAGACTGATATGAAAACAAGTCCAAAGAATTTAGACCTCAGGTCTAATGTAAAGACCTACTTCCGTATGGAATACACCCCAAGAAGCACTGCAGATTCTTACATGAGGAAATAACTAGAAAGCAACAGTGTTCGCTACCCTGAAAGACAGAGAAGCTGCGCGGCAGCCATCTGCAGGCTGCTACTTCCCGTCAGAGCTGGAACGGAGACCTGGGATCAGATTACAAGGTGATGTAATCAGCTGGTTGCCTTTCCTAAGAACTGTCCTGGCTGGCCTCCGGGCTGGAGGGGGAAGCAGGGCAGAGTCTCTGACACAAAGAAAGAGAAAGTAAATCTGGGCAGCTCAGTCCGGGAGCTTGCGCTGGGACTCTGTACCAGTCAGGAAAGACAGCTGCCGCCATGCAGGGAACCCAACTCAAGAGCTCTGCAAGAAGAGCTTACACTTAACTGAGCCACCTCTCCAGATGCAATCTTTCTTTTTCCTTCAGTCTGGGATTCCATCCCATGGACTGGTGCTACCCATATTCAGGGTGTGTATTCCTACCTCAAAAAGAAAAGAGAGGAAAAAAAACAAAAACTGTGAGACCTAGAGCAAGGGCTCTGCCCTCCCGCCCCGCCTCGCATCTCTCTTAATGTAATATTTTTATTTCTTCAGGAATTTCATATCATACATACATCACACTTATTTCCTAGTGCTTCCATGTCCACCTCCCACCTTTGTGACCTCTCTCAAATTAAAAAAAAAAAAAAAAAAAAAAAAAAAGAAGTCCAATTTGTGTTATCTACATACTCATTGTAGCATGGTCAAACTTTTAGTGGCCTCCCTCTTAAACAGAACTGAGTTGTTCCCCTGCATCCCTGTCAGAAGTCAGCAACCGTGGAGAGCTAACATCAACATCCTTAACACACTTTTTTTAAAAAAAAAAAAAGATTTATTTATTTTATGTATGTGAGTACACTGTAGCTGTGCAGATGGTTATGAGCCTTAATGTGGTTGCTGGAGACTGAATGTTTAGGACCTCTGCTCGCTCTGGCCAACCCCGATGCTTGCTCCCACTGAGTCCCTGCTTGCTTCTGCCCAAAGATAAAAGTACACTGTAGCTGTCTTCAGATACACCAGAAGAGGGCGTCAGATCTCATCACAGGTGATGATGAGCCACCATGTGGTTGTTGGGATTTGAACTCAGGACCTTCGGAAGAGCAGTCAGTGCTCTTACCCATCGAGCCATCTCACAAGCCCTTTATCACACTTTTTAAGAGTTCTCTTCCATGGTTTCCTATTTAGGTTGCTATTTTGTTCTTTTCTGGGGTGGGGGAAGTTGGGTTGGGAGTAGGTTTGTCTCTTAAATGAATATAAACCCTGTCAAGTTGACATTAAGATTAGCCACCACAACCTGTGAGGTTGTGGGCCTTTCTGCATCCTCACTGTGATTTAAAGTAGTTCTTTATGAACTGCTTGTTTTGATATTTTCTTACTTTTTCTCTTAATTGCCTTTTCCTAATTGATTTGGAAAACTTGCTTATATTTCCTGAATATTAATTCTTCGTCTGTTCTATGTGTTATAAATCATTTCCTCCAGTGTATCTTCTGTTTTGTTCTTTTAAGAATTTTTATTTGTGCGTGCAGATGCTTGCATATGTGTATGATCTCTGTGTGAGAGCAGTTGTGTGTGTGCCATAGCATGAACAATGGAGGAGAAAGGACAACTTCTGGGAATTGATTCTCTCTTCCTATTGTGTCTTGATTATGGTCTCACTTGCTTCAGCCATGTTGCATACCATGCTTCAGGGCAGCTGGACTAGTCTCCCATCTCAGCTTCCCACCTTGAGGTAGGAATAATCGACTCAAGGTGCAAAGCCACAGCACATGGCTTTGTTTGTTTGTTTGTTTTGTTTTGTTTTTTTGTTTTTCGAGACAGGTTTTCTCTGTGTAGCCCTGGCTGTCCTGGAACTCACCCTGTAGACCAGGCTGGCCTCAAACTCAGAAATCCACCCACCTGTGCCTCCCAAGTGCTGGGCTTAAAGGCGTGCGCTACTACCGCCCGGCAGCATATGACTTTTTAATGTGGGCTCCAGAGGTTAAATTCAAGTTATCAGGCTTGCACAAAAACTTCTACCCACTGAATCATCTTGATGGCCTTTGTCATTTTCAAAACTATCAAGGAGATAGTTTTTGATTTAATGATGTTTTTCTTTATTTGCCTTGTTCTACGTATTAAACATCTTTATTTTACATTTTTCTTTTATTGGCCTAATAACTGTGCTATACTTTTGCTTTTTGGTAGGCTGGCTTTTACTTATCTTTAATGTGCCTTTTCAGGAGCTGAAGCAGTAGCTTAGCAATTAAAAGCACTGGCTGGACCTAGGTTCGGTTCCCGCAAGGCAGTTCATGACCCTCTATGACTCTAATTCCAGAAGATCTGATGCTTCTTCTAGCCTTCGAGGGTACTGCACCAACATGGTAATACAGAAACATATATACATTCAGGGGAACACTCATACACATAAAATGAAAATAATAACATCTCAAAAAATAAACAGATAGATAAAAGTCTTTTGTATAGACAGAAAAAAAAAACTGTAATAAAATGCTTGTGCTGAGGCAGAACGAGTAGAAACTTTAATCATAGCAGGTCTATCCCAGTTCCCTGATTACTTACCCAGTGCAGACTGATAAGCCTTCCTGAGATTCATCTGCCAAATTAAAATAGAGCTCAATTCTCACTTTATCAATTCAAAGACAGTTCTTAACATTTCTGCAATTAGAATGTGTCTTACAATCAACAGTACATCATGACTTAATTCATAAAATACATACAGGGGCAGCTTCTGAGTAAGAAGGTGAGACTAAACAGGATTAACCCAAGCCTGGCAGGGTGAGTTCTTCTCAAGGAATATAGTTGCTATTGTTTTGCTGGCTTCCCAGTACTCTTTGCTTCTGAGCTTCCAACACTCACTTGCTGAGGACCCCTTCATGATCCCCATATCAAAAGCTCTCAGCTGACACTCCATGTAGATTCATGTAAGAGGAGGTTCTGATGCTAACATCCTGTTCTCCAATTGGTTCTTGATTTGTCAGTAAAGAAGGCTGGAGGCCAGTTGCTGGTTGGAAGGTACAGGCAGGACTTCTGGGTCCCAGGAGAAAATGGCAGATGCAGGGAAAGAGAGAGGAAATTTTTTTCTTCCATGCTTTGGAGGAAGAGGAACACAGCAATCATGTGAGATCTTGAGGGGAGCTAGGACCTGTGGCCTCCACGACAGGCAGGTGGCCAAGGATGTTTAGCAGGGGTTAGGGTGAGACTAGCACCTGAAATTTAGGGCAAGTGGAGAGACAGAGATAATAAAATTGGTAAAGGCACAATTTTCCAGGTGGGAGATAGTAACACCCAGCAAATGTGCCTAGAAGACAAGTTGTAAAGTAACAAACTATGTGTGTCTTTTATTTTCAGATTCAAGGGTCTCAGGTGGAACCTGGTAGTGTGGTCACCTCCCAGAGCAAAGGCAAGCAGAACAAAAGGGAAGCGGGGAGGGGCCAGTAGTAAGCCTGGTCCCAGAGCTAAAGGTGGTAGCTTAAAACTACACGCAACAGATTCAGATTATCTGCATCTTGTATTTAAGGGTTCCACACAAAGTGACTCTTTCTCCATAGCTTCAAAAAGTGTGCCTCATCCCTGGGGTTACCCACACCTGTCAGAAGTGCTGTTACCACCCTCCCTACAAATGACTCCATACTCCTTCACAACAGGAGTTCTGCTCTTCTATTGACACTCTCACTGCGTAGCTGGTATATCCAGAGGGTTATAGCTTCTGAAAGGCTGGCATGGAGGTAGGGAGCTGTGGACCTTGGTGATTTTTGACAAATGGGGCTGCCTCGGGAGATTTGGGGAAGGCAAAACAGGAATAGAAATGAGCCAGTTGAAAAGAACTGGAGGCCATCAGTTGGTGTTATGTGTTTAGGGTAGGCACAACGAATTCTGCAAGCTGGCCCATTAACTACTCATAACCACTTACACAGGAACATAGTTTTAGCAACTCTCTCTCCCAGTACAGAGGAAAGACTGAGCTGCAGGAGGGAAGTGATGTGGCCAGTGATGCTGAAACTGTACCACTAAGATGCTGACTCACTGGCTGCTGTCCTACCATCCTGGATGTGGTTTTAGGATAGAATATGAGCCACAAAGTGAGTATCAAAGTCAAAGCCATGAGCCTGGTGGAACAACAATTTGTGGAAGGCCCACTACATCATACAAAACAAACAGGTACAGCACCTAGGTCTGGCTATGAGAGATTTTCTTGATGTCACAAACTATCAGCAAAATGCATGAACATACACCAATCTTAATACTGCCTTTCAGAGACTACCAGCTTTGGTCTATTGTTCTGACCATGTGTAGGAACAGTAAGAACTAGGATCATTCCAGATCATAGGCTACTCCTACTATTCTCAGAAGACCGAAGCAGTTCTCAGTGGAGTATGTTCCATGTCCATCATAAAACTATGTCTTCATTTCACCCACAAGAATGTTTATCAACATCCCAAAAAGCAAAGGAGGTCTTCTGGGAAGATTGACTTTCTTCCCATTTAGCCTCCACATTGAAAATACACTTTCAAATCACACTAGGAGTGATGGCTTGAGGGACCCAGAAAAAGGTTAAGATACTATCTAGTATTCTAAGCTACACCCCTATCTCCCAGACTTTAGAATAACTGAGGTTGACCAAGCAGAGATGTCTTTCTCTCATACCACTAAATCAGGAAAGAACAGAGATGAGTGTAACCTGCTTCTTATGCTATGTGACTATATGGTAAAGACATTTTTTGAATCCCCCCATTACTGTTAAAAAGCTTTGTTACTCCCATTGTAAGGTGAATTCCAATGTTATCCCACTAGGTGATAAAATCCAAGTGACACGGTCCCATCCAAGCCATAAACACTTTTAAAAATAGCATCAACACAACCCAAGAGTAGAAGAACCAAGACAGTTATGCTCTTAAACACCTCAAGAATTTATCTCTAGCCCCAAGGGAGTAGGAGGGAGCAAGATTCCCAACTTGAAGTTTTGGTGTCACCAAGAGGAACAAAGAGAAAGGGGGTAATTACACAGATCCCACAAATGTTAGGGTAGGTAGATGAAATCTTGCAGAAGCATAGTTATGACACTATCCTAGAGTCTCGAGATGACAACACAACTTTCTGTTGAACAACAAATGGTCAACCACAACAATTGACTCCACTGAGTCACTGAACAAAAGCAGTTAATATGACAGCAGATGAGTAGACTTTCAATCTGTGCAGTCTCCTTCTGCTGCAACTGGATCTGGAGATGGCTACAAAGGAGTGTCTCATAGTGATAAAAACAATGTGTATGCCCAATGTCCTCTCCTTCCCCTTACAATAGAGGTCTAAGCTGTCATTCCAGCTTATTTCTGTGGTCCCATCTGTGTGTCTGAGAGTTGGGAAAGTCACAGAGTTTTGTGAACTAGAATGATCTATGTTCCCTGAGTTTACTCACAGCCTCATCAAATATAACTAGAGAAAGACTAAGACACACTTTGCCCCAACCGCCATCAGAGTATGACCTGAAGCCACAGATAGTGAATTCAGGTCTACTAGAGGCTGAGAAATTTTCCCAGTAAAGAAAGAAGCTCAATGGGGACAATGACCAGAAGGAACATAATAACATATTCGATTGAGCATGCCTGAGCAGTGTTGTACAGAGAGATCCCAAGAGGCCAGAATACATCTCAACAGGGACACAGGAGATGTGTCATGCAGAACAAATTAGGAGAATGGAGACTGGGAAAGTATGCGCATATGTAGGGAAGGAAAAGACCCAATAGATGGATGTTTCTCCTTTTTGCTACCACATAGATGCCTTACATGATATCTGGCTCCTGGTACTTGTGTCAAATGTGTACACTATGATCTTTCTGTTCAAACTTCCAAAGGCTAAACTCTATGCAGTCCATCAATGTGAATAAGTGGGATAAGTGATTGAATGGGTGAATGGCTAGACAAGAGAACAAGTGACAGATTTTTCATTTAATTGGAGCTCTAAGACCAGAAGGAATTATAAAGGAAAATATGTTTTGAGACTATAGGTCAAAGCCATGGAATGTGTATTTGACTCTCAGCATCTGGGTGGCCTTGGCTGTACTCTATCTGTTCTATGAGGCTCAGCACTCCCACTTGAAGTAGAGTCATAGGTCCTTGCCTTCATGTATGTGAAGCCTTCACATGAGGAGCCTTCAGTTATATACCTCAACAAAGCTCTCACAGGCTGTAGGGCCTTCAATACCTTCATGATTCTAGGACAGGAATCAGGCACTATGTCGTCTCACCGCTCCAGCAAAAAGCTTTTTGGCTCCTGGGACAGAGCCAGTTTCTCCCCTAGAACTCTCCAGAGTCAAGCCCAAGGAGTTTCCAGGGGTAGCATTGAAGCACGGAGCTAAAATCTGAAAGGGATTTTGGCCTAGGATACGTACATTCCTCAGCTAGTCCCCTCTCTTTTGTATTCTTTATAAATCACAAACGCAATTACTCAGAAAAGAATCTTCTGCACCAAAACCCCAAATGAGTTTAATATATAATTTAGATATGAAAATATAGATGTCAGTGTATGATGAATCTCCACATAAATATTTTTGCAGTTAAATTTTTAGGCATCTGTCTTCTTCCCAATGGACTTGCCAGACAGATGTGAGGCCTCAGGACTCAGGCTGAGTAGGGATGGAAAGCCTTGGTGTGTAGACTGTCACAGCTTGTGATTTGGTTGCCAGAGCACTGAGCCCAGACTTTGCAGCAGCCACCTAAAGTCATGTCAGAGCTCTGTCACCACCTCTGGGAGTGTGTGTCAGGGGGAGTGAGGAACACATGCTCAGGGGGAATGTTCTTGCTATTTCTTATTCAGAACAGGTATTTAACATTGTCCTAGCTCAATTCTCAGTCTCAAGGAAGGAAAACACAGTGAACTTCCAGCAGTTTGGAATCTACTGGGAGAGTCACACAAGGGAATGGTGAATAACAATGTCAGGGTGGCAATGCTACAGCTGGAGTTGGTCCTATGTGCCAGAAAGGTACAGAGGAGTAAGTCCTCCCTGAACCAATGACATCTCCCAAGACTCCAGGGGCAGGAGCAATAGATAAAACTAAAGAACATTACCAACAGTAAGAAAAACATGAGAGTGGACATGATGAGGTGGTACCATCATGCCTGCAGAATGTATTGGGGCAGACCAACATCAAGGTTAGATTAGAAGGTGGAAGCCAGGCCACCAACAGGCCTACATTTTGGCCTGGGTTGAACTCTTTGAACAGATCAAAGCTAACACTTTACTTGGTGAATAGATGGAGACAAGTAAGGGAGAGCACAGGGCAAAAAAGAAAGCGCGTGGATTTGTGCGGCAAAGGATAGAGTCGGGGCTATGTGCTTTACTAAAAAGGTATCCCTTACGTTCTAAGGGACTAGAACTCTTGTTGGACTTTACAGCCAGACTTAGTAACATACTTTGAGGTCACTGAAGACTTAAGATCACTATCCAACTCTGTACTCAGTCTGTTTGTTTAATCTGCCTTTAAGAGGACAATACAACAACCAACCTTAATTACCTTGGATTTCCCACATATTCAACTTTTACAACCTAAGCTAATGCATAGCTGTAATCTTAATCCATCTGGCATTAGTGAACTGCACCAAGTTTTAGCCTTTGAAACTTTGAATAGATGGATCATAGGGCATTTGGTCGACTGAAGTAGAACCAGGAGCCCAGTGTCATACAAGGTAGCTCCCATGCATGCACCTCCCTCGAGTGATGCGTATGTTTTGGTATGTGTGTTATAATCAATTTCTGAAAGAGCAAATATAAGTTGAAACCAATTTCATAAAATGAATATCACTAAAAATGTTGAATGCAATATATGAATGTTGATGGGTAAATAGCGATGTTTGTAGTGCTATTTGTTATATGGGTCAGTTAGGGTCAGTGACTTAATCTCTTGTAACACTTTATTAAAGATTTCTGTGAAGTACCCATTATCCCTTTCCCCATGTGATGTTTTCTGTATTTTTTAATAAAAGAGAGAACAAACTGTTAGGGACAGACACACCCACAGAGAGACAGGGACAAAGAGATTCACAAAACAGCCTTCAGGCAAGCACATAATCAGACTCATACAACAGACAGATAGCAATGGAAGATGCAGGGAGATAGAAGATTCAAATCTGGGCTCACTCTTGATCAAATGACACCAAGAGAAAATGCTTCATTGATCTTTGTACTTAATGCATGCGGCACCAGCACATTATTGTAATGTTTTCAAAGGGACCATAAAGTGAGTACAACTCTCCGTAGCAGAATCCTGAATGTGCAAGGTGCGCTAGCACACCTGATGCTGGCTAGAGGTCCCAAGTAGGTCTGTTAGCACCAGTACGTGGCTTTAACTGACAAATGACTTTGAATACAGAGTACCTGAAAGACAGGTTGGGTCTTTGCTTCTTGCCTGAAGTTGCTGTTACCGTTTGGAGATGATGACCCATTGGACGAGGAAATTTCCTGCCATCCTTCTGACAGGTGTGCAGTAGGATTATAAACACAACCCACAGCATCCACTCACATGAAAATGTATATACACTGTGGGCTATGATACAGAGTATAGACCTAAGCTGAAAGCCAGAGTCTAAATGCCAGGAAGGAAGGACCTAGTTGTCTTCAACGTGCTCTGACTAGAACTGTTAGTGAGGGCGGAGAATATGCCCTTGGTCTGGGCATATACCTTAGTGGCAGAATACACAAGGCCTTAGACTCAATTCCCAGAATCAGAAAGAGAAAGAAGACAAGTGTTCCCTATTATCTACCATGCAATTGTCAAACATCAATTTCCACAGTGCCTTCTTTGAATTGAGGCCTTATACAAGACAAAGCAAGTCAACATTTCCCCAGCCCATCTGGGTCCTGCGTAGTCCCTACCACATTCTTCTCCTATAATCCTGGTTGGAAGCCCAAGCGAGTGGGACTAAAGGCCCCAGCACAAGGGTTCCAGATCCCCAGTCTTTATCACACTAGTGCCCATAAGAAAGGAGAGCCCAATCTTGACTTGCTAACTTCTTCATTATTAGTGAAGATTTGATGACCCAAAGCCACATACCTCTCTTGACCTTTGCCGGTCTGAGGCCCTCTGCCTGAGCCAGGGTCTCCCACACCTCCCGTTCCCTCCAACGCCGAAGCTGCTCCTCTCGCATCTTATAGAAGAGGATGTGCTTTTGCACATCGCTGAGCTCAGCCAGAAGCTCTGGGTCGATGTACATGTCTTGCAGGATCTGCTGCAGCATGTTGCTGTGGGGAACACACGCTAGAATACAGCCAGTCAGAACTCCGAGGCTAGGCAGATCCCTGGGCCAGGCCAATGCCTTGAGAGAATTGCGCCCTAGCTCCTCATTTCGGAGCCATTCCAGATGTCCTTTCCTTGTAGAGCATCTTTGTTCTGTCTCAGCTCCCAGACAGTGATGAATTCATATCGGTCAGGACAGCATTATTCACCCAAGCAGCAAAAAACAAAACAAAACAAAACAAAACAAAACACAAAAAAACAAACAAAACAAAACAAACAAAAAAGAGCTCTGAGGGGAAGCAGAGGCAGAGAGCTGTCTCGTCCTGGGTTCCTCTTAAGATCACTTATCATTAGATCACTGCATTTCAGCAGTGCCTTGTGTTGTGGCTTCACCTGGGGTCCTGCGACAATAAGGGTCCAAACCTCTGCTCAGACCCAAATCCACCTGGGATGGTAGGTGTTGAGTGATCTGTTAGTGGAAGGTAACAATGACACCAGCTGTATCAGTGACACTGGCCTGGCCAGCTGAGAACTGATCCCTCCCCTGCAGATAAGAGGGGGTGGGGAAGAAGTTGTTTTGCCTACTAATTCCGTTTGAGCCAATGTCAAACAGATGCCTATGAAGCTTTCAAAACCTTCGGGGACCCTGGATGCCACATTGTAACTGCTTCACTGTGAATAACCTTCCTCATTTCAGGGCACCTGGAAGATTGTGGTACTACTCTTTAAACTGCCTTAGGGGAGGAAATGCCTTCCCTCCTATCTGTTTTGGATTCAAAGTGGAGAGCAAAATGGACTTAGTAGAGGAACTGTAGGGTTATTACCACTGTGTTCCTGACCATAAAGATGACATCATTTCCTCTTTCCCTAGAGCAGACTTTTAAACTCTGCATGTGCTTAAAGACAGAGCTCTCCTGTTGTTGATATCTTTGTTGTCCAAGTCCTCCACCACAAAGCAAACTTGCTGTTCTGCTTTAAGAGAAGCGCACAGGTTTTTGCTTTGAGGAAGCAAACACCTCTGGCTTGGAGGGTCGGTAGGAGCTGCTACGGCTGAGATCTGAGGCTCCCTTTCTAATATGCTTGCTTGCAGAGATGTTCACAGGCACCTCTTTATCCAGACAGGAAAGCCAAGGAAGGTAGTGCATGCCTAGGGCTCTGCTAGCCAGCAAGTGGCTGCACCAGCGCTCCACCCAGGTTTCAAATTTGGCGTCCTCTTGGGAGTTTAAAGCTGCAACCCTATCCGGAGGAAACAGGCAGGATCTGGCACTGTGAGCCGGTTGGATTGGTGGTATTAGTGTGTCCACTTCCCTAAAGATGGAAGATGGATCCCGCAACCGAGAGGCATGGAAGAGACCAGGCATGGAAGAGACCATGTTGCCAGTCTGAATCTTTGCCCCTCTACAAGACTTGACAGGAAGGTAAGCAGAACTCAGACATCTCACCAGTTAAGACCACAGGGTCAAAAAGGAATGTGGCAGCCAGGCACCCTCCTCTCGGGGTCAGTCCCTGTGTGCTGGGTGTGACTCAGAACTGAAAGCCACCACATGGGAAGTCCTACTGAGACTGAACTGTGACTTTGCTCTGGATTTATGACTTCTACTGACTGCCCCCATTAACGCTCTGGCTCCCCTCAGTGCCAGGCCAGCCATTCTTCCCCAGCCTACCCCTTGCCTCTCATTGGGTTATTTTTGTCTTTCTTGCTGTGTGTGCTGGTTAATTTCTATCACTTTGACACAAGCTAGAGTCACCTAGGAAGGGAAACCTCAATCCGATGAATTGTCTAAGACAAGTCTAAGAGCTCATTGCTGATTGCTGTGGGTGGACTCAGCCCACTGTGCCATAGGCTGGTGGGCTTGATCTGTGGAAGAAAGGTAGCTGAGCAAGCACGAGGAAGAAAATCAAGAAGCAGCCTTCCTGGTGCTTTCTGCTTCCGTCCCTGCACTGGCATTCCTTGGTGATACAGTGTTTGCTGTAAAATGAAATAAACCTTTTCCTCTCTCAAGCTGGTTTTGGTCAGCGTTTTATCACAACAATAGGGAAGCAAATTGGGACACTGGTGAACCAAAAGCATCTAGCCTCTTTCTGTGTGCCCAGATTCTTAAAAGAACAAGACAGAAGGCAGAGAGAACACCATTAAAAGCAGAGGAATGGGTCAGCTGTTCAGGGTTCCAGTCCTTTGAAAGTCCTGGGATTTGTAAAAGAATAGGAGGAGTGACTCCCGCTAGTGCTACTGAGGCTCTGTCTGCGGGGGAGGAGTGCTCCCTGGCTATCCCAGGTCAGTGGGGCAGGAGGCCAATTGACACCAAATCCATGGACTTGACCCAGCCACGGGCTGTATCAGATTTCTGGAACACTAAGGGGGCGGTTCCTCCACACTAGGCGCCGCGGACGCCCTCATCATCGTGTTCCTCAGGCCGCGTCTGGCTTGGCGCGCCCCCTGCCGGACGCACTGGACCACAATTCTAGCAAGGCAGGCCAGGTGCAGCGGCAGGACTCGAACGCAGCCGCATCTTCAGACAGGTTATATTTTTGGTTTTATTTTTCATTGGCTGAAGTGGTCCCTGTTGCAAGTTGACACCATAGCTTGCGGGACAAGTCTGTTGTGCAAGTTTCTGGAAACCACCTGGATGTCCCTAAGTTGGGAAACACTATTCTTGTTACAAAGAACGAAGACATCAGTTGTCTGGAGGAGGAAAAAAACACCCAGGGCAGATAAAGGTGAAAGGGCAAAACATGAGGGATATGTCCACAGTGTGATTTGTTTTAAAAATGTGTTTGAACTTCTGGGAAGTAGACTTGGGAGAGGGCAGAAATGGTGAGAGAAATTATGTTTCATTATTTCTGTGCAAACAAAGAGAAACATACAGAAAATTACACACCTAATTGGTTTCTTCTTAGAGAATAGGGGTTGACTGCTGTACAATAAGTTAGATAGTCTCATATATAATACATATGATTAAAGTCAAATGTATTTCAGAATTCCTAAAATGTGCTCTACAAACACCACACCAGGAAATCAGCTCCCATGAAGCTCACTACCAGAAAGAGCCCTGTAGGCAAAGCCAGGCTTCCCTATCCTGGGGAAGTCAGGAGGGCACCTGGGTTCCTGAGCTGGACAAAAGCTTTGAGGAAGCTGA
Source organism: Mastomys coucha (assembly GCF_008632895.1). Lineage (NCBI taxonomy): Eukaryota > Metazoa > Chordata > Mammalia > Rodentia > Muridae > Mastomys > Mastomys coucha. The sequence continues at coordinate 27,358,199 of NW_022196915.1, forward strand.
GAGGAAGTGTTAAAGAGAAGGCACTGAAAGAAGTTTGCAGGGAGATACCCCTCCATACCCCCATAGATGTACCTCATACCGACCTAGAACTGGCTATGTAATTGCAGGGGGTCCTTGAACATCCGATCCTTTCCAAGTGCTGGATTTACTGGCGTGTGCTACCACACCCAGTTTTATGAAACTTGTGTTGGGAGTTGAAATCAGGGGCTTAAGCACATCACCAACTCTGCTTTTAGAACAAGTCAATGCATGTTAGTTACTTTTCTGAGTAAAATCCAGTTCCTAAAGCCTAAAGCCAAGTCCTGACAGGGTCCTCAAGATCCCCAGTGAGCTGCATTGATGGTCCCTCCCACCAGTATGACTGACTGCAGCCTGCTGGCATCCCCCTGGGCCAATCACTACCTGGCTACTCAGCACACACAGCAGATTCCACATCCCTAGGTCCAAGGCTTATCAGTCTGCCTAGGACCCACTTGGCTCCTCCCCAAATCCCAATCTTTGTTCATGCGTATCTTCTTCTTCGGCAATGCTGGAAATCAAACCCAGGGCTTTACACTGTATGGGCTCTAGTATGGATCTACCTTCTCAGACCAGCTCCATTTGTTCACCACCCTGTGCTCCTGACTCTTCCCACTCACTTCCTCTGCTCTGTGTTTTTCCTTAGCATTTAACTGTGTAAACCACTACTTTACTTATTGATTTGTTTCTGTATTTTTGTCTGTCTCCCTGCTAGATAATAAGCAACCACCAGCAGGTGTTTTCGTCTGCTTCACGGTGTAGAAAGAACACTGCTGAGTAGTCCTGGATAAACATCTATAGGAAAAAAGCAAAGGCTGGGGAGACAGTTCTGTTGTAATTTCTTAACATGCACACAAACCTGGGCTTGATACTCAGCATCATGTAAACCAGGAATAGTGTGGTGCACACTTCTAATATCAGAACGTGAGCAGTGATGGTGGGAAGACCAAGAGTTCAGAGTCATAGTCAGCTTTTGGCAAGTTTGAGAATGGCCTGGACTACATGAGACCATGATTCAAAACAAGGAGGCGGGGAGACGAGGAAAGAACTTTCTAGGTAGAACTGACCAGAGCCTGAGAAAATGTCGTGGAGTCCAGTCGCTGGATACTTGGACCCTGTAGTCAAAAGAAGATGGCTGAATGGCCCTGCCATAAGCTACTCGGCCTGGCTTCACAGTCATCCCTGAATGTATATCGTCAACAAGGCAATGATGGCTAGAGGACTCCATCATCCTAACTACAGGCAAGCCCATGCGGAATAACTACTGAAAGACCAGTGGCAGGACAGTCCTGCTTATATATTTTCCACCTGCCCTGGTACAATGTCACTGAGGAAGCTGCTCCCAAGAGCACACTTCAGATCTCAGTTGTACAGTCCAAGAGCTCTGCGAAAGACAACAGCAACTTCCACCCCATTGCCAGTAAACATAGGAACAGTACCAAACATAAGAAACATGACAGGCAACAGGGCACATAACTATAATCCCAACACTTGGGAGGCTGAAGTGGAGAACCTAGACCAGCCTAGGTTATATAAAAGACTCTGTCTCCACTGGGGAGGGGGGCAGGAAAATCATCAGTGTCCCTGCACCTATATATATGCAGTCAATACTTAGAACATCCTATGTGAAAAGCAGATCCTTCCTACATAGGAACCACGTATAAAACACAAAACACTGGGAACAAACTTAACCTGTGGGGGTGGATAAACAAAGTAGACATCTTTGATGATAGGATATCTACCTACATGTAGCCTAGGTATAAGCCACATTCATCATCAGCATTGTTGTGTTGCAGCATTTTCTCTGTCCAATCACATTAGGGCAGTGACAGGCCTGTGATTGGACAGGAATAGAGAGGTGGAGCTAGAAGTGGAGGTGGAAAGAGGAGGGGGAAGGTAGCAGAGGATCATCATCAGAGAGGCAGAGGAAGATGACGATTTCAGACCCCACATGGTTATAACAACCAAGTTAAGGTTTTTACAAGGTTAGGATAATTGGGTTAAAACATTGTCTTTATCATTGGGCTCCGAAATTATTTTATTGGCATCTTGTAAATTGTGGTCTTATTGTTATATAAACCTGATTAGATAATTAAGTCTTAAGAGTCATGCTTTACCAGGTACTTGATGCTAGATGAATGATTGTTGGGGGGAAGGGGGTGTAAAGTATTGCACATGAGCCAGATGTTGCTGCTAGCTGGGAAAAAATAGCAAGAGCCCTCCAGGACATAGTGTTGTGGCTGGACGGTACCAGTACTAGAACGTGGTCTGGCAGGAAAGAGAGTTTGTGGGGTGGGTTCATTTTTAATATTTTCCGCAATATTGTTGGTATCAGGAACCAGCTTTGCAGATCACTTCCAAACCCAATGATGTCACCCACAGATGACAGGGACCTGTGCATCTATTGCCATGGCAATCGCATACATTCCCAGAGTCCACTTCCTACCTTTACCTATGAGCAGTTACATCACAGCCTAAATAAAAGGCAGATGCTCCCTGGCCTTGGTCCCTCTTTCTTATCTCTCTTTTCCCCTTTGTCTCCGTCACGCCCTCTTTGCCCCTGCCCCTACAATAAGCCTTAGCCACATGGAACTGCATTGGTCTGGTGTGGTCTGTCCAGAAGCCAGACGCAATTCCAACACAACAAGCATGACTCAGTATTGGCCTGGAGATATGCAACAGTCAGTAAAGTGTTTGCCTTGTAAAGATGAGGACCTGAATTCTTCACTTCAGAATACACAGTATTTAAAAAAAAAAAAAAAATGGAGATGTGGTGGCATAGACCCCTGTAATTCCAGTTCTGGGGAGACAGAGACAGGCAGACCCTTGAGGGTGACCAGTCAGCCTAGCGTATTTGGTAAAGTCCAGGCCAGTAAAACACTATCTTGAAAACAAGGAGTATGGTGGGAGTAGGGGAGGTGATGGCTCAGTGTGTAAAAGCTTTATCCCCTGCCCAGACAACCTGAATTCAATCCCCACATGATCGGAGAGAGACAACCCCCAAAGTTGTCTCTCAACTTTCACACACAAATTTTGTAGTATGCATGTGCTACACACACACACACAGAGTGAGAGGAGGGGAGAGCACAAAGCTCAAGGCTGAAAGCCAACCAGACTTGCATAGCCCAAGGCTTCTCAGGTAGTCCTCTTTTGTAACTCAGTTTCCTTGTCTGTATATAGGTAGGCTGTCAAGTCACTTTTGTCCTCATTAACTGGATAGAGATGGTATGAGTAAGTGATCTTGTGAATTTGGTTCTTCTGATGCACTCTGATGTGCCTGGCTCCTTGATATGCTATATCAAAATAACCAGGAATTGACAAATTTTCTCTGCCGAGCAAACCCCACGTAGTCCTCTTGTTAGAAGAAAGTCTTATGTGCTAAGTGGGCATTTGACTCTAGTTCCTTTCATCCTCGAAAATTCGAGAAAGTTGACTGGGTTTTTTGTTTGGCTGTTTTTTTGGTGTTTGGTTGGTTTGTTTGCTAGTTACCAACTGTGGCTGATGGCCTTCAAAATTCCTTGCAGAGCAAGAAACTCTATGCAGTAGGAAAGAGTGGCTTGTTGCAGAGACAACATCAAGACCCTCACTGGCTCTCTAAATTCTGATTTCTCACTATTCTTCCCTACATAGGAAGCCTGTAAACTACTTTTTGTTTGAGCAGGGATCAGCCCTAGGCGATCAATGTGTTCTGACCCCAGCTCTCCACCACAGCTGGAATTTGGAGACCCAACTATCTTATCATGGGTTCTGTAGAGGTCAGGAAATGACACAAAGAACCAGGAACCTGGGCCTTTCCTGATGCCATTTCTCACAGGAAATCCTCCTAGACCCCTGAATTCATCCTTGCTGGATGTAGGTTCTACTGGAGATAAGTAGTAATTCAGTCCCTTTTCCTTTGCCTCACTGGGGATAGCCAGACACAGTGGAAAAAATCATTCTAGAGGAAAAAGTGCATTGTCTGCTCATAGGTGATCCTTTATGCCTGCACTAGTTTATGGAATAGGAAGGAAGCCCAGAAGCCCCCAAAGGTGAATGGTCTGAATGGTGAAAAGCAAGCCTAACTCCTCTCTGGTCCTCACTCTGCTCCTAACCAGCAACATGGAAATGCAGGAGGTGGAACCACAGAATAGAAGGAGCCTAGGTCCTCTGAGAGGTGGCAGAGCAGAGCATTCACAAGTCTACCTCCAAAAGCCACGAGGACGTATGAAAACAGTAAGAAGTAAACTAACTTTTTCCAGGCAACCCCTCAGACTTTCAAGGTGTTTAATGGTTAATCTCACTCAAATCATGTATGACAGCTTCCAAACTTCTGTATCAGTCACCTGAAACCTGAGCTCCATCAGACTATGACTCCATAAACCTGGTGGACCATCGCATGTGTAATTTTCACAAGCTGTAGTATTTGTACCTGTACACATTGTAGTGTGATACTGAAGCTACTAGTGTGGGGATCACACTGTGAGAGTCATTGTCTTAATTCCCAGTGTTGAAATTATAGCACTCTTTCCCCCTTTGCCAAGGACAGAGAACTCATTTTTTGACCTTTATTTACTTTAGGCAGTGCCAACACCTCCCTCCAATACCTGCTGATGCCCTTTGATCTCTGATTGTGTCCTATGAGTGCCACCAATAGGGAGGGAGAACAGTCTCTGGAGAGGAAATCCTGGCTTGTAAATCAGGATGATTTACACAACACTTCCCAGCTTCATGGCATCCACAGGTTCTATAAGCTGAATCCTCTTCCTCTCATATAAAATGAAGAAAGTCAAGTTAGTGCCCTCCTCCATCTGTCCCCTCAAAACTGACAATCATGAAAGAGGGACAGAAAGACTGTGAGATACAAAGGTCAGGAAGGAGCAGAGAGAGAAACTGTCTTTTGGACATGACTGGGCTCAAAGCAGCTGTGGTTGCCTGTATAAGACCTACACAAAATCAAGCCAATCAACAGTCAAGCATGGAGGAGTTCACAAGCACCCCTTACTGAAGCACTAATCATAGCTAATGGCTTCTTCCCTCCAGGGTCAGCTTTCACTGAGGGTTTCACTCCTGACAGATTGATTACACTCCACTGGAGTGACCCCATGCTCGTGAGAACACGAGCAGCACGCAGTGGACTTGGTGGGTTAAAGAGAGGTGGGGGCGGATCTGGGGAGAGTAGGGGAGGATATGACCAAAACACATTGTATAAAATTATTAAAGAATAAAAACATACTTTAAAATACACGTCTTTGCTAGTTCTAAGAATTACGCTGCAGGGAAGGAAGAAGATTCACCAGCCAGGCTGGGAACCCCTACATCTGAGATTCTTCGAACATTCACTACAGAGTCTATACTGTTCTACCAAAGTCCTCAAGTGTTGACAGCTTAAACAAACCTCAAAATGCAGCTGTGTTCAAAAAGAGACTCTAATATGGATGGTGCAAAGAGTCTTCTGCAGAACCAGTGCAGAAGGGTCAGGGGAGGGATATCCAAGTGTCCTGATGGGCATCAGACTGAAAGCATTAGCATATCTGGCGGTAACTTTCAGACCAGGTGGCTTGACAACTCTAGAAGCACTCCCTTCTCAGAGATCAACTCATGAAAATCTCACTCCTGGATTTGGCCAGAGGGAGCTGGGAAGAAATTTGGAATAAACAAAGGTTCTGGTTGTCACCAATGAAAACCTGTGTCCCTCAGGACATACCCTAACGGCTGAGTCTGCATCTAGACTGCTCTTCCTTTGAGTATCTTACAACTATGCTGCAGAGTTAATGCAGACTTATTCTTGTGGACAGATGTGCAGACAGCATACCCAAATGGGATTCAGCAGATCCTTGTGTATTGAAAGTCCGTTCTGGTACAGCTTTCTCCCATGTGGATTGATGCTTTGTTGTGATTTCTCCTTTGAATTGGTTGTTCACCTTTGCACCTCCCTCAACCAATGAACTAAAATTTTAAAAATCTTCATATGTGCTTATCTATATTTATGAGTCCTTAAAGAGAAACGTCCTTTACAGAGTGCCTGAGAAGAACCATTGCTTCTTGGGCCTTTCCTGGTGCCTTTTCCCACAGGAAATCCTCCCAGACTCCCCTCAGTCCATGAAACACAAAAACCATCACCTGTTGATTTCTATGGCCCTAGCCAGGAGTCAATGTTTCCTCACACACCTTCAGGGACCAGGGACAGGTTGCTAGGTCCCTGTGTGAGGCCACTCCAATATTTTCATATGGCCCACAGCTGTGCTGAGTTTATGCCATAAAAACAAATCTAAAAGGAGATACCATCACAATGATTCATCTTGCTCAAAGGTGATGACTGTTTAGGCTTAAGGGGAAAATGCATAAACTTATTACCCAGGCATCTTTACAAGGACAGAAGGCCAGAGTGGCTGGTCAAGAAGGGTGAGGAGGAAGAAGAGAATGCAGGCCCTGCCATGAAGCTGAGCTGGAGTCCCAAGGGAGAAGACTGCACATTCCCATTGCTTCTAGGAAAACAGAATGATAACTTTTCCTGACTCCCACATTTTTCCCTACATTTTCAATACCAGATTTTCTTGGTGCCCAGGAAAGCACACAGAAGCCACCCATGTTCTGGTTTCACAGCCTGGTTATTCATGGAAGGTGGGAAGGACAGGCTTTCCCACTGGAGGGAAGGAGCGAGTAACCTCCCCCTGAGAATACTAGCACTTCCCTGGGCATGTCTCCCTGCCACGAGGGGAATGAGATAGAGGGTGTCTCAACCATGCAATCATGATGGCCCAGTTCCCAGAACACGCTTGCACCCAGCTCACCACAACTACACCAACATTTTAGCTCTCTCTTTTACTCTGAGCTCCTCTAGGCTTCTTATTCATCCTAGGCTCCAACACCCCACCCCCAAAGAGTTTTGGGGATTCAAAAGCAACTTTACTTGTGTAGGTTTCTGGCAGGATCCATACTCCAGTAAGAATGAGTGTCCCCCATCCCCACCCACTACTCTTATAGCACAGAAAGTAAGCAGATCTTGAGTTCCAAAGTCCTGCTGAGGTTCCCAGCAAATCTCAAAGACTCATTCCTAAAGCGAGAAGAGATGTGACGGCTTTTGTTTCTGCTTACCTCAGAACTCTGTGTGACATTCATCATGGGTAGCTCTGCTTGTGGGGATGTAGCTTCAGATAAACATCCCTATGTTAAATGTTAAACATGTCACCACAAGGGAAAGGGCTAGTATTCCCATTAAAAAAAAGAAGAAGAAGAAGAAGAAGAAAAGAAATGTGGCAGCTGTGGGCATTCATCCACACACCAGCAGTAAGCAATGACCTGGCCTGTCACCACCCAGCCCTACAACCCACTAACATGTGGACACCTTCCTGGAGAATTCCCTTTAGGGGGAAAAAACAAACAAACAAACAAATATCTAAATCCTCTTAAGTGATTAAGTGATTTGGATAACAAGCACTGCAGTTTTTGTTTGTTCCCTCTGTGCATGACTCCTGTGTATCTAGGTACAATGTGGATACATTCTTGTGTGTCACTGAGCATGTGAGCATGGCACACCACATACATGCAGGCCAGAGGACAACCTCTGGTGTTGGTCCTCCCCTTCCACCTTGAGAGAGGCTCTCTTTGTTCTTCTACGGAATAGGCCAGACTAGCTGACTCCCAAGCTTCCTGGGATTTTTCCTGTCTACACCTTGCCTGTCTTGGTAGAAACAGTGGGATTGCAGACATTCATGCAAATGCAGGTCCTCAACACTTACCCAAAAAGTCCCTTTATCCACAGCACCATTTCCCCAGCCCCTACTGCAGGGGTTTTTGTGGTTTTGTTTTAGTTTGTTTGTTTTCAAATAAACACCGTAAGAGCAAAGCCCACAGGAGAATGAAGGGAAATTCACAGCCTTCCCAGCATCCTACAGGGTTCATTTCCTACCATGTGTGAGAAGCAGAAGGCGCAGATATGGGGGGAGGATGACCTTCCGTCCTTGACCTCACCACCATGATGCCCCATCACGGAGGCTGGAGGCAGTCTCCGGTGGAGGGGTTCCCCCCACCCCCACCCCAGTCACTGAAGATGAAGACACTGTGGCAGACAGTGAAAAGGAAACCAGATCCTGCTGACCTCACTGAGCCACTTGGATCACAGCAACCCTGAAACTCACGCTGCCTGTGGACTTTCCAGTTTCAGGAGCCAAAACCCTCCACTCATTGTTCAGGTTGGGTTAATAGGGTTTTCTGTTACCTGGGACTGCAAACATAATCCCCTGGAGAGCAACATCCACTTACTGTGTGTCTTGACCAAACGAGTGTACCTGATCAATATATTACATAAAAAGAGCTACAGAAAGCTGAAAGAAAAGAAAAAAACAAAAGACTCCCATTTGGATGAAAATCCAAAGACGCTTTCCCGAAGGATCCTTAACAGTAGTTGTCTTTGGGTAACAGAAAACATACTCTTCACTTTGCACCATTTAGATAGCTTCTACTTATGTTTAAAAAAGGATGAAACTTAAAAGTCTGAGGTGACAAAAAGGATGGTCCAAGGTGATAATTTAGTTTGGTAGTCATTAAGCTATGTTTTTGAAGCCCCTGCTGGGATATGAGGCACAGAATACAGAAGAAAGCCAAATGAAGAAATAATTCTCAGAGCTCTGCAGGGAGTGGCTGTGTCCTCTCACTCCAAAAACCAGCATCCCCCACAGGCATTCCATAACAAATCTCCTGAAGCTCTCCCAGGATTTTGCCTTTTTTAAAAGTTTTACTTATTATGTATACATGGGTAATTTGCTTGCCTCTGTGTATATGTACAACACAAGTGCACATAGTGTCTAGAGATACCAAAAAGAGGGTGCTGGAGTCGCAAGCAGTTGTGTGCTACCATGTGTGTGCTGGGAGCCAAACCCCTCCTCTGGAAGATCAACCAGTGCTCTTAATTCCTAAGCCATTTCTCTTGCCCCTAGCCCCAGTCTTATAATGCTCATTTGACATTTTCCAGAGGGTCCTTGGAGACACCAAAAGTAACTGACCAAAGGGAGATCCCCTTCTACGCGGCTTTGAGAATGAAGGGCACTTCTACACACTACATAAATCAACTCAGCTCAGAAGGCTTGCCACCGCCACCTACCCTGGGTATTCAACACAAGCACCTCAACTAAGACCACGGTGGGGCAGTAGGCTATTCCCAAAGTTCTAGGCTAACAAAGTGGTGCCCATGATTCTCAAGGACACAGAGAAACATAACAGTGGAACAAAGGCCCAGCGAAGGTCACTCACACTCTTTACCCAGCACCTGTCAGAGCCCAGGAACCCTAACCAAGTCTTTCGTGTCCAAAGCTATGAGCCAGGAAGCAATCAAGCAGTCCCTCGTGCAGAGACTGGGGCTTCCTCCCTCTATAGAGGAGCCCTCTAACAGTAGCAGCCCACATGCTGCCTCAGAGGCCTCCAAAGTGTCTAATCCTGCACTCTTCCGTATAGGAAACCCATCCAAAAGCTTACATGTGACTGCCAACTCTGGCCTTTCCCAACAACTGTGCTTTGGGAAAACAAGTACTTCACACAGAGCAGAGAGCAGTTTGTTGACTGAACACAGTACTACCTGAACTTGGGTCTTAGAAAAATAAACCCACTGCCCACTGCCAGAGAGCTGCTAGCCAGGGCAGTACCCCTACTCATTGTGGGTAAGTTTCCTATCATGTATCCAATCCAGCTACAGAAGAGAATCTACAATCCACCTTTGCCAAATGGCTGCAGGCCCGCCATAGTCCCAGCGCTTCTTAGAATACCCTCAGGGAATGGGGCTATACCTGGGCTCCTCATTGGGCAGAAGCTTCACTGAAGGGATGCAAGGGTGGCTGGGAGTTATAGTTCTCTGAGACTTGTGTTTTGGTCATGAACATGGCATTCTCGGAACTGCTCTGTGAACCGGGTGAGTTTATTAACTTATGTAGCCTGAGCACTTCCTCCATTCCTGGAAGATTTTGTGTTTAACAATCTGTCATGTTAGTTACGTAGGAACACTGTGCCTGGCTTCTTGGGCAACAATGTACATAGTTTTTCTGCCTGGCTCAGGGCTCTACCCTTAGCGGACTTGCAGACCTGCTGGACAGGGCAGGATCAACCAAGGCATGAGGACACATAGGATAGTCTGAAGTAGTGCAGCTGCACCTTAGAACCAGGGATGTTTAAGAGGGTAGTTCAATGTTAGGTGCCGTCGTGGCCAAGAGGGTTTAACAATTGGCCATGTAAAGAATGGAGGGTGGGAGAGAGGAAGCCCCAGTGACCCAAGTCAGAAACTGCCTGGGAAAAGGCTGGCAGAGTCCCAAGCAGAGTTGGACAGGACAAGAGCTTCGGAGCCTCAAGTGGGAGAACAGGATGTGCAGGGATCACACGCTGACTCCTCAGCCCTTAAAGACAGACAGAATGGGCGCTCAGGGTAGGCCAGAAAATGTTCCAGACACTGTTCCTCTGATCATCCACTTCTGCTCACTTAGCCAGAAGAGACCACTGAAGTGGCCTTGTTTTAAAAACTGGGAAACAAAGCCAACCCTGGAAGCCATGAATAGACTTCATCCTAAACAGGGATGTGTGTCACAGGGCAAGACTCCAAATGGGCCAGTTTGTAAGTCCCCATGAACAGTAAGAGCTGCCTGAAGCTGCTGGTGTCAACGTGCCAGCAGGGAGTGCCTGCCTACTCAGCATGGACTCCGGCAGGGAAAATCACCATCCACCCCACCACCTACAACAGATCACCAGCAGCCTGTGCATGCAACAGTGTCCTGTCTGGAACCATGGACTTTTTGCCTGGATTGGCAGTATTGCCAAGGCTAGACTGAAATTGAGAATAATCCTTCCTTGAGTCCTGGAGAGGAAAGTTACCCAGCTGATGCTTATAGCCAAGAATAGCAAAGCTGTAAGCCACCTAGTCACAACAGCAGGGGCATGTGAAGGATACATGGAATCTGTGAGGATGTGCAAACGATGGCTGGCCTTAACCACCAGGTTCCTAGACCACCCAGTCACACCTGACTCAGGGGCTCAATTTAGCACCAAAATGCTTAATGTTTTTTTTTTTTAATAGTGATTCCAAACCAGAAAGAAAAAAAAAGACCCAAACAACAGCATTAATATAAAGATATATTCCATAAAAGAGTTTGGCAGGTCAAAGAGAAGCTTCACACTTCCTAAAAACACAAGCATTCTTCTTCCTCTAGTCTATAGAGAATTATTTAAAAAATTATAACATCATCATCATCATCATGAACACACACCCACCAGTATCACCAGTATACACCACACTAGAATGTACACTTCGGTAAGTAACTGAAGGTAGCACTCAATCCCTGAACGGTAAGGACAGATACAAGTTATAAAGAAGCATTAGAGAGTAGCCCAGCCCAAGGTGGACAGACACCAGCATGCCTCAGAGTATCCAGTACGTAAGACAGACATCATTTTCAAGAGCAGCCTCAGAACAGTGCTGACAGTGAACTCGGCATGTGGTTGGGGGAGTCACCATGGAAGTTAGATGCGCTGAGCTTCCACACAGCACCTGCTGTCTGTGCTTGCTGGGGCCTGGCTGCAGGAGCACTGCCCTCCAGGGACAGCACACTTTGGGCCACTAGCTGTATGTGGTCGTGAGAAGAACCCAGTTTCCAGCTAGCAATCAGGAACTGGGGCTCCCTGGAGGGCATTGGGGAGGGAGAAAGGGTCAATCAGGATTCAAGTTCTGGTGGCCATTTCAGTAGCACCAAGACCAGAAGACAGTGAAGCCAAGCAGGAGTGCATGGAGGGAATGTGAACCAGAGGGAGAAGCTGTCACAGCTGGTTCTTGAGTCGCTCGGGGAACTGAAAAGCACAGCTTGGTCCCAGACACTGGGTAAGGCTGCTGAGAAAAGAATGCCAGACAGAAGAGGCCATGAAAACATGGTGAAGGAACACTCTTACCCCTATAAATAAACTATTTACACACTATAAGAACAGGAGAGCCGGCCCTCAGCAGGGCTTAATGCTATGGAGAAACAAGGCTGTTCCACCCTGGGAGAGCAGTGTAGGCTTGGAAGGCAGTGGTGATGTGCTCCCCAAGACTGGTTATGGCTGGCTCAGGCATACTTCACTTGGACATGGCTGAGGATTCTGCAAACCCCTGGCATGTTTGCACCACTATGAACCCTGTTGGCATAAGGGGCCCACTGGACCACTTATCCCTCCCCATCCTTCTTGATCCGATGGAGCCAGAAGCCTTGTTCTCAATGCTGGTCCCAGACTGATGCTACACCCACAGAAGATAATAGTTGAGCATGTACCTAAGCCTTACTGAGGAAGTAGGGGCCTGCAGATGTTCTTGGGCTCCATAAAGGCCATCTGTCCTCAGAGTTACTACTCCACATAAAAACACATTCTCTGTCTCTGGGCAAACCCCTTCAGAGATGCCATGTCAAGTGTGGGCAGATGAGAAGGGGCCTTGGTCTTCAGCACCAGCAAGAAGAAACTGAGAGGTCATATCACGCTGATGCCGAAGACTGGGGTCTGGTTGTGGGTGGCTAATGTCAACTTCTGCTGCTGCTGGACAGTGAAAGGCTTGACCTCTACATGTGGCTCAACTCCATTTGCTGCATCTGCTTCTCAGAAGTGATGACCTGCCTTCACTGCCTCGATGTCTGAGATCAGGGTCCTCGCCAGGAAGATGCCAAAGATCTGAAACCAAAGCCAAAGATCAACAGTTCAAAATGAAGGCAGGGAGCAGAGGTGAGCTGGTGGAGACTGCCTCCGTGGACTCTCTCCCTTCCCGTACCAAGTCAAGGGCAAGATGAGAGCAAAGCTTGAGCAAGTGGCAAAGATGACCCACCCCACGGAAAATGAACCCTGGGGTAAGCTGTTGCATCCCTCAACCATGGAAGAGAGGTCAGAACTGGCATCACAGACTGAAACAGATGCTCGCTCTGCCCCCAGGGAGTAAAAATGCCACATACCAGGAGGGACCCACATAGTTGAGCTTGAGCTCTAGGTCAAACTGTAAAATAACACCAACTATTCAGAATCAGTCACCCTGTCGGCCCAATTCCCAAGAGAATAATTCACAGCCATGACCCTGATAATCTGCAGACATATCCTGATCTTAGGAGACAGGAATGTCGTGAGGGAAGGGTGTGGCTTTTTTATCTACATAGACAACCATAAACTTGGTAACCTTTGGAAGTGTGCTGGTTTGTGGCCCTCACCCCTTAAGCTCTATGTTTCATAACTGAACCCAGTCTCACTTCACAAATAAAATTTTTGTTTCATTTTCCACAAGCTTTTCTCTAGTGTTCTGTAGTCATTCAATATAATGACAGAGTGAATAAAGAAATATGGTGTGGCTACAACCAGATCCACCTCTTTAAGGCAGAGCTGCCTAACATGTATTCTCCATGTAAGTGCAGCCTTAACTGTCCCAGAAGATGCTCAAAGGAAGCCCTAAGAAAACTAACAGTTTCCCTGATATAACTGGACTCTTGACTTTTTCTAGATTTTCCTGTGGGCACCAGTCACTCCAATCACCCCTAGGCCAGGCAGAGGGCCAGGGGAGCGTCTGTGGTGAGGAAAGACTCCTGGAAGCCCAGCCAGGGGAGAGGGACAAGGAAGTTCTGGGATAACTGCCCCAGCTAGAAAGAGTCACTTCCCACTCTATCGAGTTCCTGATACCTCCTTAATTCCTGCTACTTCCATCTACCAAAAAGGGGGGACTTCAAAGTAGGCCAGTTCCTGGTCATGCACTCTAACTCCTGACCACTACACAGGCAATACTATATAAAGATGTGGGCCCTAAAAAGAGGGACACAGCTATCCCATGTGTCTGCCCTTAAAGGATCTCCCTTCAGGTAGCAGACTGTGGGGACAAAGGAGCCATAACCCATCCTGGGCACAGCCTCCAACAACACACATGTACTGGTGCTGTCACCACACTGTGTGCGTTCATGTGTGCATGTGAAGATGCCTGTCCCAGTACACATTCCACTCTTGCTACCTCATGTATATGTATATGTACACACACACACACACACACACACACAGAGAGAGAGAGAGAGAGAGAGAGAGAGAGAGGTATATGCACCTGATCTTGGACATTCTATTTCCTAGGCCAGATTCCTTTACAGCATACCATGTGTTAAGGGCCCAGTGTTTGAATTCTGGGACATACCTGCAGCAGTGAGATGGCAATGAAGACACCAGCCACAATGTAGATGTTCCTGGGCAGCCAGCCTTCCAGAGCCTGAATGCATCCTTTTGTGAAGATGAACTCATCCCACTTGCTCTTCAACTGCAGAGAAACAGCATAGTGGCCTCAGCCTGAGCACATGCAGTCCCTGCCCTGCCCCATACAGCCTAGCCTTGTATGGGGCAGGACAAAGCACAGCATATGGATGATGGTCTGAGAAAGCTGAATGAAGACCACAGGAGAAATCATGCCTGGGAAACACTCCAGATTCAGTCTGGGCCCTCCCAGGGCAAGTAGCCATCCTGCCTATCTAACTAAAGGCTTTCAAAGCCAAAGATGAATTCACTCTGAATCTCCACACCTGGAGATGCGAGGTAATCTGCAGCCTCGAGGAAAAAATATGTGTCTCTCAAGGTAAAGGGGGAAGGGGATCCCATGTTTTCTCCCATGCTTCCACAGAAGGTGGAAGAAGAAAGGGCAGTGGCTCTTTAGGTTCTGTCTCCTACTAGTAAGCTTGGCTCTGGGAGACAGTCAGGCAGCGCCTTCTCTGCCAATCCCCCTGGGAAATCTGTCAGTGTGTGGAGGCGCTGTCCCAGTACACACCCCACTCTTTCTACCTCATAAATGGCAATCAGCCCCTGTTTCCTCCCCATCATCTTCCTCCATGTCAAATGGGATGAAACGTCAATTCACATTAGAGGTATTATGGGATGCACTGTGCCATCATGCTCCCGCACAACCTCAGGTTGTGACTGTATTTGAAGACGGGTCTTTACAGAGCTAAGCTTAAATGAGGCTACCAAGAAGATGAGGTCTGGTCAGCTGACCTCTGTCCATACAAGGATAGACTAGGACTGGGGTACAAACAGAAGGAAGTCATGTGAGGAGGGGAGATATCCAAGCCTGGTAGACAGGCCTGGAACAGATCCTTCCTAAGCAGCCTCAGAAGGACTCAACTCAGCTGACAGCTTGAACTTGAATTTCTAAGTTCCAGAATTGTGACAAAATAAGTGTCGTGTAAGCCTGCCAATCTCTACATTTTGTTATGGCTGCCCTAAGTAGCAATGAAATTCTTAACAGGACAGCTAGGTTTCATACAGATGCATCTCTCTGGTCTTTTGAGACGCTACAACAAAGTACCATAGTGGCCTGACGCGGCAGAAATTTCTTTCTCACCACTACAGAGGCTTAAGCCTAACACCAAGGCACTGGTAGATTCAGTGTCTGCTGCTGCATTCTGGTTAAACAGTGTCTTGCTGCTGAATTCTCTCTCATATGCTAGAAGAGGAAAAAAGCTCCTGGGACCTTTTTCTTTATTTCTTTATTTTATGTGTGTAAGCATTCTGCCTATGTTTTCGCATCCTTCATATGCAGTTCCCATAGAGACCAGAAGGTAGCAGACATCCGTCCTCTGGAACCAGAGTGATTGACAACTGTGAGGCACTGCATAAGTGCTGGGAACCAAACCTGGGTCCTCTCTAAGAGCAACAAGTGCTCTTTATATCTGAGCCATCTCTCTAGGCCATCTTGGCCCTTTTAATAAGGGCAGTAATCCCAGTCATGACGGCTCTGCCTTCACTGGGAACTGACGAGGTTTCAGCTTCTGAGAGATAAAACATGCAACACACGTAGCCTGATCCTGTGATCTAAAGTCAAGGGAAGACAGACTGTCCTAGTGTCCATGGCTAAAGGGCATTTCTACATTCCCTGACATTCTCCCTTTCACAACTGTAGCCAACCACATCACCTTCTCACACCAAGCCCTCACTCACTATGGTTTGAAAGAAGCCATGGATTCTGAGCCCTACCCTAGTCCTGGCATCTCCATCTTGCTACTCCCTCCATGTAAGCAAGTCACAGATCCCATAAGCTTTATCCTCACTGCAGAACAACAGATAACGCTTAGACAGCTGTTCCCAATTCCATACTACCTTTAAAGTAGTGTCAAGTTTAGTGATATTATATCACAGGGCTTTAAATCTAGTGTGCCTGTGTGCCTATGTGTGAGTGCACATGTATATGCATGTGCACACATGCACAGCAGTCCACCCAGAGTCAGCTCACTTCTGGCTTAGATGGCACCTTCTAATCAAATCTTCCTGTTTCTTCAGTCCAATCTGCCCTGTGCTAAAGCAGAAGGTTCGTGTACAAAACTAAAGCCTGAGAAACAGTCCCCCGATCCTTTAGGGCTGTGTGTTGGTATTCTTACCTGAATCCTGACATCATAGCCACACTGTGTGTTCACAACTTTTTGCTGTAGGAGAAGCAGAAAACTTAGTCATTCCAAAGACCTGTCAAAAACCTGGTGGCAGGAACAACCCACAAACCACAAGAAACTCAAGAAGAAGGAAGACCAAAAGGTAGACATTTCATTCCTTTTTAAAAGGAGGAACCAAATACCCATGGAAGGAGTTGCAGAGATTAACTATGGAGCAGAGACTGAAGGAAGGAGGAGCCAGCCTAAATATAGCTATCTCCTGAGAGGCTCTGACAGTACCTGACTGACACAGATGTAGAGGCTCACAGCCATCCATTGAACTGAGTACAGGGTCCCCAGTGAAGGAATTAGAGAAAGGACCTATGGAGCTGAGGGGTTTGCAGCCCCTTAGGACGAACAACAATATGAACTAACTAGTACCCTCAGAGCTCCCAGGGTCTCAACCACCAACCAAGGACTGCACATGGTGGGTCTGATTGTTCTGGCAGTGTGTGTATAGTGGAGGATTGCAAATTCGATCATTAATAGGAGGAGAGGACCTCGGCCCTGTGAAGGTTCTGTGCCCCAGTGTAGGGGAATGCCAGGACCAAGAAGTGGGAGAGGGTGGGGTGGCAGACATGGGGAGGGGGAAGGCAACAGGGGTTTGTTCTTGTTGTTTTTGTTAGTTTGTTTGTTTTTTGGAGGGGAAACTGGGAAAGGAGAAATTTACATGTAAATAAAGACAATAGCTAATAAAAATACAAAATAAAATAAAA
>NW_022196915.1:27375348-27390348 GCF_008632895.1 Mastomys coucha
AAAAACCTAGTGGCAGGAGGCACTAGAAAGAAAAAATCAAAACTTGAGCACCAGGAAACATGCGCAAAAATTATGCAGAAACTACATCACTGTTCACACACTGAGGTCAACTGCCAGCTCCCCTTCCAGGCTAGCAGAGGGGTCAGTGAGCTACATCTGTGTTGTTTCAGCAGTAAAATTTGTAGATGCAAGTTGCAGAACCAGGACTCATTGTACTTCACCAGCAAAAACACAGACTTGGATAGCACACGAGCTAGACCTGGACAACCATAAACTATCAGGCTTGGCTATATTGCCAGGAAACTAAGGGCACTGGAATCTGAATTTCATACCAGTTCTCATACATCATAAAATATTATATATTTCTTTCCCTTCGGCCATGTTTGAGGTTAGATGCAGAATATCCCCAAAGGCTTAGTCCCAAGGCGCCACTATTGGGAGGTAGTGGAATCTTTGGGAAATGGAGCCTAGAAGAAAGGAAACAGTGGTATTCTGTTTTGTTCTTTAGCCATAGAGCTGACAGCCTCCTTTGCCATGCACTCCTTACTGTCTCCAGCAGGTACCACAGCTCTGAAAGCATCCAACACTGCAAGCCAGCTGACTGTTTTTAAATTCTAGTGTTAGGACTCCTTGCATAGTAAGCATGCACTCTTCCACAAGCCTTTCCTCAGAGGGTTTGTGATAGTGATGCAAAACTGGACACAACAACCACCAAAAAGTAACAAAGTATTCTGCCTCATTTGGCCTTGGGTCACAGTTTGTCAACCTTTGTGCTAGTAGATGATATTACACTCAGTACATTCATGCACTAGTGTTTTTCAAACACTCCTGGACACCTCCGACTCCACTGCCCAACCTCAGCAAACAGGCCTCTCCCAGACCAAGGATCCTGCCCAGGTCCTAACAGTGAAGGCTTGCTTCTCAGGGGCTGTGACTAGGCACACAGGGCTATGCAGAAGCTTGTGCAGGGCAGATCTCTGCTCAGACAAAACATAGTCTTCCTTCCCAGGTCACCTAAAGTACTCAATTTCCAGAAGCTCAAGGATTTAGGCCTAAGACTAGGAATGAAAGCAAGTGAAGAAAAGGCTAGAAAATGATTAACCATGGAGCTGCCCCCCTCCTCCCACATGTGATGTACAACCTCACAATTCCTGAGAGTTTCTGAGCACTGAGGACACTGTGCAGAGAAGGTATGAAAGTGGGCAGGACCAGAGCACACCACCTTCATGGTAAGGCAGAATCATCTGAGGAAGGATGACCTTCCTCTTTTATCTAGAGCAGAGCAACAGTGCACCACAGAGAAGGGTTCCAGAATGTATGCACAGGATTTCAGAGTTGTAAGGACCCAAGGTGGTGGGAGGAAGCCCTGGAAGGCACTGGAAGTGGTAGGAGCTGCGGGGCTGCAGAAAGGGCATATACTCACTGCAGGATCCGGCACGCAGCAGGAGAAGGGTACCCCACACTTCTCTCGGCTGTAGCTGGCACCACTACAGTTGAAGTAGACATTAAGGTCCCAGTCTTCAGGGCCGTAAGCCCCGCAGCACTGATTCTGAAATTATAAATATTGCCAAAAAAACACATGAGGGGGGCCAGGGCCACTGACTCAACAAGGTGGCTCTTATGTTTCCATTTATTAGACAGACAGCAAGGCTCACACAGATACTGAATGACACCAACAAATGGCCACGCTTTAAAAGGGAAACTGTAGCCATGCTGACTCCCTCATGGAACCAAGTGTAGCTAGTCTAGCTTGGCGTGGGAAGTCCTAGTCACTCCTTGGCAGAGCCGATGCAAGCTACGCCCCTTCTCCACTAAAGCCCCTTTAATGTATCCCTCTCCTATCCCAGAGAACACTGCCTAAGTGAGGAACAGGCCTTTCGCCATGATAAATGGCTATACTGGCCCTAGTTACCTTTTTGGCTGATAGAATAGCTCCTGAACATTTACAACAGTGGTGAATTACAACTAAGGTGAACAGCAACAGCAACTCTTTAACCACTCATTAACTGTCTGACTTGACCAGGAGCCCCATCCTCCACTCACCATTATGCAGTGCAGCTGACAAAAGCCCTCATCAGCCTACAAAACTGCAGCACCCAGCATAAGATCATCAAAGTGATGGAACTGCTCCACCCTTAGATCTCGGCAGCCAAGACACAGGCCAGCAGGAATCTCTGCCGCCCTGAGATATGACGTTCCAGTGGAGATCCAATCTTCCCATCCCTACTCCTCCACTCTGCAGGAAGCTTTAGTGACCATCTAATGTTTTATCACAAGCCCTAGAACTTAGTGGGTGCCTCTTACATTTTAGAAGAAAGGAAGCTGGGCATGGTAGAGCACATTACTCCAATACCAATAATCAGGAGGTTGAGGCTTGCAAGCTCGAGGGCAGCCTAGGCTACATCACAAGATCCTGTCTCACCTGACTCAAAATAGACTGGGACAGATGGGTGGCAGGGAAGGCTTCTCTTAGGAAAGAGCAGGGAAAAGTGCAAGAAAACTAGCAGACCCAAGGTCATTTGAACACAAAAGAAAAAAATTCAACAGAAAAGATGTAGCAAGGTCACTAGGATCCGGGACTCTCCCAAGTCAATAATCACACACAGGAGTCTCTCTGCTTATGTAAACGGATTTTTCTGGACCCCATGCTTCATGGAACAGGGTAAACAAGTTTTGGTTAATAATAGTGGGTCGGTTATTTTTAGTGCTTGCTGGTTTATTTTCTCTTTGGAACCAAGTGTTCCATGGAAAAGACATTTCAGAAGCTGGGCTTCTGGGAGAGGCAGATCAAACAGGCCACTGTGCCAGGGAGTGGGTTCACCCCAAGGGCTGAAGCAGCCAGTAATCCAAACTTCCAGGTGCAGCTGCAAGCAAGAGGAAAGGGCAGGAAGACTGAGGGACATAGCCCAAGCCTGCTTATTCAACTCCCTGGGGAGAGATCCAGAGAGGTCACATCCCTCCATGGAAGAAGGCTTCCCCCAGGCAGTTTGTCCTTCTCAAACAGGAAGGAGAAAAGGTCCCAGAGAGGAAGGATACAGGAATAGCTCTGCGATGAGTCGCAGTCCTAGGGGGAGGAGCTCTGTCCTCTGTATCCCCTCTATATCTACAGGGCCAATCTCCCGGGGAAGACTCTGACTACCAACATGGCTACCATGAAGGCTAGGGAAGACTGGACCCAAAGGGAAGGAATGGGAGACAGAGCTGTCTGACTAATTCAAAATGCTGGCTGAGAAGGAGCCCAGGCTGCCAGGCCAGCAGCTGAGCACAGCGAGGATGACCAGAGGCTGAGGGGCATGCTCCGTATCTCCCTGCCATGCTGTGGCAGAAAACCCACTCTGAGGAGGGAAGGCCTGGTTCCATCTCAGCTGCAGGGCATCCCAGACTAACCGGAGGTGGGAAAGGGCATGCTCTAGCAGGAGGCCTGTCTGGGGCAGAGCTTACGGCTTTCTGAAGGGAGTCAATGAGGTTCTGCAGGTCAATGTCATCCCGATAGGACCTGATGTTGCTCTCGAAGAATTCCCGGAACCGATCCCTCACCCAGTCTTGGAATAAAAAGGCCAACACAGCCACGGCCAGTTCCAGGAAGAAGATGAGCACAATGGCCCCACAGAACTGCGAGGGCACAAGAAGAAAGGTAGAGTCAGCATCAGCAGCCTGGTAGACCCTGGTATGCAGAGGCACCGCCTACTGCAGCACTTCACCTCCTCTGTAAGTGGGACTCACCACTACCCATGCACATATGGCACAGTTGGTAATTAAGAGAAGTGAAGAGGAAGGGCAAAGCTCTGAACCAGCACTGCCTAGGAGGTAGCCCTCCCCTACCTCACCTGATGAAAAAGAAAGCAGTTGTTTCCATGTAGAGCCCTACCCAGACACTGTCTGCCCCACCCTCCAGTCAACCATCCTAGACATCTAGTCTTTCACTCCCCCTTTATGGATGTGGAAACTAAGACTCAGACATAGAGCTTGTCTGAAACAACTTACACAGGACATCTAAGTTCCCTGAAGAGTTCATTAGCGCTCTGGAGGGACCAGTGTTATCAGTACCCACTCTGCTTGAGCAAGCAGGATTGTCAGCTACATACAGACCTCTCTAGAAATATGGCTGCCAGCTACAGGTCATCGTGACATTCTATTGGGAGCCATGAAGCTTTGACACATCTTGGAAATGTGAAGGAACCTTTCCAAGAAAACAAAAGAAGAATCCCAAGCATGCACAAGTATGCACACAGCCTGCTCATGTGGAAATGGGAAGCAAAACACAGTATTATTAGGGTTGGGAGAGGTGTGTGCTTTGCTTTCCAAATGAAGAAAGGCTGACCTAATAAGCTCAACAAATAATAGATCATAAAGAAAATAAAAGTGTTTTTCTCACCAGGTGCCATTTAATTTTAACTGAATACATTTAAATATGAAGTTGTATCTAAATATAAAACTAAACTCTTAGTAATTTGTGATTCTGCCAGAAAATTAAGAACTACACTGCACATCAAACAGATTCACACCCAGGAGGAGGGAAAAGATTTTTTAAAGCTATTGGCAACACTGTTTGCTCTTAGCCAGGAAGGACAAAGGTGATCAGCAAATAAACAATTCCTTTAGAACTTCTCAGGAGAGCCATAAAGCAGAGGAGGTAAGTAGAACCCCTGCAATTAGCTGGCAGCTCCAGGAACCCCTATTTCCCTAGGGTGAGGAACCATCATCTGGGTTTTTCTCCTTAAAATCTTCCCTCTTAATGAGACAGCAGGTTCAAAGAACTGCTGTCTAGGCCAGAAAAAAGATGTGAGCCAGCATTGGTATCTCTAGCCCATCACATTCACTACCTCCCACTCCAGCACCACTCACAAACTTGAGCAGGCAGATGTTCTCTCGAAGGGCCCCGACACAGCCTGCGAATCCCAATGTGAACATCACCACGCCCACCATCAAGACCAGCACTACAGGGTCGATTCCATGCAACCGGGTCACCTTTGTGAGGTCGGACAGCACACCCTGAAAGAAGCAGAGAATAAAAGGTAGCAGTGTCAAGACCCTGGGGGCAAGTTATGCCAGGAGCTGAAGCTATAGGGGTCTGCTTCACACAGCTCACTCCTGCCATCAAGAGCCAGGACAGAGTGTGCTCCTGCCTACTTCCTGGAGCCTCTGAGTATACTGTCCTTGTCCACCACTGCCCTTAGACACTCTCTATGAAGTTCCTGGTCCATACTGAGGTTGGGGGCTCCTGTGAGCCCAGACCCAGACTCCTCAGTGGCCTGTAAGACTCCTTGGCCAGGCCTCAGAGGAGGGGAGTCCTAGGCCATGGTCAAACTGGCTCCAAGCAGCTTCACAATGAACACTTTTGAGGAAACATACCCAGCCAGGGTATGAAGAGCCGAGTGTTGCCCATAAACGTGTGTATGATGGTAGTATCCTATTAGAAATCCATCCAAAGATTATCATTGGCTGTACTTGCAATAAAAACACTTGGAAGGAAGCTAGGGACAACAAGAATTGGTTTATCATTTTTATTTAAACACATATAGTCAGGGGCTGGTGAGATGGCTCAACAGGTCAAGGCACCTGCTGCCTTTCCTGGCAATCTGAGTTCAATCCCCAGGACCCACACAGTGGAAGGAGAACACCAAACCTACTCCTACAGGTTGTTTTTTACTTCTACTAAGCATATGCATACCCCCCTCAAAAAAATCAGTAAAAATTTGAAAATACATATAGTTATATATAACTAGTGGCATCTATAATAGACAGACAGATTCTATGACATTCAAAGAGAAACAAGCTGTCAGGCCAGGCAGCTCTAGCTATGTAACCAGCTCCAGGATTCAAGGCTCATCCAGGTCAAGTCTGCTGCAGTCCCAAATACAGCCACACGGTGGTGCTGTTATGCATGGTTGCTGTTTCCAGGTCACTGGGACAGACACTGTACTCCAGCTTTTGATATCAGGGGTACATGGGCCTCTAAGAAAGATGCACAGGCTCAAGAGCAGACCTCACTCTGTTCCTAAGACCATCACATAAAAGCTCATAGACCAACATGAGCTGCTTCCTTTTTCTGGAAGCACTGGCAGGTTCCACCACAGGACCAGGGGGAGCTTTAGCTTCCGGGTTCTCCTTGCTCCTCCTTGTAGATCTCAGCACGTAAGCTACTAGCATTAATCTACCATGGGTAAGGTCAGCACCATAACTCCACCTTGCCCCTGGAGTTCTGAGCCCTTAGAATACCAACTGCCCCTTTATCTACCTGCACAATAAGAGTCTGGGATCCATCCCTCACACAGTGGCAAACAGTAAAACCAAGCTCTACTCTCTTTTTCTGTAGGCCAGCACAAGCACTTCAGGAGTACACCAGACTCTGCTCAGGGATCAGCTCACTTGCTTCCAGAGATAAGCTTCCAGAGTTTAGGAGACAGCCCCAGGCTTGCCTTGGGGTTTCTTGGGGCTTCTGGAAACAGGATGGGAACATATCCATACTCACAGAGCTCATAGCCTCCCCCACCCAACTGAGTACTGGCCTAATGGGCCCCAGTAACACATACAACCTCAGAGGCACATTCTTTCTGAGGGTTAATGCTACAACCCTCTCTATAGTTAGTGACTACTCAACAGGCTAGAGGAGGGGACAATTCAAGTCTGGGTCTGGCTGCCTGATAACATGGCCTGGTCAAGGTTCCACCTACCTTTTCGCTCCATGCCCACAGCCCGACTCCAAGGAAGACAACTCCAGCCAACTGGGGGGGTAGGGTGGGGGGGGAGGGGGAAAAGAGAAAAGTAAGGTCAGAAACCAGCACTAGAACAAAGTCCACATTCTAGTTGGGTGCTCCTGTGTTCTGTCCAAGGTGGCATTTGAATCCTGCCAATGACAGAAACTCTCTACACCAAGGGACATGGAGATTGCAGATAACCAGCACCGACCTCCCCAGAACAGCTGACAGTTGATTTCTACTCCAGATGCTCAACCCCAGAGAGCTGAGGTGAAGATCCCTAGGTCAGTCCTCAAGAGACTGCCACAGGAGATTGCCTTATGCTGACAGAGACTGTTTCCTTCCTTCTTACCCAACTATCACCCTCAACCCACTTCAGTGTGCTCTTCAGTGTCAATACACTGCACATCTGATGACTACCAGAGTTTATCAGCAGCTCTGGCCCAGCTGAGCATCTATGTGGGTCAGACCAGCTGCAAGGCAAGGTTATGGGGAGAGCACAAGACCACCTAGTCTCACATCTCATCCCCACTGCCCAGGATCAGACTCCAAACACAGGTGAGTAGCCACTCAAGTCATTCATTAGGCAGAGTGGGACCTCCTCATCCCACCTACACAGACATGAGACACACATGTGCTCAGGAAATACTGGGGTCTTAGCTGGTGAATTAAGGTAAGCTGTATTAAGCAGAAGAGAGGCTCTGTGTCACCCCAACCTCCCTCCTACGGGCACCCACTAAAGCCAAGACAATTGGACTCATCCAAAGGACCACACAGTCCTAAAGCAAAGTAGTTGTTTTGCATATAAACACCATGCTCTACAAATGGAGCAAGCTCTGTGTTTTTGTTCTTGTTGTTCTTGTTGTTCTTGTTGTTTGAACATCCTGAGCCTGGTGGAGAAGTTCCCTGAGCCACCACACACCGGTGAGAAATACACTGGTTTCTCAGTAGGAAAGGCCTTTGTTCTCCCTCCTTCCCATCAGTTTCACAATGGATGGCAAGAAAACCAACAGGCCACCCTACTACTCCCTGAGGTCCCCAGTCAGAGGCCTTTAACTCATCTGACTTCCTCTGAAGCGAGGTAGCTCTAGTCACTCCTCTTCCTTCAATCAGGTTCAGAGACACCAAGCACACACAGCTCTGTCAGGGCTGTCTTCCTCCCTTGCATGCTGCTTGTCCTTCCCGTATAGACTGCACTAAATTATGGCAGACCTAACAATGCAAAACCCCTTTGAGCAGTCGGGGAGACTCAGGAATCACACACCTTTAAATACTACCCATACCCAGGATTAGCAGCTCTCTTGGGTCTCACGCCTACCATCTATCTCCTTGTAGTCTCCAGGGACTCAGCCTACTTCTCCTAAGCTTCTTTTCTCATGAAACATCACCACCATCTGTCCACTAGCCATTTAGAAGAAAACCCACAAGAGGGAAAGAGACATCACATTCACCAACTGGGACTCTTCTTGTTTTACCTTTGAAACATAAAGGCGTACATGACCAGTTTTCTTTCTGATTCTCAGCTCTCCTCTATCCATAATCCACCTCTTCCCAGGCCTCCAACAAACTGGAAGCATCGTTTAAAAATCTTCTGTCAAGTGAGATCCAAAGAACTGGCCTTAAAGCCCCCAGTGCATACCAAATTTCTCAGATTCTCAAAGTCCTATAAGTAATGTACACATACCCTCCCTCGGCTCTGGACCACTCATAACACCAAGTATAATGTAAATAGCTGTTCTTTGTACTGTTTAGGGAATAATGGGGGAAAGGGTCTTCTGTTTAGTACACCCAGCTTTTATAATGACTTCTGTCCTGGCTGGGTGAACTCAGATACAGAGCTGTTGGTTACTGACCATGGCTATGGGTAGGTCACTCCGCTCCTACAAACTCTCTAATGACTTCCCCTCACACCTAGGAGAAGATTCCACCACAGCACCATTCCCTGGCCTAAAGGTTCTTCTCTTGTATCAGTCCCTGGCCTCCTCCTCCTTCATATCTAAATCTCCCTGAGATGTCCACCTTGCCTTCTTATGTGAAGCTGACCCCTGTCCATCACTCAGAACTACCTTTGGCGTGGTTCTCCTTGTAGCCCTGATCCTAAGTTAAATGGACTGTGCCTACCTTACAGCCATGTTCTCTAAAGACAAAGGTGTCTGTCTGTTCTGGACTGTAACCCACTCACATAGAGAAGGATGGTACAGAGAGGGCCCATATGAGAATCCCACAAAGGAAGCCTAGGGTTCTTCCCACTCTCCTTCCATGCATACTTCTGGGTCTCACCCATTCCTGAGGACCAGACAAAAGCCTACCATGTCCAAACCACATATACAGAATTAGAGCAATAAGGCTGCAAGTATCTACTACTCTATCCAACGTCCCCATTCAAACCCAAGCCTGCCTAATCACTTATAACAGTCACTTCTGGTACCATATGCCCAGGTGAAAGAAGGCTGTCTTGAAACATTTGAGCAGTGACACTAGAACCCCCTTTCCTCCCCACTGGGCCCCAGAGATTCCCATTTTTTTTTTTACCACATTAAATTAGCCTTAATGCCACACATACTTAAGTGTTACTGAACACATGTTGAGATGTTTTGTTCGTTCACTTGTGACATATTATCTCTATGTAGCCCTGGCTGTACTAAACCTTGCTATGTAGAGCAGGCTGGCCTTGAACTGACAGAGATACTTCTGTCTCAGCCTCCTGAGTGCTGAGATTAAAGGTGTTCACCATCACATCTGGCTTTTAGGTGCTGTTTGCCTGGGATAACCAAAGAGAAAATGTTTGCTCTGCCAAATCATATATACCAAGCTGTGCAAATGCAGGCAGGCTTCCATTCATGTCAGTCTCTCTCTCTCTCTCTCTCTCTCTCTCTCTCTCTCTCTCTCTCTCTCTCTCTCTCTCTCTCTCTCTCTCTCTCTCTCTCTCTCAAAACCTGTAGGAGATTCCTTGCTGTATCAGTCACAGCTATGCAAAAATATTATCTCTTACACTGACTAAGAATAAGGACACCATCTTCTCTCACTGTCTTAAAGGAAGAAGTGAAGTTAACTCATACCAGGAAGATAGGGACTTTATAGCCACAAGTCAGAGCAGGAGTAAGTGAATATTGCCCAAGGCAGGAACTCTGGAGACCAATTATGGTCAAGGACCCTGAGAAAGGACCATACAAGGGAAGTAACCTGCCCCAGGATAAATATAACAGTTCCAGGAGTGAATAGTGAACCTGTCTCTTCCTCCCCAGAACCCCCCATACAGATGTAGAACAAATGTAGAAACATTTGTCCAAGGTCACACAGCTAGCTGGTGACAAACTTAAGAATCTCATCTAGGTAGCTGTACCCCTGACAATACATTATCTCACTACCCACAGGGTGCTGGGACAGAAGAGCAACCAGCATTCTGAGTCCCATACCTAGAAAGTATTACCAGAAGACCCAGTGAAGAAGGATTCCACAGAGGAGTTTCTAGGCTGCACAATTCTCAAACAACTAACTCACACAGCCGGGTGATAAGGACGTGCATTCTAAGAGTCTACATCTCAACCAGAGCAGAACAATCTCTCTGCATCTTTGTAGAGATTCAGAAGCAATTACAGGAGAAGGAGGTCCCACTGCGATAATGGGTTAAAGAAGCTCCCAATAAAATTCAAGGAGTTGCAGGACTAGTTTATTAAGTGAAAATCTCTGGGCTACCTTCCCTAGAGTTAACTGATCTAGAAGGTCTCGGACACACACAACAACACAACAACCCCCTCTGTATTAATCAGCGTCTGTAGAAAAACAAAACAGATAGAGTGAATACACACACATATATAAAGGGAGTTTATCAGAATGCCCTATAGGTTGTGGTCCAGCTAGTCTACCAATACTTGCCTACCTAAAGAAGGTCTATGAGTCTAGTAGTTGCTCAGTTCACAAGGCTGGATGTTTCAGCTGCTTTCAGTATATGCTGGAATCCCAAAGAAGTAGGCTCTGATGCCAGTCGGTGAAGCGATAGACTGGTCAGAGAGAGCAAGCAAGCAAAGAGTGAAAGCTTCTGTCTTCCAGGCCCTTATACAGGCTGTCAGCAGAAGGTATAGCCCAGATTTAAAGATGTTATCTTTCCACCTCAGAAGATCCACATTAAAAGTGGGTCTTCCCACTTGAAACGATTTAGTTAAGAAAAAAAAAAAAACCCACAGGTATATGTACCCAACAACTTGGGGTTTAGTTAATTCCAGAGGTAGTCAAGTTAACAATCAAGAATAGGACACTTTCCAAAAACAAAAACAAAGAGGTCCTAGTGGTGCTTCCTAAGCTGGCACAGGTTTGCCTTATTCTGGAAGCCATAAGCATCCTCCTGCACTTTACCCAAGGAGGCTCAAATCTCAATATATGAGCTGCTGGAGAAGAGGAGGAGAAAGTTCCGAATGTCTAGCAGGTCAGGAGCAGCCACCCAGGACCCAATGGCCTTGGCCTCCTTGCACTAAGTCTATGTGTGTAGGAAAGTCTCATAGGCTCCAGACATCTTGCCTTTCCATCAGTAGCCAGGCAACATTTTGAGGCTTTGCACTCCTGACCTCTGGTTCTCAGTCAATCTCTTCACTAACTCCGGCTGATGATCAGGGCCTCCTTAGAGATAACTCAGAGATAAGCAGAAGGGAACCCACTCAAACACCATGCAGTCCAGAACAGCATTAAACACACAGCACAGGTCACCATCCCAAGGCCCAGGGCTCATTCTGCAACATTTTATCAAGTGGACCTCCTTGCAAGTGCCTTGAGCCTATACTTTCCTCCATACAACAGAGATGGCCCTTCTAACAGGTTGAAAGGGCTGGTGAAAGACTCTAATAGAATTTGCTTACACAGAGGGAGCCCTGCTGTCCTGGGTACAGAGCTGAGGCCTAACAGGCCACTGGGGTGACTCCTCAAACAGCTGCACCTGCTGCACTGAAGATTTTGTATGTCCCCAGAAACTGTTAATCTTAATCTCCAACCTGCATGATTTAGAATCAACTAGAAGACACATGTATTTCCAAAGAGGTCTAACTGTTGTAAAACCACAGTTCCTCACACAGAGGTGCTAGATCAAATGAAAAAGAAAGTGAAATGGGCAGAATATCAGCGTTCATCTCTCTTTGCTTCCTGACTGTGACCAGCCACCTAACACTCTTGCCACCATGATGAACTACACATTCAAACCATGAGCCAAAATAAAACTCACTTTTCTTAAGTTGCTTTTGTCCATCCCAGCATGGAGAAAGTAACTATTACAGCCTTACCCAGCTCCCAAACAGACTCATTTCCTAAGAAAAAGTCCCTGGTCTAGAGGCTCAGCTTCTGTCTTTGGAGGAAACAGAGATGTTGGTGTCCAGGAAGAAAAGCCAGGACGGATAGGAACAGAAAGTCAGGAGAGCAAGGGCCAGAACAAATACTATCCAGTTTGTTCTTCACACATCTCAGGTCGTTGAGTGGCCATCCATCCGCCTCTACAGCTCCATCTGACAATCAAGTACCTCTGCTGGCTATGCTTTGCCATCTTAGTCCTGCCAGGCAGGATGCAAAACCATGGTCATGGCACACTCCAGAACAGGAAATTCCAAGGTATGTAGGTTCACAGAATACCAGAGATATTTTAGACTCTTTCTAATGCCAATGATTCAATTAATCTTGGGGTCAGATTGGCCTCCAGAAGGCACAGACCCTAAACCAAGGATTCTAAACCTTCCTAATACTATAACCCTTTAAATATAGGTTGTGGTGACCTCCGGCCATAAAATTATTTTCATTACTACTTCATAATTATAATTTTGCTACTGTTATAAATCATACTGTAAATACCTATGTTTTCTGATGGTCTTAGGCAACTCCCAAAAGGGTCGTTCAACCCCAAAGAGGTTGTAACCCATAGGTTGAAAATGCTGCCCTAAAGGCAAGTTGACTCTGATATTCCACCCAGAGGGCTGAGTGTTGAATCACAGTGTATATACTGAGGTTTGCAACCCTGCCCACTAGGAAACGGGGGACCCTCAGAGTGGTAAAGTTACCCTCTGATCTCCACATGCACAGCATAGAACATGCACATGTAAACACATAACACATGCACAAACATGCACACACACAATCAGTACTAATCAACACCCCATTTTAAAACTCTGAAAAAAAACACCTCTCAAAGGAAGTTTGAAAGGTCTGAGAACCAGAGGGGAGGCTAGGGCCGGTTTCCTCAGCTTCCTCATTATAGGGGAAATGGGGCCCAAGGCAGGAGGCACCATGCCCAGGGTCACAAAGCTATCACACACCAGCTTTTCCTCTCTCCGGATGGGTGGCCGCTGTGAACAAGAAGCAGATGTGCCCTCTGCAGCCCTGCAGACGACCCAGCAAAGGGCCCAGAAGAAGGGCAAGGACTGCTCCACTGTAACAATGGTAACTGGAGCCTAACCCAGTAACCTGAGGTCCAGGAATGGCAGCAGGGAAGAGTCATTCAAGGGAGGCTCCAGGTAGCACCCCAGCATGACAATCTCTGCCTTCACTATCCCAGTACACAGTGATTAAAATGAGAGAGATCCAGGTTACTAAACCAGGGCCAGACAGTAAACATCCTCAGTTTTGAATGTTGTGTGAGCTCTGCTACAACCGTTCCACTGGTGGTGAATGATGGGAGAAGCCAGAGAGGATAGCCAAATGATGGATGTGGCTTCCTTCCAGTGAGAATTATGCTCAAAACAAGCAGAACCAGGTCTGACCTAAAGGCCCCAGGCGGCCAAGCCCAACATGAAACTATCACAGTAAAACCATCTGGACCTAGAGATGAAGGACAGGATTTCCTTTAGTTTAGCCACATAAATTCTGGGTATCTGTAATTTTGATATGTTTTTGTATTATTTTAGCAGCTTTTTTTTTTTTTTT
This sequence comes from Mastomys coucha, assembly GCF_008632895.1. NCBI lineage: Eukaryota > Metazoa > Chordata > Mammalia > Rodentia > Muridae > Mastomys > Mastomys coucha. Next base: position 27,388,941 of record NW_022196915.1, read on the forward strand.
TTTTTTTTTTTTTTTTTTTTTTTGGTTTTTGAAGACAGGGTTTCTCTCTCTGTAGCCCTGGCTGTCCTGGAACTCTCTGTAGACCTTGCTGGCCAGGACTCAAGAGATCCCCCTGCCTCTGCCTCCTGAGTGCTGGGAGTAAAGGCACAAGTCACTACTGCCCAGCAACTTTAGCAGTTCTTAACAGCTTATAACTGTATATAATTCGTGACACATGCCCTTAATAAAATGTTATTCACATCATACTATTAGAGAAGAATATGCTCATGAATAACTACCTGACATCCAGGTAAAAAGTACTGAAAGAAAAAATGGGAGCATAGTAAGGTAGCAGAAATAAACAGGGTACAAAAGGACAAGAGCAAAGGCAGAGTTAGCAAGGACTTGAAGCAAATATACTGACAGACACTACATACACTGATTGACATCAAATATACTGACTGACAGACACCACATAAACTGCAGAAATTCAGAGGAAAAGCTACGTGAGAAGAGGAAAGGGGCAAAAAAGTGCTCAGGAGGCAGAGGCAGGGGGATCTCCATGACTCCGACACCAGCCTGGGAAATAGAATAAAAGGGCTTCATGGGAGGAGTGTGTGGCAGCAATAGAACACATGCCATGACCTAGAACAGGAATGGGAAGGGAGATGAGGGCAGGGGATAAACCAACACGAAGACTGGGCCAGGAGAAAGTACATGGGCTGAGGGCATTAGTTGTCCTGGCTGCCTTCTTTGTTCTTCACCTTATTTACTGAGCCAAGGTCTCCAGCTTGACCCAGGGACCTGCCTTCTGAGCACCCTTCCAGTTTTTGTGTGGATTCTGGGGATCTGAATTCCAGTACTCACTTTGGCAACAGTGTGACATATTCACTGAGCACTCTCCCCAGACCCTTAACAAAATTTTTAAAAGGGATTTCTGAACAAATAAATAAATAAGAAAAAAACACAGCAGAAACAAGATGGAAATGAGGCACTCCACACAGCAGGCAGGCCTCTGATAGTTAACATGCCAGTGAGTCACTGCACAAGAGATAGGCACATGCACCCACACACCCACACACCCACACATACACACAGAGGTGTAGGAGACTTGCATGCACCCTGTGGCTATGCAACAACCACATGCACTGCACTAGCCTCCATGCTTCTAGGACAACCTTCCTCCATAAATTCCCGAGTAATCTGAGTCTCACACATGGCTGAGGCGCGTGGAAGTCAATACTCCTCGCCACACCTTCCTTCTAGGGGAGTCCCTGACTAGGGCAGTCTTTGCCCTCTGCCCTCAGCCTTGGCAAGATTGAGACTGAGAATATACACACCCCTACCTATGCCAAGAGATAAGGCAGCTCACTTCCTGTGCACTGGAGCAGCTCTTCTGGAAAAGTGATTTTGACTGTTAAGTGTGTCA
>NW_022196915.1:27392848-27407286 GCF_008632895.1 Mastomys coucha
GCTGCCATGCAACCAAAATCCACTCTCTGTGTCTATCCATGTCTTTCTGTTGACTATTCTAGTTACTCTGTGTGGAGCCATAGAGCACCTACCCTATAAGTGGACTCATATCTGGCTTATTTTATTTAACATAATGTCCTAAAGGTTCATCTACACTCTAGCATGTGTCCTAGAGTGACTTAGGCTTTCAGATGCTACATTTCCTGACCTCCTCACCAGTGGCCACAGGTTGCGTCTATCTTTTGGCTGTGGCAAATAAGAATACACACACTGCTATACAAACATCTGACATTCTGCTTTCAATCTTCTGCACATTATATATCCAGAAGTGGGGTTGCACATGGTAATGTCATTGTTAACCAGAAATAACACCAGTTTGCCATGACAGATCATTACTTGCCTCCATGGCACAATGTACAAGGTCACTGATTTCTACACACCTACACCAACATTTATCTTCTGCCATTTTTTTTTTTAAGAAAACACATCACACCTTTGTGGGTATGAGGTAATATTATACTGTGGTTTTGATTTGCATTTCCTTGAGTTGAACTAGAAACAGGTCTAGCACAACCAAAAAATGATCAAAAAAAAAAAAGTGTGTGGGGGGGAGGGGGTGCTCTCAAAGCACTAGGCTCCCAGGAAAGGATTTTCTATATCATCCCTGTGTAAAGAACCAAAAGAAGCCTAACTCAGTGCACAGACAGCAGCATCCACATCTTACCAAATGGATGGTGGTATCTGGGAATCCCAACCCCAAAGTCATAAAAAAGAAAACTAACAAATATTCCTTGAATGCCACAGGAATCTGCCTACTAGAGAAAATGGTGTGGGAGCAATGGTAAGCGGCAGGTGGCTCAGCTGCAGCCCGTCCGTCCCTACACCTTAACCTGGCCACAGACACTGCTTTTTGCATACTCAATGCTGGCCTACTGAGTAGTCCTTCCCCACCAAAACAAACACAAACACTCTGTATGGAAAATGAACCAGGCTTTGATTCAAAGTAATCCAAAAGAGGTTGAGGAAAAAAAATGAAACAAAACTAGCTGAATTCATTTCTGAAGCTGGATGATGGAGTTGTGAGGCTTGATACATTAGTCTATTTTCTCCATCTAAAAATAAGAAACTCAGAAGCCATATGGACTTAGCATGCCATTTTCTCCTTTTTCTCAAACCATGTAATGGAGACACCAGGCAGCTGAGATGAACATCGTTTCTCAGTGGTGACAAGGTCCTGGGTTCAGGGGAGAGGGCAGACTGTATCCAGGTGCCCAGAGTAGGGTGCTCTCCCCCCACTGCACTGTGTGTGAGCTTCCCAGGCTTCATGAGTCTCAAAGCTCGGGCCTCCCTCCACACTGCTGCATCCTGCCCAGGTAAAGTAACTTCCTGCCAGGAACAGTGGGGACAGTGGCCAATACCAAGGGGCCCCGGTCCCCCACATCCATTCTCTGAGGGCATTTCCTAACTGTTCCTGTTTGTTCCCTCCTCTTCTGCCCCAGTGCTTACTAACAAAAATGATTAACTCTCAACCACATACACTAACTGCCAAGTCTGCAAAATCCTTAAAATACTACTACATACTTCAGTCCAGGCTTGCCACAATTCTGGATTCAATGAACTGTTTGAATTTTGTGCCTGCCAGTGTCCTGTCCCCTAAGAACCAAGAATCTGTTATGAAGAACCTCTGAAGGAAGAGGTAACCAGGGACTTGGCCATGACAATGAGGGTATTGTGCTGCCTGCAACAATTAGGATGTGTCAAAGATCAAGTCAAAAGTCAAGCAGGCAAGGGGACCCTTGCTTGAGGAAACAGGAAGCAACGTTCTCCAGATAGGGAGCAAAATGCAAATCTGAGAAGCCCGGCAATACGAGGCAAGAGTGGAATACAGGTCTCTGTGACCAAGAGCATACTGCTAGAGTTTGCAGATCTCTGACTCAATTCCTAGCACTGCAAAAAGAAGAAGTGAAAGATAATCTCAACACACATCAAGACCTGTATGACCAGACTTCTCAAGGTCCCTGTCCTTGTCTATGCTGCCTTCCTCCCTCAGCTCCAGTCTCATGAGTGCCTGTCCTCCTCACACATGCTGACCTCACTTCTGCCTCAGGATCCCCAGCCAGACAGCCTTTGCAACTACCATTCTGACTGAATCTTTCCTTCTCAAATCCCACTGGGCAGCCTGTCCAGTGATACTCAGCCTCCCAGCTCACTTTCTGCAACCTAGGCTCAGCACACTCTATTAAACACACACACACAACAGCAAGGAGCTACCCTACCCTCTGATGCTCAGCAAACTAATGCCATTCCAGAAGTGCAGGACTTTATGGCCCTCATCACAGCTTTCTCAGCTGTGTATTGACTATTCCCTCCCAGGATATAGAAGATAGCTTGGCCTCCAAGGCTATTCATGTCTTACCAGTGCACTGCTGGGATAGAAAGACAGCACCACTGCACCAAGACAGTAACCAAAGGCTTCCTGAACCACCCAGACTGGGCTACATCCCTTAATCTAGTCTTCAATCACCTGAGCCCATCCATGACTATACTCCTGGCTGGTTCTATGAGGATAAGGATCATGGAACCTGCCCACTGCCTCTTTCCAGGACTCTCTTTCACTGGAGTCTGGTTGTCAGGAGTATATAGAGACTCATGACTTGGTGATGATGGTTCCAATCACACAAGGGACTGTGGCCACATCTCTGGACTTACCCAAAAGACGATATTGTAGCTGAAGAGCAGGTACTTGTACCAGCAGCTGACCTCGGCGTTCGAGTATCTATAATAGTGCATCTTCTGAGAAGTTGGACCTGCAGGGACAGTGACTGATGAGGCACAGTCAGTTTCAAACCTGCTCCCCATGAACAGAAAGACCAAGGCTCCCATTCAACCTCCTGAACTCTCCACTGTCCCCTCATGTCTATCTGATCCTCCCAACACAGGTCTACTACTAGTAGGGCTAACTAAAGGTTAAACAACAACCAAGTTAAGTCGGCTTCCAATAAATAAATAAATAAATAAATAAATAAATAAATAAATAAATAAGATAGAATAACAATTTTTAATTGTTTTCAAAGTACCAGAAACTCCGCTTTTAACTTTCTCAACCATTTATTCATCCTCTTCTTAGCTGTGTATTGATTGTTCCTTCCACCCCGTGCCAAGAACACTGGAATTCAGAAAGGTCATATGACTACCTCAGGGGCAAAGGGGATATGACAGAGAAGCTGGACACAGGAGCTCATACCTGTAATCCCGGGCTTTCAGGAGACTGAGGTAGGAGCCCTGCTGTGAACTCCAGGCCAATTTAGGCACCACAGGGAGACCTTCCCTTCAAAAGTGCATACATAAAACAAGGCAAGGCCAGAGCCCAGAATCTGAACCATGGAGAAGGGACTCCACTGTGCACATTGTCTTTTGTTTGTTTGTTTTTGTTTTTTTGAAACAGGGTTTCTCTGTATAGCCCTGGATGTCTTGGATCTCACTCTGTAGACCAGGCTGGCCTTGAACTCAGAAATCCACCTGCCTCTGCCTCCCAAGTGCTGGGAATAAAGGTATGTGCCACCCCTGCCCGGTGCCTACATTCTTTTAACCACCATAGCCAACCAAGAAAATGAAGACTTGATCAAAGGAAGCCACGGTGGAAAGAAACAGGTGAAAGATCAGCAAGCTTACTCAGGATCCAACCATGGGGTCAACACAAAGACACAGTTACAGCTCCACACTCATTTGCATACTGTCTGAGACAAGTTCCCAGGCTCAGCCTGTACAGAAATGAGTCGGCCCTGTTTGGGCAGTGAGATGCCCCAAAGCCCACAGCAGCAGCCAGCATTCACCCTTACTCCATCTTCCTATCTCCTACTGCTATCCACCATGAATACGGCTTGGCTTCTTGGCCAAATGTAATAAATCTGGACTATAGTATCCCTTTGGGAACAGCCTTGGAGCTGCAAGGTGAACAGTATATGTTGTTTCTTCTCTGTCAGCCACCAAAATACTCACAAAGCCAGGCCCACCAGTGGCACTTCCCTTTGTCATCACCCTCAGGAATAAAGCACAGGTGAACGGTCGGACAGGGTGGGGTACTCAAACTGAAAGAGGGGGTCAAGATCTGAGGCTCCAGACAGTAAGGGGTACTACCATCCCAGCCCTACATACAAGAAGGGGTGCTACTCCCCCAAACCATATCCCACACATATATGCAAACAAGGACACTGTCAAGGTTAGAAGGACCCAGATATAGGACCAGGACCCAATTCCAAACAAAGCCACCCCTGGCAGTGAAGAGACAACCCTCTACCCAGACACCTGAAATAACCAACTTCTACAGCTTTCCTGAGAACAGGCTATTTGCAAAATCCGTTTTAGAGATGAGCATGAATGTAGCTATAGGCTTGCAATGTTCTGAGAAAATGACACAAAGGAGCATGACTCCTCTACAAATGGGCCCTGCATGTACTGAGCCACACCCCAAAGTATGCAATCCATGTGAACCATCTAGACCCCACCTCTCACTCCCTCACCCTATCTGGGGTAGCTGCCAGGAGGCATGAGTGAGACAGCAGGAATAGCCCCTCAGCCACCCAGCAGCCCCACATCTATCACAGTATCATTCCACTACCAAAACACTTCCATGAAACTACTCTTCAAGAATGAGTAGGAATACACCACCCCAGGTACTCAAGGGCTCTGAACACACCAGGCTCATGGCCACTAGCACGAGCACCACAGAATCACACAAGCAACAACAGGGAGAAGCCCCAGCTCTTTCAGATAAAGGCACAGGCACCATGCTTTTCAGCACGGCCTGGCCCAATCAAGTCCCTGCCCTACTCAGGCCCTTGAGAGCCTCACCTGAAACAGGCAAGGTATGACTGGTCCTGGTTGCTATGATGAGGGCCTCACCTGGGATCATCAGAGTCAACCTCACTTTCTTCAGAGTCCAGCCTCCCACCACTCTGTATAGGATTGGCTGGGCTCTGCAACAAGCTCCTTGAGTGACTAGCCCCTGAAGCCAGATCCATGCCTGGTGGAGCAGCTACTAGACACTGAGGGGTTACCCTCTCTATGGGGTCTCTGAGAAGACAAGAGGGTCCGCTGTCTGGGTGCAGCACCCTGGCTAAGTTGTAATGGGCCCTGAAGAAAGAAACCTAACCAGAAATGATATTCTTCAAAGTATAAAGGTTGTCCCTTTCATTTGACGACATCTGTAGTGGGGACAGAGAGATGCTTGGAGATAGCTCAACTGTCCTGTGTAGGAGGAAAAAGTAAAGCTAGAACTCAATTGCAACCAACCAACTTAGCTATTGAAATGTGCTGTCGAGGCAGCAAAATGTCACAAGTGCTACCACTTGTTCCTCTTTTAGAGAAGACCAGCCTGTCTTCAGAGCATCAAATACATCCCTTCTTCCTTGGGGTTCATGGAGAAGCCTGGGAAGCAAGCCACATAAGCGCCCAGAAGTCTAGAACTCCTAGAAGGTACTCCACAGCTGCAGTCTACCCCACTGAGGTTCAGAACTCTAAGGCTCCTGTCTTCTCACCAGCAAACACTGTCCGCTTTGCATGATACTGATTGACCCTGTGCCCCAGCTCCAGGCCTTCATGGTCATCCTGTGATAGCAAAGGGAGTGTCATACTACAAACCCTCGGTTCTCCTTCGGCTCTAGTTCACAATTCAGTGAGGAGAACACAGACACACACAGGAGACCACACCACCACAGGGAAGCCAGCAATCTGGAGTGTAGTAAATTCTCCCTATTTAGGTGCCATCTTCCCTCCTCATCTAGTTCACCTTCCTCCACACACTAGCCCCACAACCAAACAGGAAACAATTTTGTCCCCACAGACCAGATGCTTGGGTCCACACCTTCATCAAAGAACTGCAACAGCCAAGACTTAAAAATCCTCCCGTGTAGTTGCCTCCAACACTTGGCACCCACTAGCAGCAGGTTCACCCAGCAGTGACCACACACTCCCTTATCATCCTGGGCACAGGGGATCACACTCACACAGCATGTTCCTCTTGCAACTTACAAACCAAGAACATGCATGAGCATGCCATTTCCTTTGAACAAATGACAACTCAGGCTCTAGGGTAAGGGCATCCTCCTAAGGGCACTTCCCCATTCCCAACTCCTATAATGGGGAGTTGCCTGTTTCAAGGAGAATAGAAAATTCAGTCTTTCCCACACTACTTCCCAGACCTCTCCCAGTCTGGAAGTGAAAAACAAAAACAAAGGTGGTGGCGTTGGCCTTTCCCTCAGGGGCCTCCTTTTCGTTCCTGCTGGCCAGAAGACAGATTTTATGACTTACACTGTAGAACAACAGGAACACTTTTTTTCAGCCCAGCCTAAACCCATCCTCTCCAACAGGGCACAACGGTCTTTCAGGTCTTTCATCACTGGGGAAGTAAAGCTAGGACCCAGCGCCTCAAAACCTCAGGGGCAGAAAAAAAGGAATGAACATTCGTGAGCCACTTGCCTGGGCACACTCACAGCTCTGATCACACAAGAAACTAGACCTGACCCCAAAGGACTCCAAACTGTCCAGGGTCCCTGGCATCCCACCTCACTGGCAAAACTAAGACACATCAGTGAAACCAGAACTTAGCCATGTACCAACTGCTGATACCAGTAATCTACCTACAGAGACAGACGCACATGCACAAGAGACAGACATACATACATACATACATACACAGAGAGGCAGACAGCAGACAGACAGACAACAGACAGAGCGAAGCAAAGACAGAGACCAAGACAGTCAGACACCCATCTTGACTTCCTAAAAGTTGATAAACTTTTCAGACACCAACAGACCTAGTAGAGAAGAACCTAAAAGCTACTTTGTATTGTTTAAAAAACTGATTACCAATCTGGGGGTGGGGGAAATTAAATACATAAAAATCAATCTAAATATTTAAGGGGCATGGTACACATGCAAGTTCACATACACTCTGAAGAACAGGGTGTTCAGGCCCATCTCCTCCTTAATCATCTTCTCTTTTGAGGCAACAGGGTAAAAAAGTAAATTCTAAGATTACCACCAAATTCCCACATGATTACAAGTTACATTCAGGTAATGTAAGAAATATAAATAATGAAAGCATTCTGAAGGTGCAGTCCGGGTAGAAGGTAAATGTTTGTAACAGTGATTCATAGCCAATAAAACAAAAGACAGACTTAGGTAAACAATGGCTGTGGACAGAAGAGCAGCATAATTCACAGATGGAAAAAATAGTCACTATCATTGACAATAAAATCCAGATTACCCAGGGGCAGTTGTTCATGCTCTCAAGTCAACAGAATGGCACCACTAGTGTTAGGCATATCCATACCTTGCAGCAGCAGATGGATATGTCACTACCCTTTGGAAAGCCAACAGTTACAGACATTAAATCTGGTTATATCCTTAATCCAATTAACTCATGACTAAGAATTTGCCTCATGATAATAAGCCAGCAGAAGAAAGTGAATATGCATAAAGTATGAACCATGAATATCACGGTTTGTGATTACGGAACAATTTGTAGATGTGGGTAAAGGCAAATGGAAAAATCAGACCATGAAAGGGAGCTGCATTGTATGGGTCTGTAAGTGATTTTCCAAAAGAGTTTCCACCATACTTGCCATTACCGTCTTGGCATTATGGACACTGATGGAGGCCACTGTAGGGGAGTGGAGTGGTGAGCTCACAGTCATAAACAGGATTCCCTGATCTGACTACAGCATTAAAGCTGCAACGATCTTTCCCATTGACTTTTCTCAATTAAAAAAATTAGTGTCTGCTCAACTATAGATTATTTCCAATTCAGAAGAATGAAATCGAGCTGACAGTGAGAGACTAGTGGACTATGGCTTTCAGCTGGTATGATTTGAACCTGGAATGTCTCTTGTGGATTTCTTTTTTTAATTGGATATTTTCTTTATTTACACTTCAAATGTTATCCCCTTTCTGGGTTGCCCCACACACACCCCTGGAAACCCCCTATCCCATCCCCCTTCTCCTACTTCTATGAGGGTGTTCCCCCACCCACTCCCACCTCCTTACCCTTACATTCCCCAACACTGGGCATCAAGCCTTCACAGGACCAAGGGCCTCTCCTCAAATTGATGCCTGACACGGCCATCCTCTACTACATATGCAGCTGGAGCCATGGGTCCCTCCATGTTACTCCTTGGTTGGTGGTTTAGTCCCTGGGAGCTCTGGAGGGTCTGGTTGGTTGATATTGTTGTTCTGTCTCTTGTGTTTTACGTAACTGTTACCCAGAGGATGGCATCATTTGGGAAGGCTCTGGGGCCAGCTGGTAGGAGTAGGTTGTTAAGGATTGGGGCTATAATCCCACTCAGTTTCCTTGTCTGCATATGCTCCTACTGCCAAAATCTCCATCAAGCCTTCCCTGCTGTGATGAAGTGGGCCCACAAGGTGAATTAGTTGCTTTTCTGTAATTTTGGTCACAGACATTAAAACAAATGCACCAAGAGTTTGACTATGGCCTACTGAGAAGACTACATTTCATGCACTAGGGGCATAGGGCAGCACTTGCCTATCATACATAAATCCCAGAACTGCTGTGATGAATGAATGATGAAAGGATTAGTGAACGAATGAATGCAGAGAGCACACAATGATGTATACTTTATTGAAACCCTGCTCCTTTCCACATGCTTTGCATTCCTTATTCCCCATTGTTCTAATTTTACTTGCATACAATAGAAGAATCAACTATCACAATACACAAGAATCAACAATCATGTAGAGAAAAAGTGACAGGCCTTTTCTACTTTAGTGGCATTACCTTCTAGCTGACTATGCTGGCTTGTCTTATGTCAACCTGACACACAAACTAGAGTTATATGGAAGGAAGGAACCTTAGTTGAGAAAAATACCACCCTAAGACCCAGCTGTAAGGCATTTCCTTAATTAGTTATTGATGAGGGAAGACCCAGCCCATTGCGTGTGGTGCCATCCCTGGGCAGGTAGCCCTGGGTTCTATAAGAAAGCAGGCTGAGCAAGCCACAGGAAGCAAGGTGTATGGTTCAGCAATATATGCCCTAAGACACTGACTCTTCCCATTACATCTATGTATCTCTTGTAATGACTCTACATCTATGCTTACATTATTATTCCCTGATTGTCACTTTTCAGCATCACCTGTTCCGTGCCCACTCAGGAAGATGGAAATTTAACTCTATTCCTTACCAACCCATCTCTTCCTAAGCCACTCTACTCTCACATGCTTGTCCTAGTTCATCTCTCCATTCTAATTATGAATGAAGAGCTGGCTGTGAAGCTGTAGAGCTGGCTGTGGTCATTTTCAGAGTTAATATTATGATGACCACGTGAGCCAGAAGGATGAGCCACACAAACCATGACTGTTTTTCTTTTCAGCTGTCAAAGTCTGCTCTCCAGTAAGTTATGCGTTGGATGTTCTATTCCTATCCTCAGAGCAGTGTTTCCAAGGTAGTAGACATAGACAGACAGATGCATAGTTCTCTTTGGGTACTACCCACAGGAGAAGCTTAAGGGTTGTGAGAAGTCCTGAGGTTCTTGAGTTGGAGTACAGAATGACCTGTGAGTAGAATTCTAGGCTGGGAATCAATTCCATGGAGAAAGTAACATCATTCCTTGTCCTTTTATAATTTTAGAGAAGGCTGAATCTCTTTGTCCCTGATCTTGTACTACAACTTTTTCTCTCTGTAAGCTTTTGGGTCAACTGGTCTACCTATGTCATCCAAACGGTTCCACTGGCAGAGGAGCTTCCAACCAGAAAACAAGAACTTTCTTTTCTACCAAGTGTTTCCCTTCATGATATTGCCAAGATCTGCTGCTTTTTAATGGATGTGGGGAACCTGGACTAATCCTTCAACCACCCTCACTTTCTTGCCCTATTATCCACCTCCTATCTCAAGCTCTGTTTTCTGGAAAACCACTTTAACTTTACCTTCTACTGATTCTTAATAATTCTATGATATTTTTTGCTCAGTTCTTGATTTTTTAAACAACTTTTTGCATTCCAAATGTGCCTTTTAAAAATACTAGTTTGTTCTTATTTCACACTGCTGCAAGTCTCTTAATCTAAACAAAATGTCTGAACAGTTTTTCTCAAAATACTCTTATCTAAATAGGCTGACTCTTTCAAGATTTTTTGTTTTGTTTTGTTTTGTTTTGTATTGTTTTGTTGTCATTCATGGTAGGTACTTTCCATATGCTCAGTAATCTTTAATTAAGAACAAATAAAATGTTTGGAAACTCTGTCTTTAAGCAGGTAGATTTCTGTCCAAGATGATCTGGCTGAGCCATTTGCTAAATCCATGTTCTCAACATTATAGAATTTCTAGCCACTGTCTAGATTTTGTTTGAATCCATTAGTGTTTTGAAGGCAGGGGGCAGGGAAACAGCCTGAAAAAATGTGGTCTCACCATTAATTCCCAAGAATACCTGGGTCTCCTAAGAAAAGGTCTGCCAACTGTAGAGGGAGAGGGAAATGGAGGGAGGAGGGGAAGAATTCTAGGATAAAACCACATCACCTGCTTCCAACTGTGCTCCTGTTTATCAACCTCATCCCACTCTCCCACCACCACCCCCTTTTATTTATTTATTTTTTCGATCTGAGGATTTCATAGAGGTGTCCTTCTCCTCTCCCCAGAATCACCTGCCACCATCAATTCTTATACTTTAAACTGGACCACTCACCAGCTTATTCATAGTTTACATTTTTTTTGTTCCTATTACCCATCCCTCCATTAATGCCAAACAGGTACACTAATTCCTTTTCTAAATTCCCCTTAACTCATACTGGGTTTTAAGAGAAAGTAACATTATGTATGTTTGCTCAATTCACAACCTCATCCATTATACTCCTAGAAAGTAGTTTTTGTTGGTGCTTTTTATTTTCTGAGGTTAAAAACATCAAGAACCATAATGTAGTACTACATGAGGAGCAAAAGAAACTTTGTCACTCAGGCCACTCCTCAATTTGTCTTAAAAAGGTTGGATGCAGAGCTGTCTCTAGACTTCTGTAGGGATGACAAGGAAGCCAACGCCTTGGTCAGGTCCTTTCAAAACCGTGTAGAGCCAGCCAGATGGCTCAGCAGATAAAGGTATCTGCTACCAAACCTAATGACAGAGTTCTAGCTCTAGAATCCCCACAGTGGAAGGAAAGAACTGACTCCACACAGACAAGACAGCTATAAGTAAATATGCATACATATTCATGCACAAAAGTGCACAAATAAATAAAATGTGGTTTTAAAAAGGTATTCTTTACTATGTAGCTTATGCACATCTTCTCGAAATTTAAATCATCTTTAGACCACTTATAATGCCTTACATACTATAAATACTCTGCAAATTGTTGCTTAGTATATTGTTTAAGAAATGATAGCAAGGAAAAATATATATGTGCAGACAGACACAACTTGTTTCCTGGGTATTTTCAATTTGTGGTTGGTTGAATCCATGGCTTCAGAACCTGTGGGTATGTAAGGATGACTGCAATTACATAAGCCCTTAAAAACAAAACTCTTTCCCAGCCAAGAGCAAAAAGAGAATTCAGAGACTCCAAACATAACCAGCTCTGTGGCACTGTTGCTGGCCCGAGGTGGCAGAAACACCTATGACCAGAGAGTGTAAGAGTTATGGATGTGCACAAGCCTAGCTTACAGTCAACAGCAAAACATGGAGTTCTGTCTCAAAGCAGTGAAGAGAAGATTCAGTAACAGACAGGATGAGCCAAGCCTGAAGGTGGACTTCCCTACCAAATCTTCAGGAAAGAAGCACAGCGCTGCCAACACGGTAACAGCCTTCAGAGACCCTGCCCAGAAAAACCAAAGACTGTAAGACATCAAATCAAATATATGTGGGTCTAAAGCATCAATAAGGCCAGTGAAAGGCTAGAGACAAAAGCTATCAGAATAAAGACTGCATTATTTATTACTATTACTATTATCATTATTATTGCTGTTGCTGTTGCTATTGTTGTAGTTGACAGGAACTTACCAGGTCACCCTGGCTGGCTTGAACTCAGAGATCCACAAGCCTCTGTTTCCCCAGTGCTGGGATTAAAGGTGGAAACAGCATCCAGCCTAAAGATTAGCTTTTTGGTAGAAGCTGATAAGCACTTCATTGAAGTGTCTAGATAAAAGGTTAACTCCCCCCCAAAAAATTAGTAGCCTTCCTATATACAAATGATAAGGGCTGAGAAAGAAGTCAGAGAAACAACCTCCTTCAAAATGGCCACAAATAATAATATAAAATATCTTGGTATAACTCTAACCAAGCAAATGAAATGCCTGTATAACAATAACTTCAAGACTTTGAAGAAAATAATTGAAGAACATATCAGAGGATGGAAAGATCTCCCATGGTTATGAATAAGTAGGATTAACATAGTAAAAATAGCCATTTTAGCCAAAGCAATTTACAAATTCAATACAATTCGCATCAAAATTCCAACACAGAGCCAGGTGCCAGTGGCACTCTTCTTTAATCCCAGCATAACATTTGGGAGGCAGAGGCAGCCAGATCTCTGAGTTTGAGGCCAGCCTAGTCTATAGAGAGTTCCAGGACAGCCAGGGCTACATAGAGAAACCTTGTGTTGAAAAACAAACAAAACAAAACCCACAATTCTTTACAGACCTTAAAAGAAAAAAACAAAATAAAATAAATCTCCAGGATAGCTAAAACAATCCTATACAATAAAAGAACTTCTGGAGGTATGACCATTCTGAATTTCAAGCTGTACTACAAAGCAACAGTAATTAAAACTGCATGGTATTGGCATAAACATAGACAGGTTGATCAATGAAGTCAAATCAAAGACCCAGACGTAAATCTGCACACCTATGAACACCTGATTTTTGACAAGAAAGCCAAATGTATACAGTGGGGGGTGGGGGGAACACGCTCAGCAAATGGTGCTACTCTAACAAGATGTGTGTATGAAGAAGAATGCAAACACCCTGCACAAAACTCAACTCCAGTGGATCGAAGACCTAAACATAAAACCAGATACACTGAATCTGATAGAAGAGAAAATGGAAAACAGCCTTGAATGGACTGATACAGGAAACAACTTCCTGAACATAACACCAATGGCACAGGCACTAAGACAATAAATGGAACCTCATGAAACTGAAAAGCTTCTGTAAAGCAAAGGACACCATGAATAGGACAAAACTGGCAGCCTACAGAATGGAAAAAGCTCTTCACTAACCATACATTCGACAGAGGGCTGATATCCAAAATATACAAAGAGTTCAACAAACCAGACATCAACAAACCAAATAATCCCATTAAAAAATGGGGTACAGATCTAAACAGAGAATTCTTAACAAAAGATTCCAAATGGCCATGAAACACCTAAAAAAGGTTCAGCATCCTTTTCAGTCAGAGAAATACAGATCAAAACAACTTTGAGACTCCATCTTATACCTGACAGAATCACTAATATCAAAACCACAAGTGACAGCTAACCTGGTAAGGATATGGAGCAAGGGGAACACTCCTCCATTGCTGGTGGAGGTGCAAACTTTTACAACCACTTTGGAAATCAAATTGGCAGTTTCTCAGAAAATTGGGATCTGATCTACCTCAAGACCCAACAATATTACTCCTGGGCATACTCAAAGGACTCTTGCTCAGCTATGTTCATAGCAGCTTTATTTATAATAGCCAGAACCTGGAAACACTATAGATGTCCCACAACCAAAGAACAGACAAAGAAACTGTGGTACATTTATACAATGAAGTATTATTCAGCTGTTGAAAAAAAGTATCACCATGAAATTTGTTAGCAAATGGATGGGACTAGAAAAAAATCATCCTGAGTGAGGTAACCATGCCCAGAAAGAGAAACATGAATGTACTCACTTATAAGTGGATATTAGTTGTAAAGTAAAGGACTACATCTACAATCCATACTACAATCCACAGACCCAGAGACTAAGTAACAAGAAATGCCCAAGTGGGACAGGGGGATGGACGGATGAATGGACCTCCCCGGGAAGAGGAAACAGAATAGAATTCATGGGTGGACTCGGAGCAGGTGAAGACAGGAACAGGAGGGTTCAGGTGGTGGGGAGTACTGGGGGCATTTGGAGGGCAAAGTAGAAACCTAGTACAATGGAAACTCCCTAGAATCTACAAGGGTGACCTTAGTGAAGAGGACTCCTAGTGATGTGGGACATGGAGTCTGAACTAGCCATCTTCTGTAATCAGGCAAGACTTCCAGTGAAGGGATTGGGACACAAACCTAGCCACAAAACCCGTGACCTACAATTTGTCCTGCCTGCAAAATGTGCTGTGGTAAAAGTGGCACAGAACTTGTAGGAGTGGCCAACAAATGATTGGTCCAACTTGAGACCCATGTCTGAGAAGGAGCCCACGCCTTACACTGCCTGGATGACCAGGAACCAGAGGCTGGCTGGCTGGAACCAAAC
>NW_022196915.1:27407296-27429634 GCF_008632895.1 Mastomys coucha
AAAAAGTCAATGGAATGATTCCTAATGATACTCCACTACACTTATAAACTGGAGCCTAGCATAACCATCATCAGAGGCTTCATCCAGCAACTGACAGGAGCAGATGCAGAGACCCAGAGCCAAACATTAGGCTCAGCTGGGGGAATCCTTCAGAAGAAGGGGAAGGAGGACTGTAGGAGCCAGAGGGGTCAAGGACACCACAAGAACATAGCCCACAGAATCAACTAACCAGGGCTTACTGGAAGTCACAGAGGCTGAACCAACAATTGGGCAACCTGTATACGTCTGATCTAGGTCCTCTGCTATATGGTTTATAACGTCTGATCTTGGTCCTCTGCTATATGGTTTATAACGTCTGATCTAGGTCCTCTGCTATATGGTTTATAACGTCTGATCTAGGTCCTCTGCTATATGGTTTATAACTATCTGTTTTAGTTGTATAGCTTAGTATTTTTGTGGGACTCCTAACAGTGGGAGTTGGGGCTGTCTCTCTCTTACTGCTTTTGGGACCCTTTTCCTCCTACTGTGTTGCTTTGTCTAGACTAGATTTGGAGGGTAGTGCCTAGTCTCATTGTAACTTGTGTGTCTAGTCTCATTGTAACTTGTTTAAGCCATGTTTAGTTGATATGGGAAGCCTGCTCTTTGCTGAAGGAAAAAGGAGGCATCGATCTGGGTGAGAGGGGAGTCATGTGTGGTGGGGATGAGGAGTGGTGGTAGGAAGTAGCTTTGAGGAGAGGAGGGAGGGGAGACTGCAGTTGGGGTGTAATATATAGAAGAATGAATTAAAAAGAAAATCACTCAGGGTTGAGAAAAGTTCACTCTGTGCCCCACTCATTACCAGATCTGCTATCTATCTTCAACCTCTGGTAGTCGGAGCTAGCTGTCTAGGGCCTGTGGTTTGGTGTTCCGCTGTGCTACACCCAAAGGAGTCAAGTCCTAGTTTACCCAGAGGCCAACCTCCTTCATGAATTCCTAGGGCCTCCACTTCCAGTGGCTGTCAACTATCTTTCTTACTTGCCTTCTTAGGACAATGTGTGGTGTAAAAGCAAGCCCTGCCACCTTGGATCAGATAACACCACCAGGAACATGAGCTTGCCGTAAGTGCAGATGATCTCAGTCCCCCTCGATCTCAATCGTTATTTTAGTAAAATTAATGTTGAGAGGCTCTGATAGCAACAGCTCCTTTCTAGTAGACTATAAGTCACAGGAAGCAGCAAAAAAGACAGATGAGCAGGGAGACTGGCCAAGAGGAAAGGAAGCCAGAGGGCAGTGAATGGAGGGAACCAGTGCTGGCAAGGCGTGGCTATAAGTGTTCTAGTCCTACCTTGCAGAACCTGTCTAACCATACAGCACCAGCTGCCTTGTCAGCTTAGGGAGGGCAGTGCTCTGTGTCTACCATCCTCCCGTAAGGCACATCTCAGAGCCTCTCTCCACTCCTACTCTTGGCTTCTAGTGCCACATATGCCCTGCCATTCAACCCTGATCCCCAAGCCCTAGGCAAAAACACAGGCCTTGGTCAACATCCCGAGGTCCCTTGGGTATCTTAATCAGCACTCACCCAGGCTGAGACAACCGCATGAGCAGTTCTTCACTCCTCCCACTTCCTCCAAGGGACTGCAGCTCAGATCTTCGCCTCTCACACTTAAGTCATGGAGGTCTCTAAAGCCACCTACCTTTCCTCTCCCATGTTTCCCTTTGTTTTCTCAATACCAACTGACCTCAGTGACTCTACTCCTACTCCCAAGCTATAACTACTACCCAGCTTCACGGTTAATGATCCTTGTGATTTCCCCTCCCTCTCATTCTCCAGAGTAGGCCATTAATCATGATTCTACATTTCACAAGGCCACCAAGGCTCCTAGCACTGACGCCAGGCTGAACCAGGCCTTTCCCAAGGAAAGGTAGCCCTATTTTATAGTGATAGGACCTTTCTGAGTCTCCCAAGTAGCTCTGTTGGGCCCTGAATGTTTCCAGTGGGAAAGCTTTGGAACTTACAGGGTAATAGGAATGAACACTCATTTACAGGCTGAGGAACAGATAGGCCCAAGAGAGCAGACTAGGAAAAGGTAAATACAAGTGGGTACAGAAAGGGCAAGGGCTCCAGTAAAAGAGAAGCATGTTACAACATGCCAAAAGAGCTGCCTCACTACCCACAGGAATCTCACAAAACAACTGTTTTATGCTTCAGCCTAAGGCACTGCTACTCTTTAAGCAAAAGCCGGGGCTTGAATCTCTGACTCCCCTCAGAGTCAGAAGTGTCTATATCCTCTGCTGACCAAGTCACCTACTCAACATCCACACCCAAGGCATACCAGTCACTCACTAGGATCAAAGAGTGGGGCTCTGCCCCAAGAAGACACTAAAAGGCCTTAGAAGATGTGTCTTCCTTTATTACAAGTATCACCCTCAAGTACACTTGCAGCAGGAGGAGATGAGAGTCCCAAGTCTGTCAGGCCCTCAGCCAGGATAGCTTCAAGAGAAGTTACCCAGCTAGCCCTGAACAGCCCTGAACCAGGAGCCCAGGATTTGCCTGACTTCCTGTTAAAACACTAAACATACCAAATTAAACACTGAGTACTAACAACCCACAAGCCTCAAACCCACTGAGTGTCAGGAACAATGGGACTCCTGGCTAATTTAGAGTCAGCTTTTGTCTGCTTTGGTGCTGGCTGATACACAGGGAAAGGTGTTAAGGGAGGGTGGATATGGTTCAGGGGAGGGGCACCACTGGGCCTAGAATGGAGGTCACCTAATTGAAGGATTTTTCAGGCTTACTCTTTTTGTGATTTCTTTAAAGCTACAGAAGCCTTTGTTCAAAAAAGCTCTGACCCAGAAACCCAGCATGGTGGCAAGCAGAGTGGGTCACCTTCCTCTGCAGTTAGCTGACTCCATGGGGTGCCCACTGGAAATGATGTGCCTGGTAAAGCTGAACCAAACAGAACATGCTGGTTAGTCCAGAAGATGTTTCCAGAAAGTTCCTTCAATAAGGGCTGGGATAGACCTGGAAAAGCACTTTAAAAAGAAACAAATAATGATAAACAAGAGAGGAAAAAGAGCTCCTTACAGGAAAATGCCAAAGGAAAACTGGAGGGAGTTATGAAATTAGATTATCACCATTCAGTAACTGTGCTGGACAGAACCCAATCTGTCAAGATTCCTGCATTTTCAAATGTAGGTCTTAAGCTCCTCCCCACAGGGCACTGACTAATTACATAGGGCAGCCTAGTAACTTAGCTGCAAAGAAACCAGCTGACAGCACACTAGTGCTCACCTCATCAACAAGGAGTCAAACTGAGGCAAATCAGCATTGTGTGGTTGCACCTGGGCCAGACTGCCTCGTTAGGAAGTGTTGTGAGGAAAGTGCATGACCCATCTCTAATCGAACAGAAACATCAACCAATCACAAATTATAAGTGGTTCCATAAAATAAGGGGCTCAAGCCAAAACACATTCTGTAGTCTTTTTCTCTTCAAAAAAAAAAGAGGAAGGAGGAGGAGGAAGAAGAGGGTGGTGGTGAGAGGGAGAGGAGGGGAAGATCGGCCACAGCAGACAGAACATTAAGGCAACAAGCCTGTGGGCCAAGCAGAGGTTTTCAGAATGATTCATCTCACTGCTTGTACAAATGCTTCAGTGCAAACTCTGGAGGCTCAGGTGAGGCAGGGCCCAGGCACCCCAAACTGCCACCCTGCACCTCCCTGCTTTACAAGCTCATTTCCCACATCACTTTCCCTCTTCCATCAAATGCAACGCTACCCAATCACAGGGCACAGGCCTAGCACTGCCATAGTGTTCTATGCCTGATAGTCTTCTGAAAATATTAAGTCCAGACCAAACGTCTACAAGATCCCCAGCAAGAGCACTGGAGGGCCTCGACCAGTTGCACACAATGTGGAGAGTCTGGGCCTGTTCACAGCACTTCAGAGAGGGATAAGAACTCAGAAGGCCATGTTGTGCCCCCCAGAACTCCAGAGATATAGACCAAGCCCTGTGCCAACTCAGAAACTCTCCAGCGGGAGCCATACAGTTCCGAGACCAGTAGGGCTGAAGACAACCTGCTTAGCATCCTCTTATTGCACAGACTAGCTCAGAAAGCTCCTCTTTGTTTTGAGAGAGGACACTTCACAACTTGTTTGTGCTTCAATGGGGCACAGTGCAGATAACCAATGCAGAAGGATTTCAGCTCCTAAACACAGCAAGTAGGCACTGGAAGGCAGACCAGGAAGTGTTAAAGAGCAGCTGGTTTAAGTGTGAAGGGGTAGAGGCACCAGTTCTACAGGCTCACAGACAACTTACCTCATGGAACCAGATTCCTTCAATGAATTTTATCAGCTGAGCCCCCTGTGTACCCCAGCTCTAGGCTGGGTCACACAGCCACCTTTGTGAGACCAATATTAGGATGAGAGCTGCTCTTAAAGTCTACGAACTCTACAGTTAATCCCAATGAGGAACGAAACTCAACCTGCATACCTAATGGGAATATGAAATGTTCTCTTTTATGTGGCTGCTCCCTCCCCCACCCAGCTTCTCTAACACAAAGACACAACATGAGGGAATTTTGAATCATACATATTTATTCCTTGTCTCCACTTTTTCCTTCCTAAAAACCATAATGATTATGATTCAAAAATGTTTAAAACTTTGTGCATCCAAAATTGTATTGTATGCTACAATACACTATGTTTTGAACATCTAGACATCACTGTCCCCTCCCCAAGATGGTATTCTGTAGAACTCCAACTTTTCCCTGCCTCTTTTTTTTTTAAAGAAAAAAAGATTTACTTATTTTTATTTACATTGGTGTTCTGCCTGCATGTCTGTGAGAGGGTGTCTGATAGTCTGAAACAAACTACTCCTAAGTGTAGGCTGCATACCCAGCACTAGACTACCAACAGAAAACAAATTCAACAGCATCTATGGAGGTTTCCTGTCTCATAATGTCACATCAGGGCTTTTTTTTTCTTTAATTTTATCTATTATTATTACTATATTTGTTTTTTTTTTCCTATCTTTTACCATACAGGTCCTTTGCATACATTTTATGGCTTCCAGTTTAATACTTTATGAGATTTCTGAATGTGCATGAGTAGGTCTCTGTTTCTTGTGCCTTCTCTTAGGCTCTTCGCCTGTTTGTTTTGTCCAATTCCAATGTGCTAGTTGTTTTTTTTTTACCTTATTATATCTTATTTTACTATCCTTTTAAAAATAAACAGAAAATGTCAATTTGTAATCTCTCTTCTAAGCTCTCTATTTGAACAGCAATATATATCAAAGCATCTTTGCATAGCATACTTTGAGTGTCTCCAAAAAGCAAACTACACCTTCATCCTGATTCTGACGCTGTCCTCCAGCTGGTATAGGCTGAGGAAGCCAGATGGGGTGGGGTAAGCGATACCAGATGGCCCAGGGAGGCTCCAATTACCCACTCAGCTCCCTGCCCCAAAGATGACCTCACCAGCAGACTTAAGGGGGAGGGGGAGCTATGGGTCTCAGCTCTACCTCAGTACATGCAGCATCTAGGACACCTGGGATACATTGCATACCCAAGGAAAGGGGACACAAAGCTGATGTTTCAGACCTCTTAACAGTGTATGACTTTGCAGAAGGCCAGAAGGTAGACAGCAAAACCACAAAACACAACCAACATGTGAAAATAACAGGGAAGGAGTTAGGGTCAGTGCCTCTCAGACTTGAAAGTGCACATGAAGCACCTGGGAATCTCTGTAAAGACAGGCTGTGATTAGCTGATCCTAAATTAACCTTCCCTCCCTCCCAAGGTTCTGCATCTCAAAGGCTCCCAAGTGATACTGATGTTGCTGAAGAAGGAGGCTGAGCAGCCTGAGCTGGGAGGCAAGCCATATACAGGTACTTGGAGAGCAAATGGCCATTAGGGCACAAGTACCCTTACTGTGTATGGACTTGCAGGGATCCAATATGCTTTCCTGGAGAAATGCCCACCAGATGATCAAGGAATTTCTCTTTGTTTTTGTGGAGCTAGAGGGACGCCTTAACAGTGGGTAAGCCCTAGTCCACTGAGACACACCCCCAGCCCTCTCGGGTTATTTTTATTCCCATTTCACAGCACTGAAAGAGACTCTAAGCAAATGAGTGAAGCCTGCCTCCTCTGAGGCTCTTAGACGTCCAGGACTGGGGAACTGTTATTTGGGACAGTGATAAAGGCTGTTCCTGTCCTGCCCTCAAGGGAGGAAACAGCAGGACAGCAGATGGGGGAGGGAGCAGGCAAGGCTGATTAGGCCTGGGGAGGAAGGGTAAGGCTGAATGAGCAAAAGCAGAGAGATAATAGGTCAGAATCCCACCCAGAAGATGCCAGGGAAAGAATATTTTGCCTCTTGCTAATAAAACAGAAATAAAATTTAAACACCCCATACACCCATACACCCATACACACACACACACACACACACACACACACACTCGGGAGTAAGAAGCTAAGAAGTGTAGGGAAAGATATTTAGGTATATCTCTACTTTTCTGTATTTTATTTTGCCGGTATGACGTCACTTTGGTGAGGGGTAAAACAAAAAGCTTTATTCTTCACAGATCCAACCTCACATGAGAGAAAACACCAGTAAACAGGAATAAAGTGGCATGACCAAGAAGAATTAAGTTGATATCTACAAACGACCTCACTATAGAGGCACTGGTCTCCCTGCTCCGAAGAACCCCTAAGATCAAGCAGGATAGCAGGGTGTGCTGGGTGCAGCTCCAACAGAAATCATAGGCATTCATTACTGCCACCTGCCAGAAAGAGTAAGGAAAATCTAACTGGGAGAGTGAAACCTTTTGTCCAGCTTATCTATCTGTGATGGACTTTCTTCTACAAGATCATATAATAGTACAAGGAACTTTCAAGACAGTGATCCGCCCTCTGGGGTTAAAACTCACGAAACTAAAACGGTCCCAGCTAGAACCTTGCACAGGTTTGTCTGAGCAACCCTTCCCTCCATTACCCAGTCAAAGGCCTATATCCACTATCCACGGTGGTGAACAGTCAATGGCCAGCTACTGCACCTCCAGGATTCAAGCCCCATCTTCTAATCCCTGGGCTTTTGTCCTGAGCACCAGAATCATGGTTTGTTTTGTGTTGCTGTGATAACACATGATAACACACCAAGACTAAAGCAACTTGGAGAGAAAGGGTTTGTCACTTTCCCGTAGAGGGAAGTCAGGAGAGGAATTGAAGCAGAGGAATTGCTCTTGCTTACAGGCTTATTCAGCCTGCTTTCTTATATAACCTAAGGCCACCAGCCCAGGGATAGCACCACCCACAGGGGACTAGGAGGCCCTTCCATGTCTATCACTAATCAAGAAAATGTCCCACAGACTTGCCTGGAGAGCAATTTGATGGAGGCATTTTAATCAATTGAGGTTCTCTCTTCCTAGATGATCCTAGTAATAAAAAACTAACCAGCACAACCAAGTAGCCTGGATTGTGACCTTTCCAAAGATCATTTGGACGAATCTACCCCAAATGAGAGTTGTATTTTACACATGTAATAATTAATGCCAGCGCTTTCTCATCTGAGTCTCCTGGCTCCTATATCTACTGCTGAAATGGAGACAGGCTAACATACAGACTTCTGGGGCTGACTGTGGCCCCTTAATTTGAAAGACAGCTGACAATAGTCAAATCAGACAGCCAACAGGCTCTACCTAAAGATGGTAATTTCTTAAAGAGTCAAAGGAAATGTTCTGGACAAAAAACAACCCAATATTCCAAAGGCCAGTGTCTCTAACAGATCCTGGTGTGGCTTACACAGGAAACAGGAATGGATGGGGCAGAGGAAACCCCAGGAAGAACGCCCGGACCCTGAGATGGGAGTGGCCCTCCTTAGAGACTGTTCCTTTAGACTACCAAAAACTGGGAAGGAAAGAGAGACATTAAGAGGAAAAGGGGGGTAGGGACTGCTTCCCTTCAGTTGGGAGAAAAACCACAACCCTAGAGACCAAAATAAACTGTATGTCCACTTCTCCAGCACCTTCCAGCCATGGCTAAGGTTCTTCTGACAGGAGTTCAATGGTAATCTTACTATATTGTCATGAGGTACTTTTTCTTAGGACCAGATGACCGGTTCCAACATACCTACCTACCCATCCTAACACACACACACACACACACACTGCCTGGTCCCACACAAACCTGATGAGAACTCCTAATCTTCACTCTTTATCTTTACTCTTATCTTTACTCTGAGTGATCTGGTAAGAGGGTGACAGAATAAAAGGGATGCTTGTCTTTGCTGGGAGATGGAGGTATAGCTGGGAGCTGCCAAGCCTTTTGGCCCAGTAAGTAGACTTGCACTGTGAAGGCTTCCACTGGTACCGTGCACACGCTGCCTGCTGCACATGCTGCCTGCTGCCTGCTTTTAAGAGCTCAGAGATGGCTGAACAAAGGAGAAGAGCGTGTCTCGGCAGTGGGGGTGGTTGCTGGCTGCAAAGCAGGCTTTTCTGCAGCTGAGAGCTCAAGGAGGGATGAGGGACATGATATGGGGTGAGCACAAAGGAAGATGGGGGTCCCAGCAAGCCTGACAGCAGCTGAGGCACGTGCCTGGCCCCCACCCAAGGGTGCAGCTGGTCAGAGAGAGTTCTGTGGACATGTTTCCCAAGGTGGTGGTGGGCAGGCAGCTGACAAGCCAGAATGGGCATCCTGCTCCTTCCCAGCTGTTCTGATGGCTACCCAAGGAGCTCCAGGCAGACAACATGGCATAAAAGCAGAAAGAGATCCTAACACAGCTATCCACAAACTGCACAGGAAGAAGGCAGGGCTGCAATCTGAGAACTGTAGGGCCCAGTGACTCAGAGCTTTCAGCAAAAGACCTCCACTAAGCACAATGGGCTACAGCAGCCATTAACAATAGCAGCTCTGGCCCCTCCCTCTTCTCCTCCGCCCAGTTTCTTTCCCACCCCCAAACCCACTACAGGAGGCATCGGGAAACCAGGGCAGAGCCCATGAATAGCTCCACTGTCAGTCCCAAAGCCCCACCTCCTCAGCCTCACAGGTCAGGCCTAGCTGCCACCAGATCACAATAGAAACCTCTGTGCTACAGAGGGCCAAGGCTCCCAACAACAGAGCCTCCAGCATTGGTAGCTCTGGGCTCCTCATGGGGACTGCATGTGACTATACTGGTGAGGAGTCCTCTCTGAAAGAGGTTGGTAGGACAGGGGCACAGGCCACAAAATCACCAGGCCCAGGCATAGAAAGAAGTCTCCCTAAAAGCTCCCTGCTTTCCTGTCTTGGAAAGGCCACATAGGACAGCTATGGCTAGGTACTTCAGTGGGACACTGTGGCTTCAGTGACAAGGAAACTGTGAGAAAACTTTAAGACTAAGTAGCCTATGCCCTCTCCCACAATCCTCTGGACCTTGTATAGGACCTTGTACAGACCAGTTACAGCTTGCTTAAAACACTACCCAAGAGTTTTATAGTTCAGTCCTATTCAGCTTCTCACATGGTGTTTCCCACCTCATCCAGACTCCTCCTCAGACCCCTCAGGACATTTCTGGGTGCACAGGCCTCATGGACACAGCCAAGAGCTCCAAACATGTCATGGGAAGAGGGTAGTGTGTGCTGAGTCACTAGCAGAAGAGGACAGAAACCGTCACAGCACCCCCCCACCACCAACTCTCACTGCAAAAATAGAAGATGGCCCTAGCATCAAAACAGCCATGCTTTGTTCCTGACGATCACCTCAGTGCTTCCCCTCCACACTAGCCACCTCATACTCAGGCAATCAGGCTTATGAAAGCAAACACTGAAAGCAACCTCAATGTCCATCAGTAGGGACAAAAGGGAGCCAAGGTCCACACGGCCTGCTAAAGAACGGGCTAAAGAGTGCGCTAAAGTCGAACACTCCCCAGATGTATCTTAGAGCGATGGAGACTGCATGCCACGGTAGGAATAAGCACACACACGGGATGGGGGTGTGCATGGGGTTTCCTGCCACACTTCACTATGCTCTGAACACCGGATGGTGGAGGCTTTGGGCTTGGGGAGAGCAGCTGAAGAGGCTAGACTTATGAGTTTCTATTATTTCTTCTGTGGATTCTATTTTTTTTTTTAAATGACAGAAAAGTTAAGCTTAATTCAATATATTTAAAATGTCTAAAGTTTGTGGCTAGAGGTACCAAAAAATAGTTACCATAGCCAGGTGCACTTACATATCCCTCTATAATCTCAATACTTGGGTGATTTGAGGCAGAAAGATGAATTTCAACCTACAATATGTAGGAAGACCTTGAAAGAATAGAAAGGAAGGGAGGAGAGAGAGAAAGAGAGAAAGAAAGAAAAGGGGGAGGGGAAAGAGGGAGAGGAAAAATACTTTATGAATAGCTCTCTTTGGCAGCATCTGGCATCTCCCCAGAACAAGATGTTGTGGGGGAGGGGAGGAAGAAGACACTGAAGAGGCCAGCAGAAGGCAGTACAGGCCTCTGAGCCCACTCAGCTCCACGAATAGCTTCCTCCAATAGAAAATTCTATGAAAGAAAAGCAAGAAGATATTATGATAATGACAGAAAGAAAACTAAGCTTTTCCACACCAAGGGCCACCTGTAGAAATACAAGGTCCAAGATGCATGAGAGGGAGGGAGAGGAAGAGAGAGGATTGGCTGGCTGGCTGGCTGTATGTCCAAAGGAAGGCTGAAGAGCCCCTGTCTTGCTGCGAGGGGATAACACAATGGTGATTAGAGCCAGTGGAGGTCAAGAAATTGGGAGAGAGACTTAACAGCAGAGAGTGGTCCATGAGCATCCAGCAGACACTTCTGGGGCCTCCCCAGCAGCCAGCAAGGCTCCAAGTCTTAGCGTTATGAGCCCATCCCCATTTTAGCAGCTAAAGAAAGCTATTCCAACAGATTTCTAGGTCTGGCCCCACTCCAAGGACAAGCTAAAAACAGTTTCTCCAAAATCTCAGCTTAAAACCTCAACCCCTTAGCCACTAGGCTGCATGTACCTTTCAAGAGAGGGAAACTGCAGCACAGGGCTGAGGCATGCATCTGTGTGCCTACTCTTGCTAAAGGGTTACATTTATTGTTTAAAAGCCCCCCTGTAATGGGTGTATCAATAAATACTCTGCACTCAAAAGCACTGATGTATTTCCTTCGCTTGATTTTTGCCCCCAAGGAATAATATAAAAACCATCCCAGTCTCTGTTGCTGCTAGGGGATAACAAAATGGCCATTAGAGCCAGTGGGGGCCAAGGAATTGGGAGCAAGACCTGAACAGCAGGGAGTGGTCCAGGAGCTCAACCCTTCCTGCAGACCATTTCAGCCCTAGGACAATACAGCTGGCAGTTTCATAATGGCATCAAGCTCACAACTGCCCAGGGCTCAGAGAATAAAGGGCAGGGAGGGACAGAGTACATTTGGTTCCCCTTTCTCAAAGATCCTCTCCTGACAGTAAAGTTCAGCAAATGCCTCCCAAAAGCATTAGCACCAATGGGATTTCAAGGCTACTAGGACCACACCAGCACTTGGAGCTTGCATACCTTCAAGCTAAAAAACAGTTCCTGTTCCCTTGACAGGGCCCAGTGCAAGGTCAAGTCAGGTCCTACAGAGGAACCCCACAAACTTTCACTGGACCAAAACCAGCCTCTCTAAGGTCACCCACCCCAGGGAGGCTCTGAGCCTCCAGGGCATATCCTGTTTCACTACACTGGTCTTCTCTGGGGAAAACTTCAGGGCTGCTAGAACCCAGAGGGGACTCTGTGCAGAACCTGCCACCACCACAGTACCTAGGCCCGTCCCACTCCCTTTCCTATTCTAGTGACTGCCATGAACACCCTCCACTACCACTGACTTTTCTTGTCTACCCCCTCCCACCCCAACTTATCCTGTTTACACCATTGCTTGTATTTCACAGGAAACAATAAGGACAGCAAGAGACAATGACTGTGGGAGGCAGGCTGCCTGCAGAGAACAGACGTGATCTCCATTCTTCCTCTGCAAGGACAGATACTGGCTATGGGACCTTTCCCTGGAGGAAGTGAGTAAGCCCCTACAGGCAGCCAACAGGTTTTCCTGAAAGCAGAGCCTTGCTCCTATACAGCTGGCTGAGGCAAGAACAGCTTCAGGTGTTGACAGACCAGTAGGTCGCCTGCACCAGGGATGACCAGTAAAAGAGGCCAGACACAAAGCCAGAGAGATGCCTCCCTCTTGGAGAAGGAAAGAACATGCAGGTCAGTAAAAAAAAAAAACAAAAAACAAAAAACTGTTTAGGCCCAGGAAATGGATGGGACCACCTATGACCCCTTTCATGGACCCAGAGCAGACAAAATAAGAAAGTCTTCTAGGCTGGTAGGAGGGGGTTACACAGGTGTACATGTTTACTTGGGACTGGCAGAGCACACGACAGGAACTCTGCAGTTGCAGAGAGCTTCAGGGAAGAGAGTGGCTGTGGTCTGATAGCCAACAGACCCACTAGTGCTAAGTTTGGAAATGGGAGCTGCAGGGACACTAGGTCCTGTGTGCAGAGGGGAAGGAGATTAAGATGCAATGAATCACTACACACTGAAATAAAAAGACCAAAGTTGCTTGAAATGGTGACCACCTTCCTTTTAGCTCTGAAGCCTTACTGACTGTGTCAAAAAGAATGGTACTGAAGATGAGGAACACCCACAGGAGAAAATGCCACTCCTGAGAAACAATAGTGAGCACTCATGAGCCTGGGTCAATGTAAAAACTTACAACACAGGAGACTGAAGAGGATTTAGTCCTTCACCAAACTTTAGCCAAGTCCTCTGAAATCTCTGTAATCAATTAGCTCTGATCTTACACTTGTAAAGGCCCACTCTAGCAAGAATCCTGCTAAGTCAATTTATCCCCAACATGTTATCAAATTCCTTATCCTTGTTTATCCTCCACATAATATCTGGCCACTTGGCTTGCCTTCAGGAAGAATTCTGTCAGGTCCACTCAGCTAAGAAGGCCCTACCTTCAGAATCTCTCTAAGATCAGGGCACAGTGCTCCCTAGCTGCAGTTCTTACTCTCCTTGGTATTTTGGAGCTGAGCCCAGTCTCTTTCCCCTGCTGCAGTAGTCCTGAACAGTCTGCCTTAACATCTCGAGAAGTGCCAGATTCGTTTTTTTCTTTAAGCACAGAGTTCCTCCAGGATGCTTCTTACCTTCACTCAGAGAGAATCACCCACACTTGACCTGGCCAGCTCCTACAAGCTTCAGAAGACTGAGTCGATGTGGCCCAGGAACACAGGATGGTCAGAAAACAGAGAAGGCAGGAAGAGGGGCATTTCCAAGCAGCCAGGGGAGCAAACGCACCATGGCGTTCCGCAGGATATCACCAAGATCAAGACTGTAGGCCTCTGATGCAAGGGGTCAGTACTGCCACAGCCTGAATGGGGCAGCAGCTTTTGGGGGCTAAAGCTGAGGAAACTGTTTTCTTTATTCTGTGATGCTTTAAAAGAGCCCCCGCTGGGGATCCCTTGAGTATGCTGAACCCCTTTCCCTCCCACGCCAACCTCAGATACAGACAAAGGAGACTTCAGGGGACATTCATCTCTTCCAGCTGCTGTGAGGATCCTCTCTTGGATGTCACAGCTATGAACTCCTCAGATCTCTATTTCTGAATGTTTGTTGGGTTCTGTAGCACACATGGTCACAGACCGAATGGCTGGCACCCTAACCAGAGAAAAGGTCCACCAGCCTCTGATCTGGCTCTTTCCCAGATATCACCTACCACCTGAAAAGATAACTGGGGGGGTGGGGGGCACCACGAGCTCACCTCCTACCAGGATGCCAGCAGCTGCTTTAGCCACATAGTATACAGACCAAGAGAGTCCAAGGAGAAGTAGCTACCTAGCTAGTAATGGTAGACTCCTGCGGCTTAAAGAGATAGCAGAATAGGTCTTAAGAGATGAACATGCCAACTCCAGCGGGTCCAGGCCCACTTACACCCTGATTACTCTGTCCAAAGAGAAAAAAACCACAGCTCTGCTCAGCCCCACCCAACCCCACCCAACCCCCAAGGGTGGAGGAAGCAGGGTTCCCAGAACCAGTTGTTGGTAAGCACTTGCTGGGAACTGCCAGGAAGATAGCAGCTGTCCCAAAACACGTCAGGCCCAGCCCAGGGGCCCAGACCTGTCCCTCAAACCTGAAGTGTATACCAGCTTCTCAGCCACCAAGACAAACGTGGCAGATCTGACTCTGCCTGCTCCACAGATGAGAAAATATGCAACTTCAGTCTAGGCTGCACAGCTAGCAATTAGACTTCAGTCAAAAGCTGGCCTCCTTGCTGCCCATCTGCATGCTAGACTGGGGTAGGCATCTTCATGCTGAGTGGGCAGATACACCAACAGTTGCTCATAGGCCAGGACCTGTACCAATGCAACTACTTGCTCTGTCTGAACCAATACTGGCAAGGATGGCAGAAAGTGGCCACAGCAACTCACAGTCAGAGACAGCACTGCTACACTGCCTATTCACAAGCCCAAAGACTCTGAAAACAACCAACCAGGCCTATACTAGGCACTGGTGAGCAGACAAGCCTTGACACTTTACTTTCTACAGGCCTTTACACTTTCTGACATTCCACAGGTGGGAAAACAGAAGCCTTGAAAAAGCAGTAACCAAGCTGTCCAGTAGTGCTGCATGCCTTTAATCCCAGCAGAGGCAGACGCAGGAGGATCTCTGTGAGTTGGAGGCCAGCCCAAGCCAGCTCCAGGACAGCTAAGGCTACACAGAGAAACCTTGTCTCAAAAGAAAGAAAGAAAGAAAGAAAGAGAAAGAGAGAGAGAGAGAGAGAGAGAGAGAGAGAGAGAGAGAGAGAGAGAGAGAGAGAGAGAGAAAGGAAGGAAGGAAGGAAGGAAGGAAGGAAGGGAAAAGAAAAGAAGAGAAAAGAAAAGAGAGCAAGCAAGCTGTAACTATGCCTAAAGTAGGTCTCTGGCTGGATGTACACATGGGTGACAGAACACAAAAGCAAACACCAGAGTGGCTAGAGAACCGCATCTAACAGGCTTCTCCCCTGTTCTATGGAAGCTACCCTACAGTCACCCTACCAAACTGTCACTCTCTTACCACTCTGCTCCACACTCCCAGTCCTGCAGGCTTGGCCTCAGTAACTAGAGGAATTACTAAGAGCACAGCAACCAGGGGCACCTCCACCTGCTCAGCTCCTAGGGAAGGATGGGAAGTACAAGCCCAAAGTCCACTGGCCAGGAGACAAGGGTGGCCAAGCCTGCTTTCCTTCTCCCCTCGGGATTATTTCTCTTTAAAAGCACTAACACCCAACAGCAGGAAACAGGGATTATCACCTCCATTCACAGGCTCTAGGCTGGGACTTCCTGCTTCTTTTGAATAAACGAATGAACTAGTCAATGAGCAAAAGGACACAGGTCAGAGGAAAGAGGAGCGCTCTGCCTTTAAAGGCTGCCTCTGCCCAAGGTTCATTTTTTTGGTTATCAAACTTCTACCTTTCAGGAGTGGCAACTTCATCTTTAAACAGTGCTTCTTGGATTAGTTCAAAATAATGTTTTTGGAGACACAGGACCCAGAGCTTAAGAAGAAGCAAGTGACAGACAAGTGATGGACATTTCATGCTGTTCATCACGTCTGTTTGCTTGTTTTTTATTCCTACCCCACCCCCCACCTTGAGTGTGACTATGGCCATGTGACTTGGTGCAACCAATGAAATGCCACTTATAGGCAGATGTTTTAAAAGCCAAGATAAGACTCATCAGGATATCCCTACTGGGCTAGAAATATGAATTGGTCCTACAATAATAACATAAAGCAGGTTGTGATGTATATGTGGAGACAGCAAAAACAAAAGAAAAATAAAAAGAAAGACTTACTGCTTTAAGCCTCTGAAGTCTGAAGTTTGATATTAACTACATCAAACCCTGATCTCTACAGAAAGCTCTCCAGTCCCAGCCCCAGCCCCAGCCCCAGCCCTGCAATCCTCTGGCCTTGTGGAGCAAATACTATAGCATCAGTCAAATTAGCAGGGATTCAGGGTTGGCATGTAGCTAGCATGCTAGATGGGTAAGGCACTTTGGAAAATGGGTCTTAAGGAGACCTGTACTGAAGAACTCAGTAGTTCTGCCTTGGGCCAGGCTTGGTCACTTGTTTAAGCACCTCCAGGAAGAAGGTATCCTCTAAATCGGAGACTTCCAGGAAATCACTCTGACCTTTCTGGGCCATAGTTTTCTCATTTGTAAAATCAGGTAGTTAATGTCTACCACATTTGGGTTGTTTCAAGGATTAAACAATTAAAAGTAAGGCTGGGATAGTAGCTTGATTTGTTTCCATAAATACTAAGAAGCCTTGAAAAACCCACCATTATGCCATGTAATACCTATATGCTTGTTCATAAATTTTTTAAGCCAGCAAGGGACTTTTTCAAGACTGGCATACTGGCATTTTCAGGCACTGTAAAAATTATTGTGTTTAACTCTTTAGCAAAGTTAAACAAGGTTGAATTCCTAGGCCCATGGTGGCGTAGGATAAGGCCCCCGGAAGTGGTTTGAGAACCCAGGGCTTCCTTGCACCCTGGCCTCTTTGTAACTTCACCTCATTTCTATAACTTGCAGGGCAAGCTCCTCTCCACCCACACAAGGCATGAGTTTCATCTTCCATTACAAACATGTGACAAGAAGCCCTCACCTGTCCTGAGAGATGAGCTAGCACAGCTGCCCTAAGAAAGAGACCGAAGGAGAACCTTCCCATGGCAGCCAACCCTTCCCTCTCATCGGCTTTTCTTGGGGACAGCCACAGACCTCTGGAGGATCAGTGTGGCTAAGACTGTTTGACTAAATGAAGCAACTAAGCCTAGATCAAGTGCATATCAATAACTACCACTGAGCATCTACTGTAGCCCCACCACACAAGGCTTACAGATGTGAGCCCAGAAAAGCATCTGGTACAGCACAGAGCACCCAGTCTCTGAAATGCATTAGGCGATCCAAGAAGGAGACCCAGAAATGCAGAAAGGGATGCTATCAAGCCAATCACCAACTAAAGGTGTACAATAAGCACACAATAAGGGTAAAATACATCTAGTAACATAGGTCTCCACCTCAAGAGACTGAGGCAGAAGGATCATGAATTCAAGGCAACCCTGTGTTACACAAGATCCTGACAGAAAAAAAAAAAAAAAGAAGACTCGGGGACAGCTAAGGGAGGAGCCAGAGAGCAGAAGTCTGGAGCAGACGTCTGGGCTTCATTCTAAGGGTTCCAGGGCCCACGAGGAGTTTTGTAAGAAAGGGTGTCTCCAGCAACCTCTGAGCTGTTAGAATGTGGGGCCCCAGATTTCCTTTCATAAATAAGGAAGCACTCAGCAGTCACCAACTTCTACTCAGAAGTCAAGGGGCTGTGTGGAAACTCTAGGATTTGGCAGGCAACTGACCTAAATCCACCAATCCTTAGGGGTGACCACCTAGAGAGCTGAGATCACACCTGCTACAGGTTCCAGCCCAGCGTCCTGCAAACGCTGCCCAACACATCTCGATGTCCCAGAACACCAGTGTCCTGATACGGTCCGGGCAACCAGCTCGGGCAAGCACCGGCTGAAGACACCTAGTTCTGAGGATACTGACTGCCTCTCACTGGAGACCGAGTTTCAGTCCTCCAGAAGAGGAGTTTCTGTGGTTCAGGGGCCGAAGTCCCCAAACGTGCACTCTGCCCACCCTCTGCACTGCATGCCCAGGAGGGAAGGGAACAGAGGCGCCAACCTGCGCTGAGCCAAGACACAGCCAGAATCACAACTTGGCCAAATCTCGGGCTAGGTCAGGGGTCGGGCTCTGCTTCCAAACACAGCCTTTAGCGACCAGCACCGAGAAGCCAGGGTCGCCACCTCCTTAAACTCTAGCCGGACAGCGTGGGACCCCGCGACTGAGAGCACACCCAGGGTCGGTGGGGGCTGGGCGAACGTCCCCTCATCCGGAACCGGAGCTGAATAAAGAGCCTTCTGCTGGGCTCGCAGGTGAGGACGGACAGAGCCCAGGCAGTAGCGGGGAGCAGACACACCTTCCGGGGAGCCCGCCGCGCCTCCCACTCGATACAGCGCCCCACTTCGACTCAGCGGGGTCCCGGTCGCGGCCTCCAGAGCTCGCGGGCGGTCTCAGCAGACAAAGCCCGCTCCACCCGCGGGGCCGCCCCCCTCCAGCCAAGGGAGTCCAGGAGCCGAACAGGAACGCTGGGAGCAGCCGCTGTCCCGAGAGAGAACGCTCACGAGGGCCGGCCCGAGACAATAAAGACAGGCCCGACGCTTCAGCGAGGCCACGCGTTCTACTTACCCGGGCGCGGCAGCAGCGGCGGCAGCACGGCCCGGTCGGCCGAGGAAGTTAGAGCAAGTTCGGCAGTGCGGAGCGGGAGGGCGCGACTCGGGCCGTCCGAGCGGCGGAGGCGGGGCGCGGAGGGGCGGGGCCGCGGCGGAAAAAGAAGCGCCGCTTCCTTGCACCGCTCAGCCCCCCCTTGCGTCTGGCCCACCCCGGTCCCGCCCCCGCTCTTTGCCCCGCCCCTTGCAGGCACCGCCCCATCCTTCGCTCCTCCCCACCACCCTGGCGGGGCCCTCACCTCTCGCTCCGCCCCCTGCGCTATCAGCCCACATCCCTCCGCTGATTGCCCCGCCCACATTGATCACCACGCCTTCTCTACGCCCCGCCCCCGTTGCTGTGCTCCACCCCCACACACTGTGCACCCCTCCCTACAAGTGGTCTGCCATAGGTAATGAGGCGGATCGTTGACCCGCCCCTTTGTCCGGCTCTAGGCGGTGCCCCAAGCGGGATTTACCCGGTTCCGCCCTCTCTGTGGCTCCGCGATGCTGGCGAAGGCAATCACTTGTGGCCGCAGTGTTGAGCGTTTGGCCAAGTTACGCCGTGCAAATACCCCTCTGGTATTGGCTCTTGACCAGGCGGGAACCGGGCCTGGGAGAAATGCGAGTTACGAGATGCCTGTCTCAAGGGATGCTCGAGGTAGCTGGGAGGTGGAAGAAGATTGGTGAAATGGCTGGTTTTAAGATGGAAGGCATTCCTGCCCAGCCTTAGGAGCCTGTGGTGGGGGTAGTTAGTCTTCTAGAAAAGGGTGCTTGAGATTTCTTTACAGCTGAGCCGTAAAGACTCGCTCCTTTCAGTCTCGGTTCTAAAAATACCAAGCTTCCTTTGGATGGCCTGCTGAGTTTTGCTCATCACCTTTATGCTGAGGCGATGACTGGACTGATTCTTGGAAGTGCAAGGCCACAGGACAGGCAGTGTCCACACCGCTGTGATGAAAGGGCCGACCTCGTCCCAGCCTAGATTTGCTTGTCTATAGAGTAAAGCACAACCTCGTCCTGCTTGGTAAACTGTAGATTTGTGGAAACTGAGAGACAGATCTGCTCCTCCTGGGCAACACAAAAGTGGCATAAGACTGGGGCTAAGTTTTAACACATGCGGCCAACAGGTTTTCATTGTAAAGAGAAAAAAAAAATCTGGAAATAGAGGGTACCTTTCTTTCTGCTGCTTGTTGTGGTTATTTAAGAATGGGGATGTTGCCTGTTTCTAGAATACCCCAGATAGCTCAAGGACCTCTCTGGCAAGGAAACCTGTTCATATTGTCACCTCTAACTAGCCAAAATGCATGACTGGGTGTCTGATGTGTGAGCACCAGGTCTTGCATTATCCTGGGGAGTGCAGCAGCTGAAACCTCTCCCTCTACATAGTTACTTTTTGGTATAAAAAGATGAAATCAATGCTGGGACAAGACAAAAGGCCTGGGATAAAATGAGGAAGTGGTTGAGAAAGGTGAGAGATTAGAGTTGAAACTAAACTGAAAACAAAATAATGAAGAGTTAGCCTGGCATTGGGGCTGGGGGTGGCAATTGGTCCAGAAAGCACAAGTGGAGAGCAGAAGTGCCAAGGCCTGTATAAGGGCACACTCTGATGTGTCAAGGAGCTGAAAGAAAGCTAGATGTCTATGGTGGTCAGGCTACCTTTGGGTACAAGGCTAGGGATGGAGTGGAGACCAGGACAGAACAGGCCTGTAAATTGTATCAAACGAACGACTGAGTATATATATATATATATATTTGGTTTTTGGTTTTGTTTTGTTGTTTTTTTTAATTAAGCCTTTGAAGGGTTTATAGAAAAAACTAACATTCTGATTTGCCACTGTGAGAAGAGTAAATGTAGTAGTTGTCAGGCAAAAATTAAAAGCAGCGAGCCAATTAAACTTTTGCTTTAATCCAAGCCAAATCTGAACTGAAGTGGTGGGTGTGTTAAGATGAATAGTTGAAGGGCTCAGCGGTTAAGAGCACTGACTGCTCTTCCGAAGGTCCTGAGTTCAAATCCCAGCAACTACATGATGGCTCACAACCATCCATCATGAGATCTGATGCCCTCTTCTGGGGTGTCTGAAGACAGCTACAGTGTACTTACATATAATAAATAAATAAATCTAAAAAAAAAAAAAAGTCAGGCAGTGGTGGTGAATGCCTTTAATCCCAGCACTTGGGAGGCAGAGGCAGGCAGATTTCTGAGTTCAAGGCCAGCTTGGTCTACATAGTGAGTTCTAGGACAGCCAGGGCTATGCAGAGAAACCCTGACCCGAAAAACAAAAACAACAACAACAAAAAAGATGAAAAGTTGAGAGATGCTGTTTTGTATTTAAGACCAAAAAGACCAGATGCAGGAGGAAGAAGTATAGAAATGAAAGGGATAGCTTTTAAATGTCATTCTGTGAGTGGGCAAACAGTACCTCACTTATTGGGTGGACACACCTGGAGGAAGACCACTTTCAGGATGACCACCAACAATCTTGTTTTGGCCATATTGACTTAGCAGTGCCTGATAGTCACCCAGGGTTGTTGTCCAGTCACTAAAAGCACAGAAGAAAGGTGTGGGCTGAAGGTGTGTTTTGGGAGATCATCGGGTAGAATAGACCATAAGAACTGAGAAGGCCATCTAAAGGGAAGAAAGGTAGACGCAGAAGAGAAGGTTCCTTGGGGACCCAGAGAATGAGAGGGAACAGAGGGCAAGAAAAAAACACCGAGAGACAGGCTGAGAGGCCAGAGAACAAAGGATGCTAGATTCCTGTGCCCAAGACTGACAAAACTGTTTCCAGAAAGGACTTAGCTGTTAGATGCTGCTTGGGGATGAGGTAAGATAAGGACAGATAAGTGTTCATTGCTTATAGCAAGCAGCACGAAGCCATTGGTAAACATGCTAAGGATACTACTCCAGATATAGTGGGGTGGAAGCCAGATGGCAGTAGAGTAATAACCCAATAGGGAACAGAGAACCATGAGTGATCAAGGTCTTGGTAGAGATGTCTAGGCAGCCCTAATAGCCATATCTCATTTTGCCTTTCCTAGCATAATTTCCAATTCTATCTGGCCACATACTTGGCTTCCCAAAATGAAGGCAAATGTCTCTGATGCATATGACCGTGTAACTCAGTTCCAGGAAATAGGAGTCCAAGTGTCCATGTACAGATTCTAAACTAGCTTTAAAGGGAAGCAATGTTCTTTCCTTGGTCGGCATTCTTTCCAGGAATATACTTATGAAAGACATGGCTCCAGTAGCCGTGGGTGTCAGTAGCAGAAGTCATGTATTGTAGATGTTGACAAACCAAATTAGGATAACTGGCTTCCCAAGGTCTAGAGAGTCCCCTATTTTGAGATATCTTCCTATTTACTGTGTAGATGAAAGGAAGAAAATTATCTTGTTCACATTTATCTACTTTCCATTTTAAAATTTTACTTATTTATCTATTTTAAGAAAAGGTCTCTCTGGAGCCCTGGCTGGCCTGGAACTTCCATGTAGATCAGGCTGGCTTCAAACTCCACAGAGATCTGCCTGGCTCTGCCCTCTAGTGCTAGGATTAATGATACTTACAGCCTACTAGTTCTAACCTTAATTTGTGGGGAAGGAGGATTTAGACTACAGAGAAAACTGCGGGAGGTTTGTATAATGATGAGAATGATCTGGGGGAGAAAGGGGTAAGGATCTGACGAGCAGATGAACGAAGTTGGGATACAGGCACAAAGCAGAGTGGTCGATCACATGACCTTCCTTAGATACAGGTCTAATGAAGTTATATCCATCACTATGCAGAAGAGGGTATAAGGCTACGAAGCTGTTTCCAGTGAGGGACATGATTATATTCACCTGATGGTTTCCTGGTTGTGGAGAAGGTCATAACTGCAGACAAGATGGGAAGACTGAGTAAAGCCAACACTGGGGACCAAAGACCAGATGATTGATATCAGAGGTCCTGGAGGCCGAGCAGCCTCTTCAGACATTTCCCTTCTGAAGCAGTTGGCCACAGTGCCAAAAGACCAGAAGGGGGTGGGATGCTTACAAAGTCAACAAGGCATACCTTGCTTCCCTCAGCAGGCCTCA
>NW_022196915.1:27429704-27437735 GCF_008632895.1 Mastomys coucha
GCTTACAAAGTCAACAAGGCATACCTTGCTTCCCTCAGCAGGCCTCAAGACCAGAAGGGGGTGGGATGTTTACAAAGTCAACAAGGCATACCTTGCTTCCCTCAGCAGGCCTCAGTGGGCAGAGCTGAAGCTTTCTTGCTAGCCCTAGCCACCTTATGAGAGGTTTGTTTGTTTGTTTGTTTGTTTGTTTTTAAGACAGGGTTTCTCTGTGAAGTCTTGGCTATCCCGGAAATCACTCTGTAGATAAGGCTGGCCTTGAACTCAGAGATTCCCTCTACACCCAGTGTGCTGGGATTAAAGGCATGCACCTCCATTGCCCAACTGAGCCTGAGGACTTTTTGGTGGCAAACAAGAGGACGCCACTTAAACAACTCTAGACAAATACAGAGGAAGGTGATGTTACATTCAGGTCTCTGGCAACATTGAAAGAGTTTGAAATAAGAATTATTTTTGGAAATTCAAGGCACTTGATCTTGAGCTAGTATAAACAAATTCAAGAGAGGCTTATAATTGGTCCAGCTCTGGTCACTTGCCTAGTCACACAGGAACCAATCACTGTGAAGAAGATGAGATATACTGTTTGAACAAAACCCTGTCCTGTGCCCAAGCCAATGGTCCCTGACACAGGGACTATTCCATGAAAAGGAGTGATGTGAACAGAAATCACATCATAATTCCTGCAGAGTCAGGTCTACCAGATACCCTCAGGTTCTGGGCACTGGTTGGAAAGTTTTAGACAAAACAATGACACTATCACTTTTGTGCTTTCAGAAGCTCTCTAAGGCCACAGTAGGAAGAGTGGCTCACACGGAGCAAATCTAAATGCAAGCACATAGTTGTGAAGGAAAGTAGTGCAGTGGGCTAGGAGGAAGATGAAGAGAAAATGGAAAGAGGTGGGCAGCTTCACGATGCACTTAGAGACAGATCTGATGGGGACTGAATGGATAGGGAAGGGAGGAATAAGGAGATGCCATAGTCTGCTGCAGGGACAGTGGCATTAGTTACTAAGTGCTGTTTGTGTGTGTGTGTGTGTGTGTGTGTGTGTGTGTGTCTGTTGAGAAGTGTTGGCTTACATCTCTTCCCTTTGAAGTACTCCTGAACAAAGGGGAGCAATCTATTGTTTTTTATAAAGTTTAGAAGAGCTATCTCAGCAGAAGCAAAAAATGTGAGAGTTTTGCATCCATTGGGGGATTATGCTCACTTCTGTGTACGTGTGTTTGCGTGTGTGAAGGTACATGTATGTACATGTGCTATGTTGATGCCAAAAGGACAACCCTATGTATCATTTTCTTTCAGGTGCCATCCACCTTGTTTTTGATACAGGGTCTTTCACTGTCTTGCGGCTCTCTGATTAGATAAGCCCCAGATATTAACTTGTCTCTGCCTCCCTAGCACTGGGATTAGAAGCCAATACCACCACATGTAGCTTCTTTGTTGTTATTGTTAATCATGGATACTGGAGATAAAGCACAGGTCCTCATGTGCTCAGCCCTCTTCCCGGCCCCAGAATTGTGCTTCCTTCTTACAACAATGACTCAACAACTAACTAAATTATTTTTGTTGCTAGTGGTTACTGCAGTTGTTGAAAACAAGTCTGTCATGATGTAGTGAGACATCTAAAGGTAAACATTGCTGCTTGACATCTCTTATGCTGGTTACATATCCACCAGGCTGGGCGGGGATGACTCGCAGGCACCATGCTTGTCCCAGTCAGCTTTCAGCCATATATTGGTTGCTACAGTTCCAGCTTTTTAAATAAAAGGAGAAAGCAAGAAAGAAGACAGAACTGTTCCTTTCTCAGGAAAGTAGGACTTCCCACAGAGAACCCCACAGTCTGCTGTTCATGTGCCATTGATCAAGACTCTCTTCTCAAAAAAGGACAAGGATCAACACAAAACCTAGATGACACAGAGAAATACAAGAGGGCCAAAGAAGAAGGAAGAGTGGTTATTCAGGTAGAAGGGGATCCAGGATGATGATCTGTATGAAAGGTAAGAGGTAATGAGGGTTTCAGGAAGGTGAGAATGACTCCAGAGAGGACTGGAAGGCAGGCTGAAGAGGGCATGATTTCTGGAGTGGGTCACAGAGTCTTTCAACGGTTAAGCTAGTTAACAGTGGGCAAGACTTATTAACTGGAAAATGATAGCTGGAAATGTTGGCTGAAAAATGATGAAGAGAAAGTGTGCCTTGGAAGGTCATGAATATGTATAAATGATGACGAGAAAAGGCAGAGAGGAGAGTGAAGAGTATGGGCAAAAGCCTCTTCCCAGAAGAGGCTTGCTGGGAAAGAGTGGGAAGAAGTGGGCTTCTGAATAAGAAGGCAGCCACAGACTGGATGACAGCGGCACCTTCCCTGAGCCTGGAGGAAGAGAAGGAAGTGAAGGTGCTGATGTCAGTGGTTAGGCTCTTGTGAGCCAGAGGAGGAATGGCTATTCACTGAAGGTAGTTGACTAAATCTAAGCATACCAGAGACACTGAGGTGAGGAAGAGTTACACTTCTGAAAACAGGCAGGCAAGAGGTTTAGGGAAGGATGGTCAGCCTGACTGAGATGGGATGCATCCATCCCAGACCATGCGGCCTGCTCCAACAGTCCTCAGCAACAGGCTTCAGCACAACTGCAGAGAGCGTGGACAGTAGGCTCCAACCAAGGTTTGGGGGTTCCGAAAAAGAGCACAATAGAAAAAAAACAAAAAACAGGGCTGGAAATGTTTCCAGCATGGTGGTTGGAATTAAACTCAGGTTATCATGCTTATGTGGGAAGCACTTTGCCAGTTTACCTATCCCCAGACTTCCCAGCCCAGATAATGGGTATATTGACTAGTGGGAAGAAAGATTAGCAGCAGGGGCTGGGAGACTGGGAGAAGAAAAGTGGGGAGGGTCTGGAGGACACATAGTGTAAAAACACCAAGTATGGTAACATGAGGCTGTGGTCAAGCAGAGGCTTGTATCGATGGGAGTTGATGGTGGGAGTGGATGACCAAGAAGAATAGGAGGAAGGGTCAGTGGCCTTATGGTGAGGAGGTTAAGACCGAGGCCAGTTTGAGGGTGAGTGAGTGTTACCTCACCAATGTATGGTTGGATGTAGAGTGCAGACAACGACAGTTGCCAGGGGTCAACAGTTTTGATGGACCTTTCTCTCCAGGATCAGTTTTGAATTACTGTTACCCTTCTTAAAATAAATCGTGTCCCTTAAGAAAATGGGAACAAGCCGGACAGTGGTGGCATACGCCTTTAATCCCAGCACTTGGGAGGCAGAGGCAGGCAGATTTCTACAGAGTGAGTTCCAGGACACCCAGGGCTATACAGAGAAACCCTGTCTTGAAAAACCAAAAACAGAAAACGGGAACAAAAGAGAAATTTATTTCTTTACCTGTCATACAGTACTTACCTGATTTACTCTAGAATGATTTTTTGTTTGCTTATTTGTTTTGATTTGTTTTTCATCTTTCAAGACAGGTTTTCTCTATGTATTCCTGGTTGTACTGGAACTTGCTATGTAAATGAGGCTGGCCTCAATCTCACAGAGATCCACCTGATTCTACCTCCTGAGCAAGTGTTGGAATAAAAGGTGTGTGCCACTTTTAGAATGATCTTTAAACAACCACAAAAACAAACAAACAAACAAACAAAACACAAAATAACAAAAACAAAGAACATCCGGACATCCAACCACCTCTTTGATAACTGCAGCTGTAGCCATGGGACCTCTGCCCTCTAATGGGTCTCCCTACAAAGAATTGTATTTGTGATAGGAGACCATGTGTGAGCATAGGACTCAGAGGAGCATGCTGTAATGGTAGAGGCTAGAAGGGAGCTAGCACACGGTGGTAACAAGTAGCCCATTCCACCCACAAACTACAGTCGGGGAGAGCAGAAGTTTGATCAATAGGTGGTCTGTCTGTATCCTTCCAGCCTGGTTTTTGATTCAACCATAGTTTGCTCCAAATTGGAATCTATAGTTTATCCAAAGAAATAAACCAAGGAAGAGATCATATAAAACATCATAGAGAGATAGATCATAAAGGTTCAAAATGAGAGCCTAGGAGTGAGGCTGCTCAGATTCCCAGCTGTGACCCTAAAAGACTGCTTGTTCACAGCTGAGTTGTTTGTGTCCACTCATGGAACTATGGGATATGCTCAGATGTGAAAGCTATTGGACAGTATAAAGCATGTTACACTGAGAACATTCTCATGTATCGTGACTTCCCAAAGCTCTGCATTAGTAAGCTAAATGTGGAAAGGATGCTCCGAGGAGTCATCCAGTCCACAGTGGTAGTACTTTTATGTCTGGAGTGGAGTCCTGTCGATATTTTTTCCTTTTCTTCGAGACAGGGTTTCTCTGTGCAGCCCTAGCTGTCCTGGAACTCACTCTGTAGACCAGGCTGGCCTCGAACTCAGAAATCTACCTGACTCTGCCTCCCAAGTACTGGGATTAAAGGCAAGTGCCACCACTGCCCAGCTCGAGTTCTGTCAAACTTATACTCAGATCTTATACTGGAAGATTTGCAAGTTCAGACCCTACCAGAAGAGGCCCAGGAAGCACGCCCTGCTCCCACCCAAGAGGCGGAGAAGGGCACAGATGGATGTTGCAGGCATCACAGGTGTCCTCTATCTCTCTCACAGAGAGTGGGTGGGGCATTGCCGGCCTTTTGAGGCAATTTGTAGGGAGCACAAATTGGTAGAAGCAGATGTCTTGTGTGCACACTGCCACCTAGGGGCCATTCTCTGAATCTCTGAATTTATCAGAGGTGTGTGTGTGTGTGTGTGTCTGTGAGAGAGCGAGCGAGCAAGTGAGCAAGAGAGAGACAGACAGAGAGAGAGATTGAGTTCTTTACATAAAAACAAACCAGCACACCATCCCATCGGAACCCAAGTTGCTTTTCAGAATGTAGTACAAGTGTGTACATGCACACTTGGGTGCTGGTATGGTGGTTAGAGCACAACTTTAGGAGCTGATTTTTAACTCTGTGCCATCTGCCCCAACAGGCCAGTGTCTTTCTTGTTCCTACCATACTTCAAAGTCTAGACTAGCTGACCCAGGAGCTCTGAAGGGTCTCCAGAC
This sequence comes from Mastomys coucha, assembly GCF_008632895.1. Taxonomy (NCBI): domain Eukaryota; kingdom Metazoa; phylum Chordata; class Mammalia; order Rodentia; family Muridae; genus Mastomys; species Mastomys coucha. The sequence continues at coordinate 27,434,768 of NW_022196915.1, forward strand.
CCCACCTCCCATCTGGCTATAGGAGTGCTGGGTTAAGATGTACATTATTGTATCTGGCTTTTTATATGGGTTCTTGGGGTCAAACTCAAGTCATCAGGCTTGTATGGAAAACACTTTTTCCTACTAAATCATCAAGCCAGCTACCAATTTGTTTTTTATGTGGCCATTTACCTGGGGTCTTGTAAAATAGTTTCGATAAAAGGCTACAAATGTAAAGAAGCAGCCCTGACACTGAAGAACATGGACAGTCTAAGTGGGTGGGGCAGAGCTGTACCCAGCAGAGGGCAGTGATGAACAACACATGGGCATATACAGCCTGTCCCTCCTGCTCCTAGGACTGCTAATGGCAAGGCATAACAAATCCTGTTCAGATGTGCATACCGGCACTGTAAGCAGATTCTGTGAGTCCATTGATGCAATCTTGCAATGATTATGCTGTTGTTTTTCGACATTTAAAGGTGCTTGGAACATTTATATGACTCTAAGTCATTACTGGAAAGATTGCATTTAATGTTTAAGTGGTTGGGAATATCTACTGAGTTAAAAGTATAAAATCCCACCAGGCAGTGGTGGCGCACGCCTTTGATCCCAGCACTTGGGAGGCAGAGGCAGGTGGATTTCTGAGTTCGAGGCCAGCCTGGTCTACAGAGTGAGTTCCAGGACAGCCAGGGCTACACAGAGAAACCCTGTCTCGAAAAAACAAAAACAAACAAACAAACAAAAGTATAACATACCGATTTGTTAATTGTAGAAGTAGTTTGTGGATATCTAGAGGGCTGTGAACCATTTCTTTTCTCTTTCATTGGAGGTTAGACAAAATGTGGAGGTAGCCAGTCACTCAGTGTGCTCAGAACCCCATGGACACCCTTCGAGGGTGCTGGGAGTCTGACTGGGCATCAGTCCTATGATCTCTCCACAACCCAGTGAGGCAGGGTATGTCCTCCTGCACAAGGGCCTCCTCGGCCCCACCCATACACCCCAGAAGTTTACCTCAAAGTTCCCTTGACCCACAAAAGCTGGAAAAGGAACAAACGCCAGATAAGGAGAGTCTGGCAAAGGCCCCCAGCTCAAAGGGCAAGTGGCACTCTCTGCCTTAGGAGCTGGCTGTGCCTCAGTTTCCAGGCTCCTCTCTCTGGGCATGCCTTGGTTTCCACACCCCTCTCTCAGTTCCCTTCCCTGCCTGAAGAACTCCAGCATTTCCCTCCCCTATTCTATTTGAACTGTATTTGTGGCAGGCACCTGGAAGCGGAGCCAGCCTCCTGTCTCTCTAATGAATTAAAGCTAAGCATGGTTTGGAAGAATGGCCAGGGCCAGCTGGGTGTGCTGGTTCAGCAAGCTTGGCTCTCCAAGACCCTTATCTGGATTTGTGTTCTTTTCCAGCCCCCTGCTCATGCTGCCCACAGGGTTTTTCAGGCTCCTCAAACCATATGGATTTTGTGCAGTTCATGTGGCCTGTGTTTCACACCACATCTATCTATAACCCTCTTTGAGGGGGCTGAAGGAAAACAAGCAAATTCCTCATCAGTGAACCAGGCAGCAGATTTACTAAGCACAGAATTTGCTAGTATTTGCTTTGTTCAAAATGTGTGGCTAGTTAATACATCCATATGGAAAAAGTTACAAATGTACAAAAGCATATTAAATGAAACATTCTCTTCCCACCCATGCCCCCAACTACTAGAACCTTGTCCTAGAGACAAATGCTATTGCCAGGTTTTCATGTATTTTTTTTTTCCTGTACATATACCAGGGCACACACAGTTGGCTTCACTTGAAATTCATTCTTTGGGGAGGAGGGAAGGGGAGAAGAGATAAGTTATAAACACTGAAGTATACAAGGCCAAAACCATTTATAAGAAAGACTACATTTCTGGGCTTGGGGGTGAAGCTTAGACACGTTGCCACCAGAAAGAGATTCACAGGGATAAGGGAAAGAAGGAGGAGATGAGGAGAGAGGAAGAGAGGGAAGAAGGAAGGATGGATTTTCTTGCTATTCTTGCAGTTAACTATGCCCTTGAGTTTTGACCAGTAGGCTGTGAGCAAAAGTGAGGTATACAATTTCCAAGTTGGGTCCTAAGGGGAAAATGTATACCACCTCTACACCAGTTCTGGTGAACTATGGGGATCATTCAGACAGAAGATATCAACATAAGATGGTGTAGTAACAGTACAGAAAAAACTACTCCCTGACCTTCTCAGCCTGAATTGCTTATATACAGATTTTTACACAGAAGAGAAATAAATACCATTCTTGTTTCACCCTACCTAATAATATATAGGTAGATCCAGACAAACTCATGGAATTCTGCATAATTCAGTTTTTAATATACCAAGTGAACTTGTCAACATGTTTTGTATTACAAACACCTTATAGGCCCAGTGTTCTGGTATATGCTTATTTAGGAAAGGGAGGAAAGAGAATTACCTGTGCCCAAGAGTTCATGGCCAAATTGAAAAACATAGCAAGATCCTGTCTCAAAACCAAGCTCCAAATATATTGACATATTATATATGGTATACTCACCAAGCACACTAAACAGTTTTTTGCTTTCACTGAGCATGCCTTTAATCACTGCACTTGGGAGGTAAAAATGGGCAGATCTTTGTGAGTTTAAGGCTAGCCTAGTTTACATAGTGAGTTCCAAGACATCCAGGATTATGTGGGGAGACTCTGTCTCAGAAACAAAACAAACAAAAAACTTTACTTTTAATTTCATAGCAATATGTTATTTGGCATCAGTGGGGTTTTGTGTTATACATACATACATACATACATACATACATACATACTAACCAATTTATTAACATGTAATAATTATGAGTAAAACTAAGTAGTTTTATACTTAAGATTCAGTTTTATTTCCCCTTCTCTTAAGTTCTGCTCATATCTCTGCTCAGTTGATTGAGCTGTTAGCCAAAACCAAACCAAAACAAGCAACAGAAATACAAACTTTTTTTTTTTTTTTTT
>NW_022196915.1:27437927-27443029 GCF_008632895.1 Mastomys coucha
ACTCAGAAATCCACCTGCCTCTGCCTCCCAAGTGCTGGGATTAAAGACGTGCACCACCACCGCCCGGCCAAACTTATTTTTTGAAGCAGTTTTAGGTTCACAATAAAACTTAGTGGAAAGAATAGACTTCTCTATGTATCCCCAACCTCACATCTGCACAGTTTCCCCCAATTATCAATATCCTGTGCCTAGGTTTGTTACAGTTAATGACCCTTGTACTGGCTGGTTTTGTGTCAACTTGACACAAGCTGGAGTTATCACAGAGAAAGGAGGTTCAGGTGAGAAAATGCCTACATAAGATCCAGCTGTAAGGCACTTTCTTAATTAGTCAAGGGGATAGGGCCCCTTGTGGGTGGTACCATCTCTGGGCTGGTATTCTTAGGTTCTATAAGAAAGCAAGCTGAGCAAGCCAGGGGAAGCAAGCCAGTAAAGAACATCTGTCCATGGCCTCTGCATCAGCTCCTGCTTCCTGACCTGCTTGAGTTCCAGTCTTGACTTCCTTTGGTGATAAACACCAATGTGGAAGTACAAGCTGAATAAACCCTTTGCTCCCCAACTTGCTTCTTGGTCAAGATGTTTGTGCAGGAATAGAAACCTTGACTAAGACAACCCTCTATTGGCAGATTAAAAACCACCAATGTAATGAGCTAAGTCAATAGGAGACTTTGTCTCAAAAGAGGTAGATGGTGTTCTTAAGGATGACACCTTTAGTTGTCCTATTGTGGGCACACACACACACAGAGTCACACCTGCGTGTACATACACACACAAAGTATATTTTTTAAAGCTTCATTTATATGAGTATACTGTAGCTATCTTCAGACACACCATAAGAGGGCATTGGATCCCATTACAGATTGTTGTGAGACACCATGTGGTTGCTGAGAATTGAACTTAGGACCTCTGAAAGAACAGTCTGTGCTCTTAACTGTTAAGCCATCTCTCCAGCCCATACACAAAGTATTTTAAAATACTTAAAATATATATAAGCATATATAAATACATATATCCATTTCACTAGTATTAAGTTTTAAGAATTATTTGTGTATTTCAGACTGAAATACTCTTTAAAACATCTTAAATTGATAACCATGTATTAACAGGATGTATGTAATATTTGAACTATTTCCCTCTTCTAGATATAATTTAACCTAATTAACATATTTATCATATTATAGGAAGTCAGATTTTTGCTTTGCTATATTGTTGCTATTTTGAAACAGATCTGTGAAGCCTCTACCGGCCTGAAACTTTCTGTATACACCAGCCATGCCTGTAACTTATAGCCATTTTCCTGCCTTTGAGGTCTAACTACTGAGATTGTAAGTATGGACCACATCCAGCAGAAGCCATGGCTTTTAAAGTGTAGTTCTATTTCATAAACACCAATCTCCCAAACAACTTCTACTGTCTTGACCTTTAAAATTTTAACACCTTTACTAAAAAAAGTGAAAAACAAGGCAGCCTAGACCATATATTTCATACACCAAATATTATGAAATTAGCTGCATTTTAACATACTGTAAAAGTGCATTGTAATAAGCATTCACTTATTAATATGATCCAGTGTACCTAAAAAAGACACATGGGTCTGGCAGTGGTGGCTCATGCCTTTAATCCCCAGCACTTGGGAGGCAGAGGCAGGTGGATTTCTGAGTTCGACACCAGCCTGGTCTACAGAGTGAGTTCCAGGACAGCCAGGGCTATACAGAGAAACCCTGTGGGGGGGCACATAGACACATTTTAAAACTATTCATGTAAGACCATGAAAGGCAGCCTGATTCCTGGTTGAGCTAAGGCTAGAAACCCCAGTGACCCTAAAAGGATGGAAGGCATTTGCCCTGCTCCCAGGGAGCCCGCCAGGCTCCTGGCACAAGACCGCAGCCCTTCATAGATTTGTGACCATCAGTCACTGAAAGGACAATGCCCCAACCCGCCCCCGCCCCCCCCACCCACATACACACACTCAAATAGAGGAGGAGACCTATGGTCTTATAGACTCAAGACAGATCTCCATTTTAATGAGGTACCTAAGGCCTGGAGGAATTAACCAATAAACTCCCCTTCCCAGACACTCATCCCTGCAAAAGGTATTTAACCTCAGGCCCACCCTCAGAAGTGGGATGAGGTTTTACTCATCCACTTTCCACCATGACAATAAGTGCCTTAAAACCTTGGACTGTCTCTTCTCATCAGGATCAGTCGTGCTGAGCCAAGGTGAAGGCCTTTGCTTATAGAGCCACTGTCCAGTCTCCCTGTGCTCCCAGATGTAGCTGCCATCAAGACCAAGCCAAGCCCAAACCTGCCACGGCTGACAAGCCAAGGACTCTTCCCAGCAGGGCTAGCCAAGCAGGGCCAGCCGAGCTCCCCTCTTTTCCCCCTTGGCCCAGGGTTAGATCCAGCCCTCGGGCCCCAACTCTGTTCTCAGCTCTTTATAGCTCCCACCGGCACCTGGGTTCCCAACAGCCTGAGAACCAGATGGCCCTGGACTCCTTGCAGGCCTGGGAACCCGTCCCCATGCACACAAGCCAGCTCCGGCTGTCCTGTGCCTCAGACTTGCTCCACCCCACCCCTCACCCCACCCTGACCCCCCAGCTGTGTCCTGCAGCTTCCGGTAGCCCAACACCTGCCCAGCGGGTAAGCACAGTCAAAACTCCTGCATCGTACCTCCCTGAACGTCTGAGCCCTGTGGCAGAGCAGACACAGGATCCCACTAACCCTACATATTCACAATCTCATGTCAACATACACTTATGTATATATATATTCAACATATATATTCCCATCATGTTAGATGTGACTTTGTGAATACTAAATTATACTAATCATTAGTTTCTTATAACCTTAGTTTGGTAGTTGAAAAACACAATGAATGGAATACTAAATAGCTACAAATGCTACAGTCTGTGTTATAAAAAGGGATGCCAAAAAGAGTTCCTTTCGGAGATGGCTTCTGAAATTTCAAATATTATCCTATCTGAAAAGTTAGAGCTTTTCATTTTGCAAGATAAATGATGTATTTCACTCTATCTCCACAATCTAAAAAACCATAGACTTTTGGGTAATTAGTTACTGGTGAAAGGCTGGAGAATCTTAGAATTTAAAGTGAGGGCACTTAATACAAATGTATGGTGTATAACCTTTACCTAAAAGGACATGGAAGGCCATTGTAGCCAGCCAGAAATATAAAATAGCCAGTTCCAGGAACTCAGAGCCTCAGGGCTCTGGTTCCCCATACCTGCCCCTCCTGAATGATCCACAATGAGGGCGGAGCTAAGAATGAAGGTCTACTGATTTATGAGACTCTCCACCCTGCCGACCGATAGATGAAGATTACATTCCTAGAATGAATATGATTTCCTCCCTAACTGAATACCTTGGGTTGGGTCCCTCAGAAATTTTCCACTGTTTATGTTCTCTTTCCTTGGTAACCCTCTCTCCGCCCCCAGCTTCTGGATTTTCTCTTAAATACCCCACACTTCTTGTGTTCCGGGTCGAACTCTGGCCAGCATGGTCACGAGATCGACCCCAGTACCGGTATCCCCAATAAACCTCATGTGATTGCAGCAAGTTCGGTCTCTCATAAGTCATTGGGTGGTTGCGTCATCCCGAGACTTGAATAAGGATCTCCCCAGTTCTGGGGGTCTTTCACTGGAAGTCAGGAAGAGATTAATCCTAACAGTTAAATTAAAAAAAACTGGTCCTGAAGGATGTAGTAGAGTTTCCTTAGCTTCTGAGAGACCATTATTTTAAACTATTTATTTCTTTGTTTATTTGTTGTTGTTGTTTGTGTATGTGTATATGTGTGCGTATACTGTGCATAAGTATAGGTCAGGGACAACTCTGTGGAGTTGGTTCTCTCCTTCCATGTTTATGTGGATTCTGGGATTGAACTCTGTGTGGCAGGTGTTTTTACCTTCTGAGCCACGTCATAGGCCCCTGTTTTGTGTCATTGAGACAATGTCTCACCGTGTGGCCAATTTGTACTCAAACTCAAAATATTTTTTTTTTTTAAAGATTTTATTTATTTTATGTGTATGAGTACACTGTAGCTGCACAGATGGCCATGAGCCATCATGTGTGTGGCTGCTGGGATCTGAACTCAGGACCTTGGGAAGAGCAGTCAGTGCTCTTACCCGCTGAGCCATCTCGCCAGCCCCCAAACTCAAAATCTTAATTGCCTCAGTTTCTATAATGCAGGGAGTATGTCAACTATGCAGTTTTTTGTCTATGTGTTTTTATTTTTTCTTTCTTCTTTTCTTGAGGAAATGGATATAATTATTTGCTCTTTTATAAGTGTTTGAACTCCCTCTGTGATTTCTTTCAAGTTTGTTTGTTTTCAGTTTGAAAGATAAGCTCTTTTTGTTGTTGTTGTTGTTGTTTTGTTTGTTTGTTTTGGTTTTTTGAGACAGGGTTTCTCTGGCTGTTCTGGAACTCACTTTGTAGACCAGGCTGGCCTTGAACTCAGAAATCTGCCTGCCTCTGCCTCCCAAGTGCTGGGATCAAAGGCGTGCACCACCACTGCCTGGCTGTTTCATCACTTTTCTAAAGTTTTCAATTACTAGCATGTTTTTCTTTCTTTCTTACAATTTCTATCTGTTTACATTTCCCACATGTCCTTGTGTGCTGTCTACTTTAGTCATTAAACTTTAGCATATTAATCATTTTCTTTTTATTTGCTGGTTTATTTACTCTATCTATCTATCTATCTATCTATCTATCTATCTATCTATATCCCTCCTATCTACCTATCTGCTTATCTATCTAAACTTGTCTATCAGTGACCCCCCTCTAGTTCACCTCCCCCCCTCCCCAGTTCACTTTACACCTTACCTATTCAAGGGTGACTTTGAATGTCTGATCCTCCTGCCTCTGTGTGTGCTAGGATTTCAGGTGTATTTGAATTATATCATTCTAGGGATCAAACCCAGGGCTTCATATATGCCAGGCAAGTGCTGTACCAACTGAGTCACATTCCTGCCCTAGAGTTGTTTCTAGTTCTCAGTCTCCAATCATGTCAACAGTCCTCCATGTCTGAGTCTGGTGCTAATGCTTGCTTTGTGCCATCAAACTATAATTTTGAAACTTTAGTATATCTTGTG
>NW_022196915.1:27443171-27464099 GCF_008632895.1 Mastomys coucha
TTCTTTCTTGATTCTTGAACATAATGTACCAGATAAAAGGACTCCTATAAATTGATACTTTGTAATAACTGTGATAAAATTTTGTAATAGGAGGAAGAGAAGGCAATCTTAGTCCTATGATTAATCCTTAATAGCTCAGGAAGTTTGCACTTCTGGAATGTGACTTTCACAACAGCTTTTCTGTTTCCTTTTCCCTCCTCCTTTGGTGGGACAAGACTGCTAAGATAGGTTGGACTTGGACATTTCACTTCTTATTCGGTCAGGTAGGCTTTGATAAAGTTCTAGGAGGTTTAAATGGCTTATTATTTCTGTGGGAAGTATGTTCATTGTGACCTGCTCACTAACTTGCCTGACACAAAATACACAAAACAAAGTACATGAATCAGGTTTATTATTTACAGATAAGTACCAAGAAACAATAGAAGCCTAAGATTCATTATGAGCAGGTGCTACAAGGCTTGGCAAAGGTTTTCAGTGGGTAGTGTTTAGTCTCTTTGTGCCCCACCTACATTGTAGTCAACAGACCCCAGAAATTAGTCATTCCTGGGTGTTAGGCATCAAAGCAAAATGGTTGACTAATTGGGCTAAAACATTAATGTCCTTTTAGTAGGCATGGTAGGAAAAGAAACCCATCTGTTTTCCACAGTTCCTCTTTATTTCAAGATCTCAAAATGTTAGAATCCCTACATATTCAACAGGCTCAAAGAAACAGAGTAGAGAGCTGTGCGTCCAAAGTCACATGGAGAACTGTCCTATAGCTTTTTTCCTTGGCTCAATACTCTCCTTAGAAAAGCTAGCTCTTTCGAATCTTTTGAAATCCTGTGTGTGCATGCACACACACGTGTGTGTAAATGCAGCCACTGTGTGAAAGTCAGAGGATCTATTACCTCTGCTCTCAGCCCTTGCCTTTCCTATTGTTCCAAACAATGTTTCTTTTGTTGACTCCTACATATGAGCCAGGCCCGCTGGCCCAAGTGCTTCCAGGAATTGTATTTTGGCCTCCTACCTTGCTGTGGAAGAACTGTAATTGCAGATGTGTGCCACCACACTCAGCATCCCATGGGTTCTAGGGATTCGAACCCGAGTCCTCATACTTGTGCCCCAAGTTGTTTACCCACTGAGCCATCTCTCTAGCCCACTAGTCTGTTTCATATGCACAGCCAACCTCCTGGGATGTGAATCAGAAATTTGTATCATTTTATTTGTCATATCTTGATATAATCTCAATAGAAGTTATGAAGGCATAGTCAAATCCATCTCACTGCCCTGTTCACCTGGGCCAGTTCCCTTGCCCTGGACTCAGTTAACTCTGAAAAGTCATTGGCAAAGAAAGCAAAGGATCTTGCAGGGCTGTTGTGGTAGATCTGCCTCTGAATTTCCAGTTTCTACATCTGTGGTACCCAGGGTGTCTATGCAGGAGCCAAAGGAGAGGTTAGCGGGATTATACCTTCCTCCCACCTGCTCTAAGAGAAAGTCTTAGCAGCTGTGTTTGGCCTGTGGTCATTTAGTCTGTATTCAGTTATGCAGTTTCATTTGGGCCACTCATACATGCCTGGGTGTGGGACACCAACTGGACCATGGCTGATCTGTCAGGAGACCCGCCTTAAAATAAAATTGATGGCTACCAGAAGCCATCAACTGTTCATAGCAGCAGCTCCAGTTTTGCTTTGGTCTTCCCCAACCTCTGGCTCATACAAACATTTTTTTAAAAAGATTTATGATTTTAAAAAAAATATTTGTTTATTTAATGTATGTGAGTACACCATTGCTGTCTTCAGACACTCCAGAAGAAGGTATCCGATCCCTTTACAGATGGTTGTGACATCTGGTCCAGTTGAACTCAGGACCTCTGGAAGAACAGTCAGTGCTCCTAACGACTGAGCCATCTCTCCAGCCCCTCATACGATCTTTTTTAACCCCTCTTCCATGATGGTCCCTGAACCTGGGATGGTCGTGGTAATGTGTGTGATATAGGTGATGTTCACTAACTCTGATCGAGTTTCCCTGTTAAGCACCATTCAAGTGCAGCTATTCTTACTGATGCTCAAATCATCCAGTCTTTGTCCCGTGAGAACCTCTGGAGACTATTCCCTCCTCAGGGCTCAGGGTCTTTGAGAGCCTGTTTGACATCTGATAAGACAAGGTTCTCTGGTGTTCAGCTATCAGCCATCTCCCTAAGGAGTTCCTTTTTTTATGAAGCCTGATATTGCAGAGCCACAGTCCGAGCTCAGCTGCTTCCAGCACAGTTTACCCAAGTTTCCTGGATGAACATCATGGAATTTAGGGCATGGGCATCTATTGCCTAAATCCAAAACAGACACTGACAAAAGCTTAATAAAGCATTAATTACAACAGGGAAAATTCCTGTTTGTCAAAGATTTCACAATTGTTTCTCAATTGAGAGCAGTGGTTTTCCACCTTGCCTACATACTAGAATCCCCTAAGGAGTTTTTATAAATACATATGCCAAGATCTATCCCAGGTTCTTTATTTAACTGGACTGAGATCTTGACTGAGAAACTCTGTGTGTGTGTGTGTGTGTGTGTGTGTGTGTGTGTTGTACAAATATGCAGAGGCCAAAGCAGGACATTGGGGTCTATAGCTCTACTACTCTCCATCATATCTACTTGCAAGCATCTTCCTATGGACTTAGTATTTGCCATTTCTTTGGCTAGGCTGGCTGGCCAGCAAGCCCCAGAGATCCCATCTCCTCCATCCTCACCTTCTAGTGCTAAGTTTATAACTGTACACTGCCATGCAGTGGGGCTACATCGTCAGATCCTCAATGCTTGCACGCCAAGTACCCTTATACCCATGGAGCATCTCTCCAGCCCCCAGGAATGATACTTTAAGGTGCCAAGCTCCTGGATAGGACTCAGCATTGACTACAGTGGTTGTCATTCTATGCCTGTCTTGGCACTTCACCCTGTTTGCATGGTGCCCTGAACCATACAGTTGAGATGATTTAAATATGTGAGTGGAATCCTATTGGCTGTCTGCAGATCTTGGCATGGTCCTGGTGGGGACAGAGTGACATGGTTCCTGCCCCTAGGGCAAGGCCCCAGTGTGAGCCTCCTCGCACTGCTGTGGGCGTAAGGCTTGTTTGTGTAATAATGTATGTATTTCACATTCCTCTGAGAAATGTCCTGTTAATGTTAATGACTCCATGAAAATTAGAAACAGCATGAGTCCAAGAGTCAAAGTGTGGCTACATCTCAGCAAAATGGTAAACTCTAGGACCTTCCGGATAGCCCCTGAGGCTACGGAAAAGAGCTCTAAATACATGAGTTCGAAAATATATAATTTTTCAACTATGCAAAATTAAGGATGCAATATGAATTATATGAGGGGCTTCAAGAATCTAAAAGAACAAAGGCAGCTACATTAATGAGCCAGCTTGTCAAAAAGATAGAAATGCAGGCAGATTCAAAGGCAGGCAGATTCCCGAGTTCAAAGTCAGACTGGGACCAGCAAAGTCAGGCTCCGATGAGGTAGAAATGGTAATTTTAGTACCAGGACAACCAGGGCTACACAGAGAAACCCTGTCTCGAAAAACAAAAAACAAAAAACAACAACAACAAAAAAAAATGGTAATTTTAGGTTGAGGTCCCAGCCTGCTAGCTTAGCATCTGTGGGTAACAAGAGTCAGGCAGATCTCTGAATTCTTTTGAAATGTTAAAAGAAAATGTGAGCTTGTGGTTTCCTAAGAATCTAAGAGCTTCTGGAATAGAGGACTGGAACCTGGGAAAAGGGAACCTGGAATAAATGACTGAATTGATATGTAAATAAAAAACTGGGCCAGGGTCTGCAAGAATTGAGCTAGCAAAAAGCGTTAGCAGTTTTTCTTTTGAATCTTCTGAAGCAGGAGCTAAGCTGTCTGGAGGACAAAAACAGCTCCTCAAGGTTTCTTTTTCTTTCTTTCTTTCTTTTCTTTTCTTTCTTTCTTTTTTTTTTTTTTTTTTTTTTTTTTTTTTTTTTTTTTTTTTTTTTTTTTTTTTTTTTTTTTTTTTTTTTGAGACAGGATTTCTCTGTGTAGCCCTGGCTGTCCCGGTACTCATTCTGTAGACCAGGCTGGCCTCGAACTAAGAAATCCACCTGCCTCTGCCTCTGAAGTGCTGGGATTAAAGGCGTGCACCACCACAGCCTGGCGCCAATAATTTTTAAAGCAGCTTTTCTGACTTTGGTCAGAGAATCCATGAGCTATCCAGATAGTTTTTAGAATTTTTACTAGCAGAGAGAGCTGTCTCAACCAGAGGGTTTTTAGAATAGCAAGAAAAAGCTCACTAGAGGAGAGCAGAACACACACACACACACACACACACACACTCACACACACACACACACACTTATACACACACACACACACTGTCTATATCATATCTGCCACCTAGACCTTCTCCACAGTCACCCGTCAGGATTAGGGGGAGCCTAGCTCTGGAAAAGCCTTTAAAATATGACTGTTGCTCTTCTCCCTTTACATTGTGTTTTTAGAGTGGTCTTCCTGAACCCTGCTGTATACTACAATCAGCCCAGGTTACTCAGGACTGTATATCAAGATTCTTTCTCATTTAAAAAAATATATTGCCTGGAACCCAGCCCAGAGATTCTGGAGCAACCGGCAGCTTCAGCATCAGAAGTTGTCTTAAAAAGTGGGAAAGGAAGGAAATGAATGTCTCTGTTAGTTTCCTAGCCAGGAGATGGAGTTCAGCTCTCTCCCTGCATCTGCCCGTGCACTCTCTCCCTGTGTCCTCATGCACAGGCTTACCAGGGAAAGGAAAGGAAAACCTGCTGGAACTGGTGAAGACTTGAATACTTTTCCACTGTCCTCCTTAAAGCCTTGCCACTCCAAGTGTGGTCTGTGGAGTAGCTTAACATCAAGATCACCTGGATCTTGTTAAACATTCAAACCTGCAGACCCTACCTTGCTATACAGAAATCTTGACAGCGCTAAACCTTAACAGCTCAAATGGTTCTGTCACCTTCAGTCCAACAAGAGAATTAAACAAGCACTACACAGTCCCCTGCAGCTCAAGGCTGCATGTCCCCTCAGCCTGGGAGGGATCAAAGCTACCACAGGAATTTAACATTAGTCCCAGCTAAAACATTGACTACAGGTGGATAACCTCCGTTTAAAAGGACATTTATTTTATGTAAGGACTCTACTACTGAGAAATATTCCCAGCCAGAACATTTACTTTGTAAGATTTACAATTGTAAAGCTAGATTGAGGTAACTCAGTTGATAAAGTGCTTGCTTAGCATACGGGACACACTGGGTTCCATCCCCAGCAGCACATAAACTGGGTATGGTGGCACAGGTCTCTCATCACTGGAGAGATGGAGGCAGGAAGATAGCAGGGGTTTAAGGCCATCTTCAGCTACAGAGTTTTTAGGTCTCAAAGAAAACTGGGACAAATCTCACTTGGTACCCGTGGTTCCTCCCAGAACATCTCACCCCTGCCCCCACGCTAAGCCCCTCCTTTTCCTTTCCTAGTTTCTAATCCCTACATAGCTCCGCCATTTTGGGCGTGCAGTGTTCGGGTTCCTCCCTTATTCTTGGCTTCTTGGCTCACAGCTCTTCCTTTGCCCTCTCTTCACCACTCTCTCCTCTCTTCCACTTCTGCTCTTCCCCACCACTCTCTCTTCTCTTCCACTTCTGCTCTTCCCCGCCACTCTCTCGTATGTATGCCCCTGTTCAGCCCGCTGATCATGTTAAGTCTGGACCCTTCCAGATACTTCTGGCTGTGCTCTCCCTCGGATCTACAATAAACTTCCTCTTCCACCCACCATACCTAGGAGTGGTCATGTCCCTATTTTTCATTCAATAGTGAGTTTGGGGTTAGTCTAGGATACATGAGACCCTGCCCCAGTCCCAACCCCCAAATCACTTAAAATGTGTTCCTGCCAGCCCTTTCCCTCTCCCTTTAAGATATATATGTATTTTTTACAAACAGAGTGTCTGCAAGGACCTGCAAGTCACACCATTAAAATATAGTTATCAAATAAGGAACGCTAATTCTTAGACCCATGAGAGCCTAGAAGTCTAACACTAAACCTCTGCCACTTACCAGACACATTTAACCTGGTTTGGTAATGTTTCATTTCTCTGACCCTACTTCAGTCTACTCCTCTCCGTATGCCTTTCCTTATACTTCCTTTAAAGAGTCATGGGGCTGGACTAGTTAAAGACCTGGACTGCTCTTCTAGCAGACCAGGTTCCATTGCCAGCACTCACAGAGCAGCTGCCTGTAACTCCAGACTCGGGATCTGATAGTATCTTCTGGCCACCTCAGGCACTGTACACACACACACACACACACACACACACACACACACACACACTGCACACACACATACATACAGGTAAAACATTCATGCTTACTAAATTAAAATAGTAATCTTTAAAAAAAAAATTAGGGGCTGGAGAGATGGCTTAGCAGTTAAGAGCACTTGCTGCTCTTCCAGGACTCAAACCTGACTCCCAGCTCATCAGCAGCTGTAACTCCAGTTCCAGGAGACCTAACAGTTTCTTCTGGCCTCTACATGCATCTGACACCACACTGGCATGCATGTAGACACTCACATATAGACATACATCTCTAAAACAAACAGAATAAAATAGAATTCCCAGCCACATCTATACAGAGCAGTGCCGACCTCACTCTGTGCTCAGGGTTATCCCCACTGTCCCATAAAGAGAATGGACTCTACTTCTGCCTTTAGCATCCACCTTCAGGTCTCCGTCTTGATGAGATGCTCTGGTAAAGTGCTGGCATCCAACTTGCCAGTCCCTCAGAGATTCTTCATAGATCCTTCTGAATGGCAAGTGGAATTTTCATACCCACTTAAGCAGGTAGCGGAACTTTGCTTGAAGTCACAAACAAGGAACAGTGCTCGTCTCAAGACTCATTCTAGTGCTGTCTCCGCTGTGCCACGCTAACTGGAGAGAGGACTCCAAGAGCAAACAGCTGGGGAATGTGATCACAGTCAAGATGTCTGTGTTCATCTGTGAAGGAAATGTGCTTTTCTAATGTCACCCTTCCCACCCCTACCCTACTCCAGTTCTCCAAGGTCCCTCCTGTTTCCACCTTTCACTGGTTTTACAGGCTTTCACTGCCACACACAGCTTTTTAGCTGATGGCTGGGAATCCAGATCTTTCTGTATGCACAGCAAGCATTTTGCCCATGAGCCATCTCCCCAGCCCAAGGTTTGCTTTTTAGTGCAAGAGCCCTCCAGTGTCTTTGGGGCCTCCAAAGAACTTCTTTACTTACCTTATCTTAGCAATAACCAGAGGCCCAGGGAGTACAGCTTCTAGGAAAGAAGTCATATCAACCCCACACAAGTATCAGCGGAGTGTTGCCGCAAAGGCTACAGAATCCTGCACAGCAAGCAAGGACTGTGCATAGCTCACATGCCTGTTCACACCCACAGTCAGTCCCTCCTCTGTTCACTCTGCATACCCAGCCCCTAGCTTGCCTCCCTTCCTGGTTTAACTGCCATCCTGTCTGCTCTCCTATTTTCCTAGAGGACAGATTCCAGCCTGATCCTCTTCTGATTCCCATTGCTACCCCTCTAAACTGGACCACTTGGTGTCTCGGTGGAGACCCCTTGGAGGAAGGCTCTCCTTGGGGCTCTGTCAACCTTTTATTTATAAGACAAAATTCAAATACGGCAAACGGATGGAGTTGTATTTCATCATTGGGGTGTCTGTTTCCTGGTTTACCAGATTAGGCCATAAGACCAACGTGAAAGCCGTTACCATATTTAAACATCAAGATCATTATCCAGAGAAGAGAGCTAACTCAGAACAAGAATGACAAAATGCAGCTGAACATGGTGCTCAGGACTTTCATCCCAGCACTCAGGAGGCAGAGAGTTTGAGACCAGCCTGGCCTATAAAGCGAGTGCCAGGACAGCCAGTGCTGTTATACAGAGAAACCCTGTCTTGAAAAATCAACAACAATAATAACGATGCAATGCATCTTTTTGACCATCCTCAACCACCTTAGATGATAGTCACTACAGCTGCCCCTCCTCACTGCTTACCCTGGGAGAATATACATTTTTCACTTGTCTAGTAGTCTGGCTTTTGTTACTCATCACCAGAAACCCCTTGTGTCCTGCTGGGTGTGGTGGCTCATGTCTGTGAGACCTGAGCTTGGGAGGCTGAAGCAAGAGGACCAAAGACAAGAGAAACTTGTGTACAGAGGTGATTCCTGATGCATATTTTTATTAGAGCCACAGGTGACAGCTTTTCCCAGTGAAACCAATCTCTGCATCCATAAAGGAAGAACACCAGAGCCTTCACTTTGTAATTTACCTTGGTCAAACCATCCAAGAACATAACACATCAACTGCTTTATGTGGTACTCTGACATTAAGGAACAAGTTGTTGACAGGAAACACATCAAACAAAAGGCTTACATTCTCTAATTATCAAGTCAACCTCAGCTTTTCTTAGGTGTGTGTCTGTCTCTCTGTCTGTCTGTCTCTGTATCCCACCCAGGGCCATGTGCATGTTAGGTAAATGCTTTACCACTGAGCTGTTTCTAAGCCCAACTTTTCTCAGATTTCAGGTGTATTTTTTTTTTTAAATTAGGTATGAAAGTAAAATTCACTTCAAATACCAACACTTAGGACATATTCCTTTGAAAGGAGGTGTAACAATAAATTTTAAACCTTAAATTTTCTAAATCTCTCCACAACGAACTTTCACTGGTTTGTTAGATTTAACTCTATTCTGGCTGGGACGTATTTGTCCTACTGGACCTAAAAGAATGTTAAACACTCTGGGACCTAAACAGACAATGTTAAAATGCATCACCAATTCCTAGTAAATATGGTGCAAGGGCCTCCTAGCTCTTGGGGCCATGGTGAGAGCACAGCTCATCTGGTGAACACTGCACAGGCCCCATTCTCCCCAGCCAGCAGCTGTACATGATCAGCTTTTCCCCGAGGCTGGAGTCTGTGGCTTGATCTTCTTTACAGCTTCCAGAACAGAGAGTAGGTTCACTCTGTCTCCAAATTCTTTTTCTCGGTGCTCAAGAAGAATGCCCTAAAGGGGAAACAGGAAGGGATGTCAGTCTCCACTCAGAGGTGTTCACTCATGAAACAGACACTGAGCACCAGCTGTCCATCAAGCCCTGTGCTTGGGCCGCTGAGAGCTCAGATCTGAATCAAACCCAGCACCTACCCTTGAGGAGTCTGGTCTTCTGAGGAAGGGGGTACTAAGGAAGTCATGTCCCTTTATTTGGACATATGAAGCTAGTTATGGTTAATTAAAACAAGGGTATGTGGAAGGCCTCCTGGATGATAGGCAGATAAAAGAATATTACATCTGGAGAGAAGAGAATGAAAACACAGAAAAACCCTATGAAGTAGAGCTCAGAGGCTACCTTGATGGGTGCTGGATGACCATCTGAGAAGGTAGACCCATTCTTTCCTTTCTTTCTTTTTTTTTGGTTTTTCAAGACAGGGCTTCTCTGTATAGCCCTGGCTATACTGAAACTCATTCTGTAGACCAGGCTGGCCTCGAACTCAGAAATCTGCCTGTCTCTGCTTCTCGAGTGCTGAGATTAAAGGTATGTGCCACCACTGTCCGGCCTCCATTCTTTGCTTTAAACCTCATAAACTGGGGTCACACTTCCAACACAGTGAAGCAAACACATCAAGATCTAGGACGTCCTAAAGTCACCCTGAAGTAGTGAAATGATAAAAGGATGTGTTTGAGATCATCAGGAATCTTCAACATTCTTTAACTCACCGTGGTGTCTGGACACTTTCCTTAAATTTCAAATAATTTGTAATAATCAAGAAATAATCTGTCATAATCAAGAAAGTAAAAAAGAAAACAGAGAGGAAGTCCAGTCAGTGAGGTAGCTTATCCAGCAGAGGCATTTGCCATATACAGGCCTATGACCCCAGAGTCATCCCTAGGTCTCGTACAATGAGGCAAGAGGGAGCCAAATCCTGAGAGTTGTCCTTTGACTTTCACACACACATTGTGATGTGTGCATGCCAGCACACACACACACACAACACCAATAAATAATAATGAGAAGTCCACCACACTGGGATGACTATTAGGAAATGACTAAGGAAACTGTAATTGTTTACTGTGTAAGCTAAATGCAGGGGAAAATCAGGGGAAGAATGTTTTCTCTCTCTCTCTCTCTCTTTCTCTCTCTCTTTCTCTCTCTCTTTCTCTCTCTCTCTTTTTGGATATTTTCTTTATATTTACATTTCAAATGTTATCCCCTTTCCTGGTCTCCCCTCCTCAATCCCCCTACCCCATCCCCCATCCCTCTGCCTCAATGAGGGTGCTCCCCCACCTACCTACCCAACCCCGCCTTCCTGCCTTGGCATTTCCCTACACTGGGACATGGAACTCCCTCAGGCCCAAGGGCCGCTCCTCTCACTGATGTCCAACAAGGCCATCCTCTGCCACATATGGGGCTGGAGCCATGGGTCCCTCCATGTATACTCTTTGCTTGGTGATCCAGTCCCCGGAGGGGGGGGGGTGTCTGGCCAGTTGACACTGTTGCTTCCACTGTGGGGCTGACAACCCCCTCAGCTCCTTCAGTCCCTTCTTCAACTCCTCCACTGGGGACAGGGGAAGAATGTTTAATGGTATGGGAAATAGTCATCATCACTGCTGTGAGAGAAACCAAGCCAACTGTCAGCCAGCTCTGTTCTAGCGAGCAGCCTTCAGTACCTGATAGGAAGGTTCCACCCACTTTTCACTAGTTCCTTGTTTTTAGATTCTCTATAGAATATGTATATGGCATAGGCATAGGAATATTGGTATATACCTATATTCTTTACAATAACCAGGCTTCACGAATCATTTTAAAAAACCCTCATACCTAGAGGTACTTGACATAACAGGACTGCAGAAACACCCTCCTGGAGGAACTAGGTGAGTCCTGCTGCCCAGCCAACCCACTACCTTGCCAGAAGCTCTGAGAGGACCAACAAACACCACACCTAACAACACCAGGAATGTGCTAGCCCGGCCATGAGTACCCAGTGAATCATCACCAGGCAAGAAAAGGCTGGCAGGTGTGCCAAACCCTGCCCTAGAGGCCACCACAGGAGGCCAACGTAAGACAATGAAATGCCACAGGGCTAGAATAGGAACGAGAGGGGGCCACCTCCTACAGTCACCTAGACCAGGTCACTGAGAACCACTCCTGGAGATAATCTGTACATGCAGTGGGGTGCTGTCCTTCTGGGTTCCTGAGTTTAATTTCTCCCGCGCTGCTTACCAGCCGCGTCTCTGGCTGACTTGTTCCCCATCTCTAGATCCATTACTTACATGTAGATGGGAATGAGAAAACTAACATCCCAGACTGGCTGGTCGGTCATAAAGAAGACACAAAACCATAGCTATGGGCTCCTGTAACAAGGCAGGCGCTTGGTGGCCATTACTATTAAGACATTTTAATATATTTACTAGAAATCAGGAAACAGAATTATACCAAATTAGATACCATTTAATGCTAAATTCTAATAAAAATGAGTAAGAACTATTACCAATGGATTTTTTTTTTTAAAGATTAGAAACCAAGTTTCCTACTATTGCTTTTATGTTGTGAGATCTAACAATGCAGACTAAGGCTGCTTTTCTACAGAAACAAAACAAAGCAACAGAAATCCCACCACACTCTACACATGTGCATGTCGTATGCGTGGTTTCCACGTCCTCCTCCTGTGGCCCATTACTGTCCACTGATAGCCCTAAAGCCCATGTAGAGTAGTCACCTGCCTCCCAGGCCCACAGGGACCTCATCTCTCTTTCTCATACCCTTCCTCAGGGTCCCCGCTTTGATTCTGGGTCCTCACTGCCAGGCCCCCTAACACCCTGTTTACAGAAGAGTTGGTTTCCTCCCTAGGCACAGTCCTGACAACAGGACACTCTTCTACGTTCCTGCCTCGCTCCCTCGTCAGGCTGCTTCTGCTCCTTCTCCCTTTTTATTTTCCTCCACATCTATCCTCGATGGCTTGGGAACATGCCGACTGAGTATACTCACAAACAGAATAAAAGTGAGCTACCTAGGCAACTACTGGAACACAACTTGAAATGGGAAGTCAGATTCAGGCCTCTGCAGCGCCACACTGGACTAAGTCACTGGTCTA
The DNA here is from genome assembly GCF_008632895.1 of Mastomys coucha. Taxonomy (NCBI): domain Eukaryota; kingdom Metazoa; phylum Chordata; class Mammalia; order Rodentia; family Muridae; genus Mastomys; species Mastomys coucha. The sequence goes on from NW_022196915.1 coordinate 27,455,310, forward strand.
ACTGCTCCCTAGCTCTAGGGTTCAAGTTCCCCAAGTGTAGTCTGGGCATCATGGCTGTCTGGTGGCCTGACTGAAGTGCATGTATGAGATACAAGCCTACAGTAGATATGTGACCAGTGACCACTGCTGAGAGAAAGGATGAAAGAGCCTACATGTGGAGATTCAGTCTGGGGCCTCAATTCCAGATACCCATAGGCCTGTAGTGAATACTGAGATCTTACCTGTTTCCCAGATCCTATCACAAAAACTCCTCCGAGGATGAAGCCTTCGCCTTCTAGGTTTCCAGAGAAGCCTCCTTTCCAAGCCCGGAAGGAGTTATACCAAACACCCAAACGGATGAGGCCCATGAGCATCATCTTCCGTCTCTCTGGACCATAGAATTTTTTCTACGGAGCAAGGAAGATCCTGTATGAGCAGTCTGCATGTCTCTCATCCCTAAGAAGGATGCCAAAAGCCAAAAGCCCCAGAGCCTGCTACTTCATGTTTTTTCTGCAGCCTAACACATGTTACTCCTCCCAGGATCACACTCAACTGCCTAGGGAAACAGAAAGCTGCCAGATTTCTGACTTCTTTACAAAGAAAAAGAAGAAGAAGAAGAAGAAGGAGAAGAAAGGAAAGGAAAAAGAAGAAAAAAATTTAAATTTAATTTTGTGTTATTTTTGAGATACCGGAATTGAACTCAGGGCCTTGTACATGTATGTCAGGCAAGTACTCTACCACTCAGTTCAACTTCTGCTCAAGGCAGTTTCAATCTGAGCAAAGGACACCCTCTCCCACCACCCCTACCATGTGCTTTCTTACTGTCCTTACAACATGCTGTAGGGAGAGAGCATAAAGGAGGTAGCTGCATAAATTAAGGGACAAAGGTTTGGCTAAGGGGCAGAGGTTTTCTGTTCTTTTCCACCCTCCTGGGTCCATTGACAAGAAAGGCTTTAGTAATAATGGAGAACAACCTTCAAGAGTCTGCCTATGCTACACTCAGAGAGCTAGGGGACCCTGCAAGTTCAGGGAAACTGCAGTGGAGGCCTACCTCTAGCTCCAGGACAGACCTACCCTAGGTTGGTGGCCTCTTCCAGTTAAGGACTAGTCCCAGCAACGTACAGGGCAGGGCCCGAAAACCCATAACACGCTCTTTCTTTCTGGGTTTTATTTTTAATTATGTGTATATGAGCACCTCTGTGTGAGTTTGTGCATGTAAGCAAAGTACTCAGAGGCCAGAGGAGGGCACTGGATCTCTAGGAGCTGGAGGGCATTGGATCTCTAGGAGCTGGAGGGCATTGGATCTCTAGGAGCTGGGGGACACTGGATCTCTAGGAGTTGGAGGGCATTGGATCTCTAGGAGCTGGGGGGCACTGGATCTCTAGGAGCTGGAGGGCACTGGATCTCTAGGAGCTGGTATTACAGGCCAAGGCCATTCGACATGGGTAGAACTCTTAAGCACTGAGGCATCTCTCCAAGCCACAACAACGCTCACCTTTTCATCCAGGAAGATTTCCCCTTTGAAGTAAGGCTGGAAATCCTCCACTTCTCTCTTAACCTGCTCCTTCACCACCGCATAGAGAGGGACACCTAGCTCATCCAACTTGGGCTTCAAAGACATCAAGTCTGCTGCTTCCTGTGGAAAACAGGAAGGTTCAGTGATGTGAGCGTCCAGAGCTCTGCAGTCAAAAAGCAAACAACATCGTGGGGCTGACACAGAGCAGAGGGACGAAGGTGACAAAATTCCAGAAACAAGCCGGGCCTATGTAGCCCAACCTACATCTGTTCGAGGTAGATACTCAGCCATAGGACAGGGTTTCAAAAGTGCATTCACCAAACCAGGCTTTTTATCTTCTTACAGTGGGAAAGAGAAGTATGCCCAGGGAGCCTCTATAACAGTGGCTGCTCCCAAACATGCCCTTTACTCTCAGCCAGGACGTGTTCTCCTACTTCGTCTTTCCAGCTCATTCCTGCCATAGACCAAACTAGCCCAAGGGTCCATCAGACATACGCATGTAGACCATATAGCCACTGTGGCCTCCAGGCTTCTGTGCAAGCCTCCCTCTCCCCCCAGTCCCTGCTAGACTTTCTTTCTCTGTCCAGCTCGAGTCTAACCTACTGGAATGGTATCTTTGTTCTAGAAAGATTCCTGCACCTGTCCTACATCTCAAGCACCATCCTCTGCTTTCTGCCTGTGGCTTTTTTTTTTTTTTTTTTTTTTTTTTTTTTTTGGTGCTAGGTCTTCATGCCACCATTGAGCACGGTCACTTATGTTCCTACTATAAGAAAATCTGTCTTTTGCTTCATAGACATCCCAGTGTCTAGAACATGGCTGGATATATGGGAGGCACTAAATACTCAGTGGAAGGAGTTGAAGATGGACAAGAGGAGGGTGTAGCTGCTCTGGGTGGTACAGACCCTCGTGAACCATGTACTGGAAGAATAAAAAGACTCCACGAATCACGAAACGCTTCAACCTTAAGAAGCTTTTTCATGGGCTGGAGAGGTGGCTCAGTGGTTAAGAGCACTGACTGCTCTTCTGGAGGTCCTGAGTTCGAACCCCAGCAACCACATGGTGGCTCACAACCATCCATAATGAGATCTGACACCCTCTTCTGGAGTGTCTAAAGACAGCTACAGTGTACTCACATATAATAAATAAATAAATGAATAAATTTTAGGGAGAGGGCGGGGTGGCAGGCATGGGGAGGGGGGAGGCAACAGGGGTTTGTTTTTGTTTGTTTTTTTGTTTTTTGGAGGGGAAACTGGGAAAGGAGAAATTCGCATGTAAATAAAGAAAATATCTAAAATAAAAATAAATAAATAAATTAAAAAAAAAAAAAAAAGCTTTTTCACATTAGAGGTCACAATTAAAGAAGTTCTTTTAAATGTAGCTTGCCCGCCTCTGATATAAATACAGTGAGGCATGAGAGCAACAATATTTTCTATAGCAAGAAAAAACAGAAAGAAATGAAAGCAGAGCTAGACTGTATCGCATTTACCAAGACTGAGTAACCAAGTTTGACTACAATAGAAGGGAGGGGTTATGGTGTCTGGTGTGGTTGAGGACCACCTGCTGGAGATGCAGTTCACTGCTCTTCTGGTCTCTTTCCTCTGGGGATGTCTCTCTATAAAGCCATTGAGAGGAAAAGTCATATAACTCCTCTGTTGAGTCACTCACACATCTCTATCCACCCACATTTCTGGACACTGTAAGTTTCCACAAAATGCTGTGCCAGGGCAGAACAGAGGAGAACAGGCTGCAATTAGTAAGAACTGTTGCTCCTGGGACCTTCTCTGTGTCACTGGCTTCAACAGATCATGTCAGAGCAGTTTCCCCACTGGTGTCTGGGGGCACATTAGATTTGGAATTAAAAGCCCTCCGTTTACATTCCACCTCCAGGGTAAAAGAAGATAATGAACCCCTTAAGATGGCCAAGTCTAAATGACTGTGACCTGTCTCATGACTGGGGGTGACGGGGACTGAGACTGAGCGGAAACTGAGCTTGCCAATCACCTGACCTTAAAGTAACAAGGGTCCTATGTTAACTGGACCGGTCAAATGTCATCACCGGGGACTTAAATGTGGAAGAGAGAGGAAGAAAGTCAGTGTTGGAGGCCTGTGATATAACAATGACCTCAGCAGCTATTGCTGACTTTAGAAATGGAGGGAAAATCACAAACAAAGAACATTGTTGGGCTCCAGATGGGTCCAAAGACAAAAAAATGGACTTCCACTATAGCTTCCGGGGGAATACAACCAGATGCCATTTAAGATTCCAACTCTAGTCAAAGGTGACTGCTGTTAAAACCGTCAAACGTTTGACATTTTGCCCCAGCAGCAGTAACTGAAAACAGTTACTAGCAGTAACTGAAACAGCAGGTAGTCTGGCTTTGTGGCAACCTCTGCACCGCTGTCTCCTCCTCTGAGAATGGTGACAACAGGTTGTGTTTCTAAGAGAACCCTGAGAAGCCGTGCACACGTTGGAGATGTAGCTCAGTAGCTAGAATGCTGGTCTAGTATGCTCAAAGCCCTGGGTTCCATCCCCGGCATCACAGAAAACATGCAGTGCCGGGATGTCTGTGATCCCAGCACTCAGGAGGTAGAGAGGAGATCAGAAATTCAAGGGCTACATAGCAAATGAGAGGTCAGCCTGGGCTACATGAGATCCTGCCTTAAAAAACTGAAGAAAAAAAGGTGCTTTGCAGGTAAGACATTGCAAAGTGTGTGTACTCAATAGTGTCAGTGGATTCTTTTTTTTTTTTTTAAGGTTTATTTATTTATTATATGTAAGTACACTGTAGCTGTCTTCAGACACTCCAGAAGAGGGTGTCAGATCTCATTACTGCTGTTAAAACCAGTCAACTTTGATGGTTGTGAGCCACCATGTGGTTGCTGTGATTTGAACTCAGGTGCACTTAACCGCCGAGCCATCTCGCCAGCCCTGTCAGTGGATTCTTTATCACACACAGAAGCAGAAAGAAGTCTCTTCGGGTTGATTCAGGCTTCCAGAGAAATTACAGTGATAATCCTGACGGGACCAAGGATGTTACTTGGGAAGCCAAACAGTCTCAAGGGCAAGAGAATCCCAGGCCATTTTTCTCCTAGTCAAAGCAATTATCTCAGAACTTGGGCCTTTTGGTACCACCTGGGAAGGCCATCAAACTACCCTTGCCCTCTTATTACTCATTTATAGAGTTACAGGGCCATGCTTGGGCCACTGTAAATTCCTGCTGCACTAGCATTTTGCGTTGCACTAAGTGAAATTCCTGCCCTGATATGTGCTCTCTGTTACAGGAATGGCTCAAATGGAAGGAATGGCTTCCATTTGAGTTGCCGACCTGGAGCCACACTGTTAGTAAGCCTTAACGTCATCCAAGCTTACAGGCCAAATGCATAACACACTGATGGCATGACTGAATCCCTGCTTAGCTGCCCACTCTGTGAGAGCAAAAGGAGAGAAAGAGCAGCTCATGATCTAGAAGGAAATGGGCTACGGTGGATCCCAAGGAGCAGGAATGCTCTAAAGAGCCTCCTTGAGGAGGTCACTGCCTGCTGCAGCTTCATCAGATAGCAGCTGACAGCTGACAGTGAGCAGTAGGCGGTCCTGCAGTCTAGACCGTTATTTCAACAAGTGTGCATCTATGAAGACCAATAGGAACTCAGAAGTTTTTTCTGTTGCTGCCCCGGATTAAATGAAAAGGCAGTGCAGGACATGGCTGCTACCATATTGGGCAAAAGGCTTGAGGGACAGAGAAAGCCAGACCCATGGCGAACCCCACCAGGATATTTGGAGTTGTTAAAAACAAGATTAGGGCCAATGTCAAAACAAATGCATACAGCAAATAACAGAAGCATCCAGAAATGTCAGAAGGCTCAGAGCACACATAAGCCCTTGGTCTTGATGGAAATACTCCAGACCGCACGGCCTGAATGCTTTCCTTCCAACAGATCCTCAGAGGCACTCACCGCTCGACAGAGGAAGCAGCCTGGCCTGCGCACAGCCATAATCACAGCCCCGTTCTTCTCCCATAGCTCCTTTGCTTTGAATGTCCTTGGTTCTGAGAGAGAAGAAATAGTTACTGTTTCCTTCTGGCCTGCCCAGTCCTTCTGCAACTGTTCACATGCTCCTGAACTGTATCAGCTGAGCTTAGCTCAGGACACAGCCTAGCAGGGGACCAGGACGAGCTCTCCATACCTAAGAGAAGGCAAGCACAGACAGGAAAGACTCATCTTCTCAAGGAACACTAATAAGGTTTAATGATCCAACTGAAAAGTCCCTCCCCCACAGAAACCAACGTTCAACTCGAACATCCAAATTGCGATAATTTCTAGCAAAATTGAAATTCCTTTTATGGCTGCCAGCATTGGTCAGTCTAATAACTCTGTGGAGCCCAAAATGAGTTTTATATTTTGACACCCCTCCCACAAATACTCTTTTTTTTTGTTTTGTTTTGTTTTTGTTTTTCGAGACAGGGTTTCTCTATAGCCCTGGCTGTCCTAAATCTCACTCTGTAGACCAGGCTGGCCTCGAACTCAGAGATCCGCCTGCCTCTGCCTCCCAAGTGCTGGGATTAAAGGCGTGTGCCACCACCACCCAGCTCACAAATACTCTTAAAAGCATATTCAAATTTAAAAAAAAAAAATTGACCTAAACATTTTAACTGCAATACTTGCAATACTTACAAGCAGAAGATACCCAACAAGTAAATGCCTGGGAGAATTAGTGTGGACTCATTATAGGTTAACCCTAATTATTTTAATATTCCTCAGAGGTATCCACACACTTGTGGGATAAAGTGTGAACAAAAAGCAGGAAAGAAGGGACTTGTAGTCACATGAGCTTTTTAAGGCCTTGGCATTTTTCTCTCTGCACTTTTCTAAGGTGACTTGCCATGAATGTGCACTACCACACTCCTGCCTTCCCAGGACAGCTCACTCACCCACTGAGCATAAGATAATGGCTTTTCTTTGAGGGCACTAGCCAGAGGTCCATCCAATCAGTGAGCCCCAATGTTTACCAAGAAATTTCCCTGTTGAGCCTGGGCTCCTCGGTGGCTGTGGAAATGCACCTGGCAGGGGTAGAGCTGACATGATTGAGTGGGGCTCTCAGCTCCTGTCAGGGACCCCAGGTGGGATCCCTGAGGACAGGTACACAGGCTGCTTTGTCCTAAAATCGGCTCCCCTGCTGCTGCTCCATCACAGGCAGGGTAACCACAAAGTATCGCGGCTCCCCAGATACCCCTTAACAATGGCGGTTTCTTACTGTGCACCAGGCCCTGTACCATGCATCGGGGACACAGAATGGGGTGAGTAGTATTTCTTGAGCCCATGTCACCCAGACAATTCTATTATTCTTTGTGACAATCTTGAAAGCCCTGCAATTCCTCGGAATACTCCCCGGAATAGCTGGCTTATTAAATGATGGCAAAAGTATCGTGAAATATTACGGAGCAATTCATCATTGCAGTTAAGGCAACAGGAACAGAGAGTGAAAAATGACTTTGATAAGAAAAAGATAAATTAGTCACTAATACCAAGATCACCTCTATGTGACTATATAAGCATGGAAAGGAATACGGCAAAATAAAATGATTGTGTTAGGTTGGTACAACTATTGGTAATTTTAAAATTGTCCTTAGATTTCTCCCTAATATTGCTTCAAGAAAAAGGGAGAATTTTAAGAAGAAAACTAAAGGAGTCAAGCCTGTATCCTACCACCCTGGAAAAGTACTGAGGCTGACAAAGTCACCCCTTACCTTTCCCCAGTGTTTTCAGGTCTATGTCTTCCAAATATTCCAGTGCCACTTTCCGGGGCTTGGACAGAAATATGTCTGTGTTGGCCAGGAGCAGTGCCAAAGCGGCGGCCCCCACAGCTCCCACACCGATGGACCACATACCCATGGCGAAGAGACTCGGGTCCTGGAGAAAAGACATATCTGGAGATTGAGAAGAAGGGAGACGTTACTGTTCCCACTAGACAGCTGGAATCTGACCTCCTGCCCAAGGCTCCAGTGGGCAACTGGCCAGGGGGCCAGAGGAGGAGGGCCCGAAGCAGAGAGAGATAGGACTGCTCAGAGCTGCTCAGCCGCTTGTCTGAGCCCCATTTGAGAGCTTGGGAAAAGCACAGACATGCAGGTTTGTGTCCCTAGGAGCTCACTAGGGCGGGAGGAGTAATGAATGGCGGCCGGCCGTCTAGGGGCTTTTCTTGTACCTCTGCTTCCCTGGGATGTGCTGAGCAGCAGGCCCCCTCATTCTCTTTCACATGGAGGGTGGCAAGTGGCTCAGCTATCACCTCCCTGGGTAGGGACAGCCTTCTCATCTTCCATCAGAAGATACTTGTTTTGTTACCCTATCTGTCTTCCTCTGGAGTTTAAGAATCTCCCAGAAACAAAGCCGGCATTCTATTCATCAAAGCCCCAGCAACTGCCCAGCAGGGCCTCTCTCTGGGGAGGCAGATAATCTTAGTCAATTTCTCCCAGCTGAGAATAGCTTTCTCACTCATTATAAAAATGAAATAGGCTTCCATTAAAAACAAAAGCAAAACCACCACCACCACCACCAACAACAAAACAGTTTCAATAGCGCCAATACATAAAACCACACCTGACAGGAAGCAGATACTGCCTGCAGCCCACCACCTAAAGATGGCCATTGTTAAACACCAGTATCTTAAGAGGATAGTGCTTCTGTTGGCCCTTATTCCATCCTAAGATCTCACCCCTCCTGGTTCTTCCCTCAAACGGGGCTTGATGCTTAGGTCCCTGGAGACAGGACACTGACAGAAACTGCTGGGACAGGAGTAAACTACCTAAGACACCTAACTCCACCTGGCACGATTTGACCTGGAAGTTTCTCCAAAGACTGAGTGGAGGCTGGGAAATCCACATCACTGCTGAGACAGGGGGCTTTGAGGAAAGAGGAAATGACTCATGGGGGTGATTTGGGGAAGATGGGGTGGTTAACACAGGACAGAAACCAGCTTAGGAAGCTCAAATTTGAGTTAAGCAATAAAAGAGAGGTCATGTCTAAGTGGCATAGGCCTATATCTCAGCTTTTCACCAGGATGAGACAGGAGGATCCTATCCTATGAAGTTCAAGGACATTCTAGCCAATTTATTGAGTCTCAAAGCAAAAAAGAGGCTGGAGAACTAGCTTGTGGTAGAGCACTTCCATAGCACACTTAGTAACATGAAAGTTAAATTAATCAACCAATTAATTAAAAGAGAGCTCCAGGAAAGGGATGGCCAAGTAACTATGACACCAGAAGAGACGGAAGAAGAGGAAGAGGAGGAAGAGGAGGAGGAGGA
>NW_022196915.1:27464109-27479461 GCF_008632895.1 Mastomys coucha
ATCATCTAGTACTGATTCACTAGGAGAAAGGAGGCCAGTATGGGTGTTTAAAGGAGTAGCGGCTGCTACTGCTACTATATCTCTGATTTCAGCTGAGAAGGAAGAGGAAAGACTTAGAACTACACGAAGTGGTTCTATGGGCAATGGTTCACCACAAACAAGTGGTGAAATGGATTCAATACAGTTGAGTGATGAACATGACATACACAATCGAGGTCTCGGGCTCAGCAGGAAAGAACGTCCCACAGGCCTGCTTCCAATTTTTCTTTGGCAAAGTTACACATAACTGGATTATAGTTCACAGAATGATTAGGAGGGAAATCACAGCTCCCAGACACCTGTTGTAAACAGGAAAGTTTGTGTAGCCTGGAAAAAATGTTGGGACCATTATACCGTCTACTACAGTTCTGGATTATAGGCAGGTTTACATAATTTAAAAGCACATGAGTGTGGTCATCTGGTCACAGATGTGTAAGCATTTCAGTAAGAGGTCAGCTTACATCAACCCTACCAATAGAAGCCAGCAGGGCAGCTGGGGAGTCCTGGGACTTCCTACCCTACCAATACATCCCTTACCACACTCTTAGAGGCACCAAGGCTCTATTTCACCACCACTCAACGACAATTTACTATCAGCCTAAATAATGGTTTTGGAGAACCTAGGATGACACATGATCCTTAAGGAGACATGGGCTCAGTCCCCAAACGATCATAAAAGTAAGCAGGAAGGCTAAGCGGCTTGCATAGGAAGAACACTTGGGTTATGGTGTCACAAGGAAGGGAGCGAGTCCATGCAACCACAGAAATAGAGGAAGTGGCTTTGGAATTGGTGTGGGACACAGTTAACAACATGGAAAGCTTGGCTGGGCAAGGAATAATCGGGCTTAGCATGGAGCAGACTGGGAGCCTCTGGGAGAGGAAATTCAGAGGAAATTCAGAAGCAGCCTGCCTACCCCTGTAACGGCTATAATAGGGGCTTCATCCAGCCCATTTTCTGACAGCCACCTGAGGCACCTGGGTTTCCTCGTGGTTCTCATACCATCCTAGGATCTCAAGTATTCTCAGGCCTCCCAAAGACCCCGCTTCATTCTGTGTGTTTAAATCACTGGGTATAGGTCTAGGGTAGAACCACCCTAGAATCATCTATCCTCTGCAGGATTTGAACGTGGGTTGAAGGTGCCCTAAGAACTCAAGTTCACACGGCCCAGAGGCTCCCATCTCCTTACTTCAAGTTCAAGAAGCTTGTATTCAAGATGTGAACTTCCAAGCTACCCCAGGTATGATGTTTTCCACCCTTTCCCTTACCCCTACCCCTACTCCAAAACTAACTAACCACCTAACTAACTAACTAACTAAATAAAATTTTAAAAAGGAGTGGAGTCACTCCTCTGGTGATAACACCCTACCCAGGCTCTGCATCCAGGTTTTATCAGCAGTACTACTCCAGTCCCAGGGATGCAAAGCCCACTTCTGGCCTCACTGACACCGGGCAGGTATGAACATGGCACACAGACATACATGCAGGCAAAACAGCCCCTACACATGATAATGAATGGAGGCAGACTTCTCAGTGAACAGGCCCAGGCTGCCCACCCTAGCAGGTGGCTTTCCTGCTGGTGACAGGCAGCGAAAACTAATTGCCAGAAGTACCAAGCTTTCAGAACTCAAAGCAACTCCTGGCAAATCTCGGAACAGATACCATGGCAACGTGCGGCAAGGCTTCAGCAGACCCTGAATGACCTACTCCCACAAAGGGGATGGGGAGAGAGGTTTTAATAAGTAGGTAGAACCACTGACCAGAGGAGCAGGGAGGCCAGTATCTCCAGATTTCTAAATGTCACTTGACAGATTTGGCTTAAGTTTATTCTCTCAATGGCCTTGTGAAGCAGGGGATATTCTCTTTGCAGGGGGCAACACAATGGTTCTGAGTTCAGTAACTTCCCTTCTGTCACAGGACCAGCAGGTAATCAATAAGAACAGCACTCCAAAGCTTAGTGCCTTTCTGATGTCACACCTGGCCTCACCACACATTCAGAAGTGAGTCTGTGGAGGCCAAGGACATGACCCCTCCACCTTCAGGAGAATTGCAAGCAGGAAGCTTATTGTATTCAGTCAGCAAACACAGCTCTACTATGTCTGGTCTAAAGGAAATTTACCATAGACCAGCTGTCCCTTCTCTTTTCTCCCCCACTGTCCCCTTCCTTTAAAAGAGGGCCAGAAGAGAACTACAAGGCTGTTTACAGAAGAGCCCGCCCCCACCTGACAGCTATACTACTCAGCTCCCCATGGGGCAGCTTTATCTGATCCCCATGTTTCCCAGAAGGTGAAGCTGGATAAGACTATAAACAAGCAGCAGCTGGAAGAGCTCCGAGTGGCAGCTCTGGTCTGGAGAGAGCTAAGGATGGGCAGAGGGAAGCCAGCTGGATTCCCCCAAGCCAAACTGCTGCCATGTTCCTCAGGCTCATCTTATCAACTCCAAAACGAAGGCGTGACACAGCTCCTAGACTCCAGGGACAACCTCAGATAGCAACACAAACAGCTTACTTTGGAGCCCCAACATTCTTCTTCATTAACCCTACTTTGGCCCACCTGCTGGCTCATGCTTCATCCAGCTTGGTGCCCTCCCCCTAAATATCCATCTCTCAGCAGGTCAAACCTGGGAATAGCACTTACCATGTGCGGTGTCCACGCCTCAGCTTCTACTGACAAAGGACTCTGACCCACAGGCTGTGTGAAGGCAGGGTGACCAGACACAGGGAGGGCTGGAGGTGGAGCTCTGGAGTCTTGCCTAGGCCCCTAAGCTTAGCCACTCCACAGGCAGGACTGGGCCACACAGAAACCCTGGGGCTCCTTCAGCTGCCAATGGTTAATCTCCAGAAAGCATCGAAGTGGCCGGCTGCCAAGGCCCCCTAGCTCTTCAAAAAATCGAGCAAAGTTTTGAGTCATTTGCAATTTGCAGTCATGCAGACTGTAACATTTCTTAAGTGCCAGCAGACTCCCCTTTGCTATGGGTGCATACTAAACCAGGCCCTTAACACAGCCCACATGTCACACTCAGCATCAAAGGAACAGGTCCTTTTGTCCAAGGCTCTTTGCCCAGCCTGCTCTGTATCCATTTCTTATCCTACACCCAGGAAATCAACTGGACTGCCAAGGATCCTTACCTGGTATATATTCATCACCTCCTTTTCTTTTCCCTTCACAATGTGCAAAGTTGTATGTGTATTCACTTAGGCATAGGTCTTGTGATCACATAGAGCCTTCAGGTTGCAATGCTTTCAGGAAAGGGTTTGAGCAGAAAGTACTGTTTATTCTGGATCTTATCAACAGGCAGGCATTTACCTAGTTGGCATAAGGGCTGTAAGAGCTCAGAGTGGCAGAGTGAGGGAACTCTGGGTAAAGGAATGGCATAAGTAGTAAATAGTATATAGTCTTGAAAGCAGAGTGGTTGGTGAGGGAGTCATGGCCAGCAATAAGAGCAGAATAGGAGCTGAAGCCAGGCCATGTCAGCTCTGGTGATATAGATGTACAAGAAGCAATGTACAAGATGTAACAATGGAGGGTTCAGAGTGATACGATCATTCTGACTACACACTGGAGAGATGGCTCAGCAGTTGAGAGCACTGGCGAGGCTTCCAGAGGCCTGGGTTTGAGTCCTACCACTTAGATGGCAGCTCATAACCATCTGAAATGCCAGTCCCAGGGATGCAAAGCCCACTTCTGACCTCACTGACACCGGGCGGGTATGAACATGGCACACAGACATACATGCGGGCAAAACAGCCCCTACACATAATAATAAATCAATCAAAATCACTCTGGGTACAGCATGGAGAGTGAAGTGAACCAAAGTAGAGCCTGGCAAATTCATTTGGTCCTGGCAGTTCAGAGTAAAGGGGATCTGGGCTTAGACTGCAGCAGTCAAGGGAGAAGAGGCTGAGCAGCTGACTCATATGAATGAGATGGACAGAATTTTGACTGGTAAAGTGCAGGCCAAAGAAAGGAAATTCAACTCTAGGTTTCTGGTTGCCTGGCTGGATCCTTGTGTCACTCATTCACAGACTAGGGAGCTCTAGAAGTTAGTAGTGGATGGAGGTCAGTTTTGGATATACTGCAAGATCCATACAACCACCCACTACTTGGGAACTTTGAGTCAGAAACAGGAATGGGGACTTGGAGGGCATTGCCAAGCCAGTGGGTGAACTATTGGAAGTAGGTAAGGTCACTCAGGAAGGATGGATAGGTTGAGAGAAGCCACTTAAGTGGCAAACCCTTTCTTGAAAGCATTGCCAACTGAAGGCTTTACCTGATTATACGGCCCACGAATATGTGAACATATGCACATCTCTACACACTGTGAGAAACGGGCCTCATATGTTGTGTTTGGGTTGTCTGTCTGCCTTCCCGGTATATAGAGGGCAAAGGGCATTCACTCCTACATCAACAGAACTTCCCAAGGATCTGCTACATGTAATGTAGATGATATAATGAACATGGAACGTATCAAACCACAAATGAAGGGATTTGAATTTTACTCTTGAAATTTCACAGTGAAGTAAAGTTAGAAGTAGTTGTTGCTGCCTCTGCGTAAAAGCTCATTCTGGACACTAAAAGCTAATTCAGCCTGGAATGAGAGAAAATACTCAAGCTTGGGACTTGACCTCGCATTGAGTCCCAGCTCTGCTGCTCACTGGCAGGGTGAGCTGACATAGCTGAGGTCAAGTGTACTCACCGAATAGAAAGAAGGAACTCGAGATCTCCTGTCCCCACGTTCACACCTAGGCTCTGCAGCGCCCAATGACTACACCTACCAGGAGAGCCTTGAGTGTACCCAGCGCTACAGAGCTCCTTCTGCGTGAGCACACACTCACAGGCACACACCTTGAAGTCAGATGCTTGCTCAAAGAGCTGCCTCTAGGCAGGAACCGATAAAGTCTTAACAAAACAAAGGCATCAGCAGTGGGTGGGTTAACTCCAGTCTGAAACAAGTAGGGACAGCAAGAAATTCTAAACATCAAGGGAACACCTGCCCTGCCCAGCCTCACCCAGGGACTCTTCCCACCTCAGAAAGAGCTGGCCTGAGGCAGACCCAGGGGATGAGAGAAAGAAAAAGGAAGGAAAGCAAGGGGAAGAGGCACATGACCTCCTTGGCTCAGGCCTTCAGTGAGCATACTGGAAAGATGGTTCCCCACCTCTCCTCTACCATCCCTGTTCTTAAATGTCCTTTGCTCTTAAAATTCTACTTCAGTAACCCTTTCTTTGAGTAAATGAAGAGCTAAGACCCAGAGAAGCTGGCTAGCCCAAAGTCACATGGGTAAGACGAGCATTGGTGTCTACGTTGAGACTCAGGTATGGGTCTCCCAATTCCCATTCCATAACAGCATACTCTGCTTTGGAGTCTCAAAAGTTCTACACAGCCTGCCATGAACCAGGCACTTTAAAGCTAGGACAATATGAACACGCACTGACATCAGTTACAGCTGGTGTTGAAACCTGATCATCCGCCTGGAACAAGCTGAGAGCAAGATTCCTCCTGAATGTGGCCTGGTGTCTGGAGAGAACCCCAGTCTCTCCCAGGCCCAATCCTTGGCAAGCAATTCATAAACCAATGCCAAACTGTTTTCTTAAGAACCATTCTGCCCATTCTCTGCTGAGAAGCTGGTCCGCATTTTTTTTTTCCTATGCACATGTGACAAGGCCCTGTTAATTCTGGATGCCATTGAAAGTTGTCACAGTGAGAGATAGCAGAGAACTCCCACGAGCACCTGTGGAACCGGCCACTGCGGTGACCTGTACTCGTCTGCCACAGTCAGTTCTGGTGTCTGGGGTGAATGCCTGCCTCTATCCCATGCTCACTGAGACGCTAAGAGTCAGAATGTGAGCATGTGATCAGAGGAGAATAAGACAACACACTCAGAGACTGAGAAACAGAGGCACACTTAGCGTGAGGGGTACAGCTGGCTTGAGAAGTCCTTTCCTACGAGAAGTGCTTCCCCCCAAAGACATGGGCATTCTGCTGACTTTTCAGCCTCTTGCCTTGGCTTGGAAGACCCACTCTCTCAAGTCATATGAATATGGACAGGAAGATGAAGACAAACCTTAAAGTGGCAAATAGCAAAATGGGAAAAGACACCCGGTTCTGGCAACCAAATCCCAACTCTCATTCTGGCCTCCCAGAGACTGTTTTCCTGCTTATCGCCTTGAGATCTTCTAAAAATCAAGCTGCATCCAGTGGCGGCACATGTTTGAGAAGAACAACACGAAACACAGCAGCGCTCTAGAAAACTGAAAAGGCTTTGTTATGGTTTTCATTTTCTTATTCTTTTTTCCTTTTTTTAAAAAAAGACAACGTCTTGCTATGAGGTCCAGGATAGCCTAGAACTTGTCACCTTCCTACCTCAGCCTCCTTAGTGCTGGAATGGTAGGCATGGACCACCCGACTGGGTGGTCTTTATCTTTTGCGGGGTTCAGATTCACCCACTGTCCTCGGAGGGTGAGACAGACACCAAATATGGAACAATTTCTCCAGCAATATCATGGCAAGTCAGCTTTCTGGGTGGAAGTTCCAGGTCTGGGGGAGTCCTGCCTCATGTCCACATTCTCCACAGCACATACTCTACGTTAAATCTTCGGCGCTCCCACACTGCTCCTGGTAGGGCCAAAGGCAAAGGTTACTGCTCAACTGCAATCTCCCTTGGCAAGGGCCAGTGAGCTCAAGGGTGAGACTGGCTCCTTCTACGCACCTCCGGACAGGTCCTGCTACATAAGCCTCGGTCCAAACAGACTCTGAGCTTAGCATTTCAAAGAAGCAGATAGCCAACTAGCAGGAGAGTCTTTCATTTGAGATACTAACTAATGAAGTCTGGGCACGCACCTTAGAATTCCAGACCTGAGCAAACCTTCTGGGGCCACACAAGCCTGAAACAACCATTGCAATCCCAGCAATCAGGAGGCAGAGACAGGAGGACTGCAAAAGCAAAGAAAGCCTCTGGGAGATTCAAAGCTATACCCTGAACTACCTAAGACCCAGCCCCTCAAGAAGAAAAGGGGAAAGAGGTATGAAGGCTTTGCACCCCTTCAGGGACAACAAAGGGTCTCAAGTAAACGCCATCCCTTATAAGGAAGGACACTAAGGAAAGGTCAGACCAAAAAGAACTAAGTCCAATACCTACGAGGTGTATGAGCCTGGACCAGCCATGCTTCACATTAGCAAAATGGGAATACTTTCTTAATCACCATCTACAGAGATGAATCACTGAAGATGCTATAAGCTCTTGACAAAGACTGCCGGAGATGTTAAACTCTTACTTATTCCTGGATTAGTCAATGATCACCCCAAATATTTGAAACAAAGGATTTTCTGATGAATATCTTCTGAGGATTCAGACTCTATTAGCAGGCTCCATGACAATGCTTTTCGAAATAAAAATCCAAGTAGTATTTTCTTTTCACATAAATCATTTACCAAGTTCCAAGAAAAAAAAATGATGAAGTAAAAATAAAACCAAAAATCTAGGTAACGGGACTGTGAAAACATAGGAGGCAAACGGTGGCAGTGGGACTCTGGGAATGTCCCCTCCCTATGCAAACCCTGTCAGGTTGGACTTTAACTTTCTTTGCTCTGCCTTGGGCCATTTTCACCAACTCCAACAGCCTAACAATTCGGAGGATGGGCTGTCCTGGAGCTCTGTTCATCTTCTCATTACCACACCACAGCAGTGTTTTGAAATTTACAGCTGAGCTTTTTAAGTCAAAGGTTTGTAACCTTTGGAAGAGAAGGAGGAACAGGTACCTCAGAGAGTTCCTCACAGGACACCCCAACACTGAAACTGGATAGCCACGGCCACCCCCGGGAGCCTTCAGCCCACCCTCCCTGTGAGGTGGACAAGCGTTTTGGTTTTTTTTTCTTCTCTTCAGTCCTCTGTCCCAACAATTCAAACATCTGGGTGCGAGATGGACAAGAATTATTCTGTCCTCTGTCCCAACAATTCAGACAGCTGGGTGCCGCCAGCGCCATTCCGGGACTGGGGTCTCTGGGCCCCAAGCGTGGAGTCTGTCCTGATCGCTGTGGTGGGCAGAGGGCACATCGGAGAGCGGTACCTGGAGAGGATCGGGCCGCATCCTCCATCCAGCATCCACTCTCCGCGGCCCCTGGCCTGCCTCGATCCTCACCTGAGCCCCAAGGACCCCGCCTCCGTGGTCCTCACTGGCCCCCGAGCAGCGCCAGCGGACGCAGGTGCCTCCTCTGTTGTAGTGTAGCTTTGAGGGGCCAGTGGGACTAAGATCTCGCTGCGCCTGCGCAACCCAGCGCCTACGCCACCACGCCACCTCCACGTGACAGACACGCCCCCGCAGCTCCAGACCTGGGACTGGGTAGAACTGGGGTGGCCTTACGGCAGTGCTTTGAGAACTGACTCTAAGGATAATACCAGCTCCTCTACCTTCTGAGCAACCCTATGACAGGCTTGTCTTTCACTCTTTCGTGGTTGTTCGTTTGATGTAGCCCTGATTAGTCTGGAATTGTTCATCATCCTGCCACAGTTCCCCAGGTGCACCGCCGTGCCTGGCTTTCATCCAGTTTTCTCACTCCTGTAATAAGTGTCCATTACTGTCGTATAAAAACTGTAGTCAGAAGAACAGTTTCTGAGACAGGATTCACTGACTCACACAGAAGAGTTAAATATGAGGATGGTAGAGACAGAGGCAGAAAGAGATCACAAAGCAGTTTGCAAAAAGAAGTATTACAGCAGCCAGACAGGCACACTGGTCAGAAGTGGTCATCTGTCCTGTGTGTGTTGGGGGTGTCCACATGTATGGGACTGAACACCTGGCGAGAGGACGAGGCTGTCCTGGTCCATCCTTACCTTCCTCCCGTGTTTCTCACTGCAAGAAGCAAGACTCTTGCTATGTAATAACAAATTCAAAAGACTAGGGATGGCAAGACAGTTTTTATTTTACTCTCTTGTAGAGCTGGATGTTACCCTAAACAAAAGCTTAAAAAACAAAAACAAAAACAAAGGCTGCCCACCAATTTGGTGTCAAGCTTTTTACAGTCCTGGTCATGAATATTCTTTTCCTCTCTTCCCCATCAGCAGGGAGCTTTGCAGAGTTACAGTCCTTCCTGCTCAAAAGCATCACCTCCACACCAAATCCCCTTCCTCGTAGAGCTGGAGACCCTGCCCTGCTTTCCTGAGATGTAGCTTAGTCAGTAGCTGCCCCAATGGTTACTATTGTTATGATGAAATACCATGAGCAAAAACAAGTTGGGGAGGAAAAGGGTTTATTTGGCTTCCACTCCCATCTCTGAAGGAAGCAGGGTAGGAAACCTGGAGACAGAGCTGATAAACAGACCGTGCAGGGGTGCTTTTGGTGGCTACATTCTGATTTTATAGAGGCATTTTCTCAATTGAACCTCCAGTCCTCCAGATTCCACTCCTTGTGTCAGGTTGACATAAAATTAGCTATTCCAGCAGTAACTTACCACCGTAAGATAAACAGAGCACTTAGACAAATAAGTGTTATCTGACAGCTGGGAAAGAGCAGAGTCCTAGTGCCTCCTGATAGATTAGAATGATGTATTTCTTATACTCAGAACCTGGAGCTAGGCTGGTAGGCAGCAAGCCGTAGGGAGCTTTCTATATCTGCCCACCACAGCACTGAGATTCCAAGCTTGTACTCGTGCAATCACATCTGGAGTTTTACTGATACCCAGGGTTTGAAGTCAGGTTCTCACGTTTGAGCAGAAACTGCTTTTACCTGCTGAGCCATATCCCAGGAGATGGTCATCTCTGAGCAGTGTTCCCCCAACCCTGTTCACCTGGAAAGCACCTAGTGGTGTATAATATCCAAAGACTTTCCAGATTTGCCTCCCAAGTTTGTAGTCAACCTCACATTTCGTATAAATGTATGGCAGTATTCAACCCAGAGAGCCTGCTCAGGGAGCTCTCGTGAGCCATATTATGAGCATCTTTGTTTCGCTGCTGGGGTCCCAGAGCCTGGTCCTGGAATAGCATCCAGATATACCTGAGAGGTTTGTGAAAGAAAAAAGGTCTAGACTGAGGATGGTCATTAGCCTGAGAGATCTGACCTTTCACCGAAAAGATTTAGTATAATTTGGTACAGCATAAGTGTACTTATAAAATGCCAGTTCACCACCACTCCCAGAAGACTTTTCTCACATGCACCTCATTTCTTACTATGTATCTGGCCTGAAATAGGAGCATTGGCTAAAGGTGAGGAAGATTCCCAGGGGTTGCTACTGTAATTAAAACAGAAAGCCAGTTCTTGGAGACATGGGCATTCAGAACTTGATGGTTAATGATTATGGTTAATGTCATCTGGTTATAAGCAGTAGAATTCTAGGAATGAGGGATACTAAGAGTCTGCTGTAATATACATACTACTCAAATGTAAGAGGACATACTTATATGGATGATTCTTTAACATCCCAAATCTCCGGGCCTCAGCAGAGAAGACTGGCTCTGGGAGCTAATTAACATGCACCCAATATCCCAAGTTTCTCTTTGTTCAAGAAGGCACAGGCTGAACTCATTAAACTGCCACCAGACCAGAAAAATAAGTTATGAGAAAGCCAACACAGGAAAACTTATTTATAAAGCTCAGCAGATTTTAAAAGATCAAAACAAAACCCTTGAATAGTAGGCTAGGCCTGTAGCTAAGTAGAGTGATTGTATGAAGTCTTGGGTTCAGGTTCGATTCCCAACACAGGGTCAGCTTTGTAAGTAGTACACGCTTGCGATTCCAGGAATTGGAACTAGGAAGATAGAGACAGATGGATAAGAAGTTCGAGCTAATCTGTGCTAGTTCAAAGCCAACCTTGGATGGGTTGAAATTCTGTTTCAAAAGAAAAACAAAACAAAACAAAAACAACAACAGCAGTAAAACCCTAAACCAGAAATGATCCTCACCGCCAAAATCCACATAGCTTGAAGGATTTAAAGAGAAAAGCAATTCTGGACATATAAAGGTCACAAGATAGATTTGTTTGTTTTGGAGCAGGGTGTTGCTATGTTGCCTGTGTTGCCTCAAATTTATAATCCTCCTGCCTCAGTTCCTGAGCGCTGGGATTGTGTCAGGCCTGGCTAGCATGGATTTGAATCCAAGGAGGTAAAAGTTAAAGCTGACCGGAAGCCTTGGGACAGCTTAGGTGACATGGATATTACTATCTTGATGGACTGGGATACATTTTTGCACCACCAGTGTCATTAGAGCAGATAGCAAACAGTAAAAACAGGAGACGGAGCTGGGTAAAAACTCATCACTCAGTGTCCAGCATCTTTAGACTCAGCTGTCTTCATCTGCTTGCTCCACCGTGCCACAAGCTGGCATCATGACATGCTTCTTTAAGCCCTACAGCATTTGGACTCATGGAGGAAGAGTTCAAGAAGGAGAAAGCATTTAATGAAAAATGTCAAAAATTGATACCTGCCCTTATTGCTACAGGTTCATATTCCTAGCCTGTATATGCATAAAAAGTCAAATTTAGACCAAGACTTGTCTATGAACAACAAAGTCAGTAGAGCTCTTTCTAGAGCCTTCCCAGTGGATTATCAGATAAATCAATGACTGATTGGAGGACGAGTGGCAGGATCATTCTTTCCAGATTAAAGAAAGAAGGCTTCTGTGGAGTCCTTTCTGTTGTCCTTTTAACTAGTCCTGTGTTCCATTGGGAAGGTTTTATTTATGTATAATAGAAAAAGAACTCCCCAAATTGTGTAGAAGTGACCCTGGTTCATTTGCTTCCTTGCTTTGTTAGTCACAAGTTGGTATCATGCTAAGGCTGATTCTGCTGTGGTGATTCTGAAATGGTTCCTAGGACCCATCATAGAGAAAACATCTACACACTAAGAAATGAATGAAGCAGAGCTTTCCTGTGATGTCTGGTCCTGTAGCCTGAGTAAAGTTGTACTCTGATTCATCTCAGTCGCTATCACTGTGGATCTAGCAGAAAAACAGAAATGAAACAAACATGTTAGGGCATTCCTTACATTTCTTGGCAACCAAAGCTGACTCTGCTATTTTTAGACTCATTGATGTCTGGATTTGCACACAATATTATCAGCTGGCTAACAAAAGATTAGATACCAAGCCTATCCTCTTCTTTCTTTGTGCATCTGTGTTTTCTTTGTTTGAGTTGTTTTTTTGTTTGTTTGTTTGGTTGGTTGGTTTTTTTTTGTTTGTTTGTTTGTTTTTGAGCCCCAATTACTCTATGGACCATAGCCTCCCATGAAACTTGTGGTCTGAATGTTGTGGTTGCAGCTTGCAGCTCCAGCCCAGCTGACACAGTACCTCTTAAGGGATGCTTTCATTTTGGATAACATTCTGTTGAAGTTGTTGTGGCAGTATTAGGTGAGATAAAGACAAATTCCTCATCTTAGTCAGTCTTTCAAAATATGAGTCAACTGAGTGTGGTGGTTCAGGCTTGGAACCCTAGCTCTTCATTTGGGAGAAATGGGAGGGTAAAATCAGGAGTTCAAGACCTGTGTGAGCTTATTGAGACCAAAATAACAACAAAAGCAACAAAAATATAAAAAGTAAAGCGTGTGCATGTTAACTGTAACCTCTCATCCTTTGGAATTTCTTACACGTTTTAGAAGATTCAGCAACTTTGACAGTCTGCTACAGTTCTTTGCTCTGTGCATCAATCTCCAAACACAATAAACATAAAAGAATCCTTTTACGTCTGCCATGCTCCTTTCTTCCTCAATACTGTAATTCTATTTTGCAAGAAAATAAGGAAACCAAGTCAAGACTAATGACAAAACTTATTTTATTGTTATGGTGGTTTGAATATGTTTGGGCCATGGGAAGTGAAACTATTAGGAGGTGTGGCGTTGTTGAAGGATGTGTGACACTGTAAGGAGTGGGCTTGGAGACCCTTTCCCTAGCTGCCTGAGAGACAATCTTCTCCTGGCTATCTTTGAGTCAAGATGGAGAATTCTCAGCTCCTTCTCCAGCACTATGCCTGCCTGGGTTTTGCCATGCTTCCCACCTTAATGATAATAGACTGAACCTCTGAACCTATAAGCCAACTCCCTAAAGGATTAAATATTTTCCTTCATAAGAGTTGTCTCAAGAAAGAAAATATCTAATAAAAAAATGCAGTTAAAAAAAAAAAAGAGTTGCTTTGATCACACTATCTCTCCACAGCAATAAAACCCTAATGAAGACAATTGTTATCAAATTTATGTTTGTTGGCTCAGCTTACACAAAGGTGGGAAGGACCTTTTCAGGTCAGTACCAACTCATAGTATAATACTTTAGGATTTATACATTAATGAAATGTAACTCATACAGTATGAAAATATACACAGGGGCTGGAGAAAGGACTCTGTGGCTTAGAGTATGTACCTGCAGAGGACCTGAGTTCAGTTCCTAGCATCTATATTAAATAGCTTGCAACTACCTGCAATTATAGCTCAATGGGGGCTGATGACCCCTTATGAACTCTGCAAGCACCTGTCCTCACATTGAAAGGACAATATAAACCCCATTTGTCTCTATTTAAGGACCATGTCTGATTTCGAAAAGAAGACCATAAACACTAGTTCCAGGAACAGACCACAACTCCCAGAAACTAAGCCATAAGGCACCAGCTCCAGGAACAGATCATAAACAAGGTCATAAAACCCCCTCCCAAAGAACAGCCTGGGTGGGGATAACCACAAAAGTGGGGAAATATCTTATCTCAGGATGGGCCATCTGTACTGGACAGCCCTATCTTTATGCTTAAATGTTCATGACATAGGAATGCAGACCACATAGCAGCTACTAATAAAATTTTGGATTACCTGAACATTCTAAAGAGTTCCTATTGTTCCCTATAAGAAAGCCTGCATGCTGGTTGTTTCTGCAGAATAAACACTCTTTGTCCTTGCATACTATGTGAGTCTGGGGTCTTCCTTCAATGATTCTCTTTTTTTTTTTTCCCAGCTCCTCCTTCAGTGATCTTCAGGTCCTTACAGCATATGTGCATTCTCCCGTCACCTCCAATCCTGCCACCTATATAATTTAAAAAACCCACAGTGTACATAATTCCAATAAGGGGTCCACAATCTGAGCAGCTATGACCACATTAACAGGTTCTTGGGCCATAGAAACGAGGTCATATCTGGTGTTCAGACAATAGTCACTGTAAGATCAGATGTCATTGGTTGTAATGCATGACCTGATTTCAGAGGTATGAAACTTAGAAGTGGAAAGCTCTGCTGTTCCATAATGATGACAGTTAGACAGGTAGTTGTTCTTTTTTGTGTGCTCAGCCCTGAACTCCAGATCACGAGGAGCTTCAACATGATAGCTTAGGCTTCTACAATAGTTGATTTTAATTGTCAGCTTGACTCAATTTAGAATCTCCTGGGAAGGGAATCTTTCCTTTTTCCTCTTTTATTTAACATTTAATTTTTGTCATATAATATATTTTGATCATGTTTTCCATTACCCAACGTGTCCCAGATCCCCCCTACCTCCTTTCCCTCCCGACTTAATTTTCTCTCTCAATCTCTCTCTTTTTCTCTATTCCTTCCAACTTCCCTCCCTCTTGTCCTCGCTCTTAAAAAAAAACAAGCAATTTATTGCATCATGTTATACCATGTTTGGTTGATTATCACCAGGAAGCCTGCTTTTTTCTGAAGGGAAACAGAGAAGGTGTAGATCTGAGGGAGAGGGGAGTTGCCTGTGCTAGGAGGTGTGGAGGGAGAGGAGGCTGTGATGGAGATGTATGAGAAAAGAAAAAAAAATCAAACACAAATATCCATAAAACAAAAAAAGGACAAAACACAAAGTTCACCAGAATATAACAAAAGAAGAACTACAATAAAACCATAGAGTTCTACTAAACAAGGAAAGAATTTTAAAAGCAGTAAGGGAAAAAAGGCAAGTAACATATAAAGGCAGGCCTATCAGAATTACTCACCAGACTTCTCACCAGAGACTATGAAAGCTAGAAGATCCTGGGCAGATGTCATACAGACCTTACAAGAACACAAATGCCAGCCCAGACTACTATACCCAACAAAATTCTCAATTACCATAGATGGAGAAAACAAGATATTCCATGACAAAACAAAATTTACACAATATCTTTCCACAAATCCAGCCCTATAAGGGATAATAGATGGAAAGCATCAACATAAGGAGCAAAACTATACCCTAGAAGAAGCAAGAAGGTAATCTTTCAACAAATCCACACAAACCTAATTCCACCTCTTACAACAAAATCAACAGGAAGTAACAATTATTTTTTCTTAATATATTAATTTGAGAATTAATATGACCAACATATCCTAATCGATTGAAATCCAATAATATGAGGAATTGGAAATTTGTTGAT
>NW_022196915.1:27480655-27490058 GCF_008632895.1 Mastomys coucha
AAGAATGTGATTCAATTCTATTTAATTAAAATATGTTTTTAAATGTTAACAAATTCAGATAAAAAAAAAAACATAGAGTTCATTTTGTGCTGGCCAACATTCCTGGGCATTGAACTGGTGCTGGAGTATGGTCACCACCCAAATGGAGAAAATAACTTTCCCATTCTCTCTCTCAGCGCTGGGACTCAGTCTGACTTGAACTTGTGTAAATCTTGTACATGCTGCCACAGTCTCTGAGTTCATATGAGCATCCATCCCATTGTGCCTGAAAGACACTGTTTCCTTTGGATCATCCATCACCCTTGGCTCTTATGATCTTCCTTCCTTCCACATCTTCTTGGGAAGGATCTCTTAATGAAGAGCTGTATAGGTCAAGTTGGCCTTTGGCGTACCAGTAGGGATTGTCGTGGGTTTGAGCTCTCAACTGTATAACAGACGGAAAGGTTAGCAAAGATTACGTATGTGTGTAGTCCCACTTTCTCTGCTCTTGACTGGCAATATGACAAGCTGTTCTTGCTACTTTTGCTTCCCTAAAATGATGGACTGTGTGTCACCTAGAATCGTGAGCTAGGGAAGCCCTTCCTCCTTTAAGTTGCATTTGTCAGGGTACTTTATCATGGTAGCAAGAGACAAAACAAGGACAGTAACTACAATAGAATTAAACCTAACAATACAGTGTCAACATCAGTAGATCTATCAGTCTAATGCAACAAACCTGCTTATCTTATTACTAGATGCCAAAAGAGATTCAGTAAGAAGTTAAAAAAAAAAAATCATATCCTTTCCAGATAACATCCTTAAATTAAACAAGAACAAATCAATTCAATTAAATAAAGACTTTGTTTTTGAGAAAGGGTCATATATATCCTAGACTGGCCTAATACCCATTGAGTAGCCGAGCATGACCTTGAACTTCCTGTCCTCTTGCTTCTACCTCCTGTGTGCTGGGATTACAGGTGTATACTAGCACACCAGGTTTGTATGGCTGGGGATCAAACCTAGGGTTTTATGATCCCTAGGTCTTATTTGAGGCCTATCTCTAGGTCTTAAAAAGAGGTTCTTTACCAAGACCTGAATCCAAATATCACAAATAGAATAATGCTAATTTTAATTAAAGAAACAGCTAACACTGTGTCTCCATAATAGTGGAAGATAAATTCAATCAAAGCAAATAATGATTGTATACTTTGGGCAAGAACACTACCTCTTTTTGCTAATATAATGACTATATTCTTAGGTAACTCAAGATATTCTATTTTTTATTTTTTTATTTTTTTATTTTATTTTTTATTTTATTTTCGAGACAGGGTTTCTCTGTGTACCCCTGGCTGTCCTGGATCTCACTCTGTAGACCAGGCTGTCCTCAAACTCAGAAATCTGCCTGCTTCTGCCTCCCAAGTGCTGGGATTAAAGGCGTGCGCCACCACTGCCCAGCGATATTCTATTTTTTAAATGACTGGAATTAACTGAGTTGGGACTTTGTTTAGTGATAGAGAAGTTTTCCCTGCATGAGCAAGACCCTGGCTTCAATCCTCAGCACCATGAAAACAAGATGTTATTTTATAATTATAGGACATCTTAATATATAATTTAGTATGTACCAAGGACTGTCTAAGTCTTTATATGTGAAACTCAATTAAATGTTTTTAGCAGCCTATGCAGGCATCATTACTTATTCTGAAGACAAGGAAGTTGATCAGGAGTAGTAACTTGACCTAGTCACTGTCCTGGTTAGTTTTCTGTCAACACAAGCTAAGGTTATCTGGGAAAAAGAACTTCAACTAAGAAAATGCCTTCATCTGAGTGTCATAGGCAAATCTGTGTGACACTGACTAACTACTGATAAGATAGGTTTCCCACTCAATGAGAGCAATGCTAGCGCTGGAAGGTGGCTTTGGAGTGCATATAAAGCAGGCTGAGCAAGCCCTGGAGAGCAAACCAGTAAACTGCATTCCTCTATGGTCTTTGCTTCTGTTCTTGTCTCCAGGTTTCTTCTGCTTTAAGTTTCTGTGTTGTTTCCCTTGATGAGGGACAGTAAACTGTAAGATGAAATAAACACTTTATTGCCCAAGTTGTTTTGGTCATGGCTTTTTATCATAGGAATAGAAACTCAAACAAAGACAGTCACACACATAGAAATTATGTCGAGAGTGGCTCTCCGGAGGTTGGATCTCATGATGTTAGGTGTTGTGTAAACAGTGGGAAAGATTCCATTTGCCATTTACACAAATTCTCTAAAATATTTAAGTGGGCTTATGTTGATCCAGAGAGATGCAAGAGATATGTTAAGGAAAACCAAAGTGTTATTAAAATTCTTAAGACAGGCTCAAAATAGACAGGGATTCATATCAATTCTTGTTGAAAAGTAATATGAAAATAGTAAACCTTTTAAGTAAATTTATTTAGAGTGTTTAAAAATAAAAGCCTTAAAGCCATTCTCTCTCTCTCTCTCTCTCTCTCTCTCTCTCTCTCTCTCTGTCTCTCTCTCTGTCTCTCTCAAAAGAATGGAATATTCATAAAGATGTGACAGAAATTATTGTCTACTTACCATTGTTCCCCATTAGTTTCTATCAAACAGAACCACATCTGGTTTTAGCAGTTGTAGATAGGACTTGTTTCCAGAGAAGGTTGGATCTCACCTCATTCCAGTGAGTCATAACTATTTACTACACCAACCACTGATTTTTTCCAAGAACAATGGCCCACTAGTTAAGAACATGTACTGTTTATGCAGAGGATCTAAGTTTGTGTTCCTAGCATTTACATTGGGTGGCTCACAATTAGCTGTAACTAAAGATACACAAGATCCAGTGCCTCCAAGGGCATCTGCACTTAGAACCACTTTACCATACAAAGACACATACATATAACTTAAAATGAAACACACCTTTTAAACAGGGATATCAGTGGCTAGAGAGATGGCTCAGTGGTTAGGAGCACTTTAGGAGCTAATGCAGAGGACCCAGGATTTTCTTCCCAGCACCACAAGACAGCTCTCAACTATCTGTAATTCTAGTACCAGGAGATCTAATGCTCTCTTCTGGCCTCCGTTGATACCATAGCTACACAGTGCACATACACACACATGGGCAAAACACTCATACGCATAAAAATAAGCTGTTTTAAAAATTTTTTTACAAAGGGAAAATAAAGATTTTATCCTCTGGCTATACTTGCTGTGTTTAAATCTACACAGCCATGTAATGACAATGAGGCAACAAGCAGCACATGTTTCTAACAAGCTGGGGGCAGGGAGGCAGAAGGAGTCTTTATTTTCTGTCTAATCTTGGACAGTCTACTCGTAAGCATCTTGTACACAGGAAAGGGCTATATTGCTTAAGCCAGCCTTAGGCAACTTTCAGTTACTTATATGTAAGTGTGATATAGCCAATAGACTGTTAAAACTTTATAAAGAAACATGAATGCTGTAGGGTATCATCACGATTCCCACCCGCAATGCTTGAGATTTCCAGCTGACATTCTTGCCAACACTCAATACCTCAACCCTCCTGTATGCATTCCCCACTGAAAGCATACCAGCCACTGGATCCTTAAAGCTACTTAATGGCAGCCGGGCGGTGGTGGCACACGCCTTTAATCCCAGCACTTGGGAGGCAGAGGCAGGCAGATTTCTGAGTTCAAGGCCAGCCTGGTCTACAGAGTGAGATTTAGGACAGGCAGGGCTACACAGAGAAACCCTGTCTCAAAAAACAAACAAAACAAAACAAAAAAAGCTACTTAATGGCTTAATGTATTTGGCATGTAGTGGTTTGAATGAGAAATGCTACCCATGGGCTCATGTATTTGAATACTTTGTTACCAGTTGGTAGCAAGCACTACTTGAGGGAAGTTATAGAGTTTGTAGAACAGGGAGGCTTGTTGAAGGAATTAAATCACGGGGCGGGGGTGGGGGAGGGGGGTGAGTTTGATGGTTTATAGACTCACCCTAATTCCAATTCTTGCTTTCTCTGTTTCTGTGTTGTAGATGAAAGATGTGATCGGCTGACGTCCTGCCGCCCGCTGCCATACCCCTCCTGCCATATGGACTTTAGTGCTCTGAAACTATCTATATGTTTAAGTGGACCTTCTCCCTTAAGTTTCTTCTGGCCATAGTATTTTTATTACAACTTCCTACCTTATCGTTCCTGAATTTCCTTATTATTGTCTTTCTGAAGAGCTGGCTTCCGGCACCTCCAGTGATATTGAGTCGTATATAAAAGTCTGTTGGTATTAGTTCTGCACTCCTGCACATGCCACCTGGACTGGAAACTTTTTTTTTTTCTTTTGAGACAGGGTTTCTCTGTGTAGCCCTGGCTGTCCTGGAACTCACTCTGTAGACCAGGCTGGCCTTGAACTCAGAAATCTGCCTGCCTCTGCCTCCCAAGTGCTGAGATAAAGGCATGCACCACCACTGCCTGGCTAGACTGGAGACTTAATTCAGAGCAAGTAGGTCATAACAGTAAAGGTGCATTCAACTAATAATAATGCTTATGATCAGATTCCTTTCTACAGGGTGGAATAGAAATGTGCCCCTATTCATTCCTTCCATTCTCTATGATAATTAATAAACTTACTAACTTTGCTTCACTCTGACTTGACCTGAAATCCTTTTCTGTGCCATAGTCAAGAAGAATTCATCTTTACTTGAGTGGAGGTCCCTCGTGGGAAAGGGAACTCCTACAGCTACTGTTGGCTTGTAGCTACCTGCCACTGCTGATGGGAAGTATGCATTGGTTCTCTCTATGCATGCTAAGATTGTATATACATAGAAGATTCAGAAGGGAATGTTACCTCTTGGTAACAATGGTTTTGGTGAGAGATAAGTATAGGGGTAAAACATGAGGGAGAGGTTCTCTTTGAAACTTATAGACATGGATGTTGTTGGAAAATTTAAAACTAAGT
Organism: Mastomys coucha; assembly: GCF_008632895.1. Taxonomy (NCBI): domain Eukaryota; kingdom Metazoa; phylum Chordata; class Mammalia; order Rodentia; family Muridae; genus Mastomys; species Mastomys coucha. The sequence goes on from NW_022196915.1 coordinate 27,485,558, forward strand.
AATTAAAAATAAAATACTGACTAAACCATAACTGTCCTCACACTTTATATCCTGGGTACTTAGGATCTAGAAAATGGCTTTCTCCATCTCTCATTTAATCATTAGTTGTTATGTAAAAATCATCTGGCCGGGCAGTGGTGGTGCACGCCTTTAATCCCAGCACTTTGGAGGCAGAGGCAGGCAGATTTTTGAGTTCGAGGCCAGCCTGGTCTACAGAGTGAGCTCCAGGACAGCCAAGACTATACAGAGAAACCCTGTCTCAAAAAACCAAAAAGAAAAAAAAAAATCATCCGCACTGTCATTGAGACTGGAGAGGCTGAGTGCTTTAAGAAGAAAAGCCTGTCTAGAAAGACCAGCTATTCATTCATTCATAAGATGGGCACTCCCAGGTTTAGTCTAGAAATGACTAAGAAAAAGCCTTGGAGAAAAGAGTCTGCATATGTAGCCCTTTTCTAGCTCTGCCTCTCAGGCTATAGCCCGCTTTGAGTAGCATACTGCCACCAGCTCTCTCCTGGCCTCTTACTGGAGACCCTCTTCAGGATATCCTAAAGTACCAACTGTACATTTCATTGGCACAGGGATAGTCACTTCAGGAGCTAAAGTAGAAGCAATACACTCGGTTTCTGTTTCTAAGGAATGCTACTTGCCTTTAGACCTGGTGTAACTCCAGCTACTTCAGGGAGAAACCAGCAGCAGATGTTTCTGTGCTTACTCCACCCTCCCTTCACAAGACATCAGCTCAAAGCTTTTGCCTGAGCAGGTCTTCTCTTTGGTGATTTGGAATCCCTGTCACCCTGATAGTTGCTGCAGAACTGATCCCCATGGAATCTGCAAACACACGTTCTTTCCTCTGAAGCCCAAAGTGATAGCTCTGGCTTCTCCCTGGCAAGGGTGCTACCTAGCCAAGGGAGTGGTTCTAGCCAGGGCCCCAGTTCAGAAGCACTCACATTTCACTAAGAGGTCCTCACATGTCTCAACACACAGGCCTGCTTCTATTCAGCCACACTGTGGTTCTGCCTCCAGACTCCCAGGTGTCTTTGCACACACACTGTGGTTCTGCCTCCAGGCTCCCAGATGTCTTTGCACACACACTGTGGTTCTACCTCCAGGCTCCCAGGTGTCTTTGCACACTTGCTACCCTTTTCAGTCTCTATGCCCTTCCTTGTGCTTATCTGCCTATGAAAGTCTTCATGCTTCAATGCCTAGGTGAAGCATCAGTTTTCCCTTTATACTCTTCTTGGATTAGTTCCTTTCTTTCAGACTCCTAGAGTTTGTTCCTGATATTAGTCCTGCCCTGTCACAACCCTCTCTACCTGAGTCCCTCTGTAAAGAGCAGAGACTTTGTGCATCCTATCTGTTAGATCAGGATTGATTGATGTGAAACTAAAAGAGGAGACCAACCTCTACTGAAGAGTGTTCTCCTTTAATCAGATAAACAGAGGTCGGTCAATCTTGCCACAAGAGCCAGAGGTCTTATAGGGCAGAAAATGGAATTTTTGGATGGGAAGATTTTGTTCAAAGACTGAGTTTTGGTGGAGCTCTGATTGTGTTGGCATGAGTGCCAGTTCTCTTGACATTTTGATGTTTTGTCAGAAGCCTTCCAAATCCTAAGACCTGGACAACTCTTCCTACGGGAAGCGTCTAAGACTGTCTGAGGCTTCTAGGTTATTAATCCTACTGTCCACACCCCAAGCAAGGAAATACTGACTCTTAGGAAGAACCTTTGGTTCGTCTCATAGTGATTTGGTTCTGCCCATTCCCTGGCAAGAGAGGAGATGCTAAAAAATATCTCATCTGCCCCTGCAAAAGTGGTGTTGTTCACAAGATGTACTAAATGTTGTATAAATCTAACAGAAGGTTAAGATAGCTAATAAAAATGTCTCTTATATAAAGAAAAAGGACAATTTCTTCTGTTTTCATTGGTTTTGCTTTTTTGTTTGTTTTCTTCTCTACTTGTCTCCTGTACCCCACTAGGAAGGAAAATGTTCTTCGTTTTTAATACCTTTTTTTTTAATTATAAAAATTACTTATTATGTATGATCTGTGTATGAGATCAGGTAAGAGGGCAACTTTTTGGAGTCAGTTCTCTCTTTCCATTTTGACTTCCAAAGACCCAGCGCAGGTCATCAGGCTTGTATGGCAAGGACTATTCTTCAGCGGCTGAGACATCTTGGTGGCCTTGGTTTCCAAGCTCTCTTTAGAGTAATTGTTTGCTATTGTGTTTGGTGAGTGCCAATGTCACAACTGTGTGCCTAAGAATCCCCTACAAGTAAGAAGCTACACTGAATACATACAACTTACTAAAGGCATAAGGGAGGTTGAAGTCTCCCATAAAACAGATCTAATAGATATTAGTTACTATTGACAGGGGGAAACATAGGGGGCGGGAGAGATTGGATACGGACATTTTTATATTCTGTATTGGAAGCGTACATATTCACTTCATGTTGTGAAAAGGAATCTGAACACTCATCAGTAGCCTAACACACAATTAATAGTATGTATTGAGTTAACACTCTACACATTAGATGGCCCCATAGAAGTACTCAGAAAATGTGAGGGGAGTACAATAATGAGAGGGAGATAGACATCTCATGTCTCAGATATGTAGCTGATCACCTGACCAGAAAGATTAAATTATGAAATGATTGACTGCCTTCATTCCTCCAACCTGTATAATCTGCTGGCTGGAGATGAAATGTAAAACAGATTGGTCTCTCTATACTCCTTTGCCGCCTTGTCCGACTACTGACTCACTACAGCATCATTTAAAGATTTGATTCCTGACTCTGCATATTGATGTGTGTCATGATAGGTGCCACAAACTCTGTTATTCCAGTTACAATGACGTCCCAAGTAATGCCTATTTAGATTATGGGCATTAACTCAGAGAGTGTCTGTGGATCAACTCAACCTTTTCTATAGTTCCCTCTATAGAAAGTTCTGTGGTTAGTGATTAGGTCCTTCTGTATGTCAATGAGCAGGCAGGCACACCTACACTCAAATATCAGTCATCTTAATCACTGGTCCACTGAGTCAGAACCCTAGAGGGACAGGATCCAGTACTGATGAACATGCTTTCAAGCCTTTCAACCATGCTACCCAGGAAAGAAAACTAAATCTTTCTGTCACTGGAGAATATAGAAATTCTAAATCTTTTGTTTTCTCCTAGAGGACCACATGCATAGAGGCATGTGGAGGATGCTTTTCTGCATACTTGGTAAGTTATTTCCAATGTTTCCATCAAATCAATTCATGACTTATTGGGTAAATGATTTATGTTGATAGGTGCCCATTATCATCATGAAAGGATTTCCATTAGGTCATTGTGACCAAGGCTATAATTGTGCTTGAAGCTGGGGCTGCCTTTTTAAGGGTCAACTCTAGCTCCTTCTGGTAGCACAGCTTTAGGAGTTGCAGGTATGCCAAGACTTTAGCTTTGAATGATCACAGTTTCTAAAACAAACGCACCCAATTCCATCTGAAATAATATTTTAGAATCAGTCACTATCTGAGAGGCTTGACATTATTAAAACTTTGTAAGAAAAGAAACAAAGTAGTAATGAACCGTGCAACTGAACTCATTTATCTTATTTGAAAACTGAAGGGTCAAACCAACATTCAAAGAACTAAAACATATTATACACTCAAGTTTGTAGCAATGCCACTCACAGCAGCCAAGAGGTAGAAGCTACTCAAGAATCCATCCACAGATGAATGGACAAAATTTGAAATAGATTGGTCTACCAATCTCACATTCAGAGTGGAAACCAACTCAGAAACATTTTATGAATTGGTCCAAGTATTGTTTTGCTATAATTTTTCTCTAAAGAGTATTCAGCTATTAGTGATTAATTACTTTCATACCCTAATCAGCAGGTACACCTGTGCTAAAACACTCTCTACCAGCCCTCCCCTCCACTCAGTGTGCTGTGCGGTGCTGAGTCTATCCCATTATCTATTATGTGGGATGTATTCCAATGTGGATACCTGCCAGTTCAATTACTACATATAATAAACATATGTGTACTTACATGTAAATATCTATCCTCTGTCTACTATCTATCTACTATCTATCTACTATCTATCTATCTATCTATCTATCTATCTATCTACTATCTATCTATCTATCTATCTGTCTGTCTGTCTGTCTGTCTGTCTGTCTGTCTGTCTATCTATCTATCATCTATCTATCTACCTTCATTCCTAAAAAATGGAATTCTGACAAATGCCACAACATGGATGAGTCACGGAAACATTATCCTAAGTGAAGAAATGCAGTCACAAAATTACAAATATTACAGCATTCCACTTTATGAAGTAAATATGATGGCCAAATTCACAAACAGAAAGCCCAGTGGTGGTTGCAGGGTTCAGAGAAATAACAGGGAGTTATTTAATGAGGATTGAGTTTCAATTCTGTGAGACAAACAGCTTCTGGAAGTCTTGGGCACCAAGGTAAACATATCTATGCTACTGAACTGTGGAACTGGTTAAAATG
>NW_022196915.1:27490068-27492228 GCF_008632895.1 Mastomys coucha
ACAAAACGCAGGCTGGAGAGGTGTCTCACAGTTTAATCCCAGCACTCAGAAGGCAGAAGCAAGTGGATCTTTGAGTTCGAGGCCAGCCTGGACTATAAAGGTCCAGGATAACCTGGGCTACATAGAGAAACCATGTGCAGGGAGAGGAGGAAGAACACTTACTGCTGTTAGAGAATCAGAGTTCAGATACTAGTACCCACATTAGGTGGCTCACAAGTGTCTATAACTCTGTGTCCCCTTCTGAACTCTGTGGGTACATCCACACCCATACAAGTACATACACTCACTGACCCACAAGTAGATACACAGATATATACATGGACCTGTGAATAAACATACACACACACACATACACACAAGTACACTGGCCTGTGAACCTCTTCATTCTCACCAGTCTTGTGGTTTTCTTTACTGTGGTGTTGGGCTTCTTATTGTACTAGAATCTGTGCATGGAATAAGTCTCACCAGTGCCTTGGGTTCTGAAGATGGCAGAAGCCCAGGGTGTTGGCAATGAATGGCAGAACGAGTACACACAGTTCCTAGGGGATATTCTGAGTCTGGCACAGAAGCCTCAATCCCAGCAGACACGTCGTAGCAGTTTTCTAGGCTTCCTACTTGGCCTGGATAAAGCTTTGAGCTCCTGCTTTTAGAGATCTGTTACCTCAGAGTTTCTGAAGTTCATCTGCCTGCAGAGCATGTGATGTCACTGAATGCAAAACACTTGGAGGTTCCCTACCTCAGCCCTAATTTACATTTCCAGGCCTACCTTATTAGGAACCAATATCACATAGCTATTAAATTTCAGCCATGGGGTCAAGGTAGAACTCCGTACATAAAAGGCTTTATCTTTATGAACACAGATAGCCACTTATCTCACTACAGCTGTGCTTTCTCTGAAGAAAACAAGATAACAGTATCCAGTCAGCAAGGGGGCTGATGAGACATTGCATTCCAGGTCTTAGCCCTAAAGCCCCATACTAGGAGCACTCTTTAAGTACCCTGCAAACAAAGCCAAGGTCACTGACCAGAGGGACTCTCTGCTCCAGCAGAATGGGCTTGTTTCCTACACAGAGACATTGTTTTAGTCCCAACCTTTACCACTGCTCTTCCTACAACAAGCATTTCTCCACCAAGGCCTAGACCTATACCACCTTCTTCTTTAAGGCTTTACAGACCCTTACAGGCAGCACCCAGGGTTGATTTATAGTCTCTGGGAAATGATCACATCTCTGGACAGTAATGTAGCTGTAAGGTAATTGCTATAGATGGGTAGGTCTTGCTGAGTACCCTCAGGGATGCTTGTGCCGTATGGGAGGCTCCAAGGTAATTGCTTAGGCTCCTTCTGAGCATGTGGGAATTTTTCTCTTTGTAGACATCACAGCTCCTATCACCAAACTAAGTCTATGAAATCCCATTAGGTAAAGAGCATTACCTATATGATCCAGGAGTCTTGTTGGCTAGTGCAAGCCTTAGCCAAGAAGACTAAAAAAGGCTCTCTGACAAATACCACCTAGGACTTGATGGGCTGCCAGCTGTGCTTCAATTTACCTAGTAAATGAAACTCTGGGCAGTGCAACTGGTTTCCCTATTGAGTCCATGGGCCTAATCTCTGTCCCTCTACTTCTTGCCTGTGTTATATCTCAAAGTCCAGGGCAGTTTTCTTTTCCTGTCCTCCCCCCGAGCCAGTGTTCCTGTCTTTAATGCTCTCAGGATTTCTGGTACCTGTCTTGAGGTATGGCTGCAGTAACCCATGTATGGCTATTGCTCTGCTACTAGATGAGAAGGGTTAAGGCCAGGATTGGGTTGGATTGGTTTTTTTGTTTTGACTGGCCTGGAACGGTATATGCAGACTAGATAGGTTTTGAACTGTGGCAATACTTCTACTTTGTTGACTCCTGAGGGCCACATGTATAGGATTGTACCACCACACCTGGCTCAAGCTCTCTTTATTTTAGGTTTCTCTAGTAAGAGTCTCACCATGTAAATCAGGCTGGTCTTAAACAAACTGTGTTCTACCTGTCTCAGCCTCCAAAGTGCTAGAATTACAAAGGTATGCTCCTATGCTTGGCTCCAATTTCTCTTTGGCATGTGCCATCAAGCATGTATGGCTCATGCTTTGGTACTCATTGGTTAGGTTCTTTTTTTTTTTTTTTTTTTTTT
>NW_022196915.1:27492238-27499231 GCF_008632895.1 Mastomys coucha
AACTCAGAAATCCACCTGCCTCTGTCTCCCAAGTGCTAGGATTAAAGGCGTGCGCCACCACCGCCCGGTGGTTAGGTTCTTATCCCTCATCCCAAATAGGTTGATATGATTATTTTAATAATTATGATAATTACAAATTACCAGATGCTTGCCACATGCCTGACACAGTGCTGATCATGATGTACACTATCTCAGGAGAGTGTTGAGATCACGCTCCCTCTGCTCTCCATTCTCCTGTATTGTATAAAACAGTGGGCTATCAGACACTGCCTCGCTGTGACTGACTCTACCTTATAAGCATCTTTTGACCCTGTTCTGAGGATGGAGGTTGCTGCTGCACCTGGGTAGACATGTGAATGGCACCATCTGTCTGACACCACTGCGTGGCGCAGGCTGTCAAATGACTTAATCCTTGGAGTAGGAAAATTTATCTGAGTGAGTTGAACTGGGACTGTAGGTGCACACAGGCATATGGAAACTGCATCAAGAAAATCAGGCCCAAGAACTTACTGGGCACAGTAGACCAAGGAGAGACTAGAACTCATGTACCTGGATCCCATAAAGATCCCACCACAATGTCAGTGGACTCTATCTACTTGGAGTATATCAAGGGACAGACAGGCAGAAAACTCTCACTAAGCTAGGAGCTTAGGTTGGTCCTGGCTGCTGATGTAGGCTCATTGAGTTGCCTTCTGCTGTTGTCCTCCACCTTCCTTTGTCTGGCCCTGACCCTGCCCTCTCACTTCTGTAGCTGAGCCAGTTCCAACTTGTGGCTACTGGTGGCAGAAGCAGTAGCAGCAGTGATGGCACAGGCAGTGGCTCTCCAGAGAAATCCAGGTGGTTCATTTATTTCAAGCCTACAGGCTCTTGCTTCCCAATTATTTCTTTTTTGTTTTGTTTTGTTTTGTTTTGTTTTTCGAGACAGAGTTTCTCTGTGTAGCCTGTCCTGGAACTCACTCTGTAGACCAGACTGGCCTCGAACTCAGAAATTCACCTGCCTCTGCCTCCCAAGTGCTGGGATTAAAGGCGTGTGCCATCACCGCCTGGCCTCAGTTATTTCTTGGTTTTTGGCTTTTCAGGCCTCTTTAAAATCCCTTGCCTCATAGGGCAGTGGTGTTATACGCCTTTAATCCCAGCATTCAGGAGGCAGAGGCAGGCAGATCTGTGAGATGAGGCCAACTTGGTCTATAAAGTGAGATCCAGGACAATCAGGGCTACAAAGAGAAGCAGTGCCACAACCCTTCACCCCAAACCTGAAACAAAACCTACCAGTCCAACCAAATAACAACCTAAACAACAGCAACAACAACAACAACAACAAAACCCTAAGACCAAAAACAAAACAAAAAAGTCTTTGTCTTGTTAGGCTTTTACAGCCATTCTAAAACACACACACACACACACATGCACACTCACATAAATAAACAAACAAACAAACAGACTACAGCTGAAAGACACAGACTCTTTCTAAGATCATATAGGGAAGCCAAAAGGGAAGACAGAGAAACGTGGACATGGGGATAGTTGCCTGTCATAACCACAGACAGAACACACTAAACACACTCAACTCCTCCTGATGAGAACAGCTCATACTGCAGGTTTACTTAGGTTATTTTCTATTTGCCTGATCTAACATGGCTGTCCTTCTGCAATAAAAGCCACAATAGCTGCTAAGTGGCAAGCAAAAGCAGAGTTTGACAAGATGAAGATGTGACACAGATATTAGAATAGACAGGGAGGCCAACATAACCATGATTGACACGCTGAAGTCCTGAATGGGAAAAAAATGGACAAAATGTAAGAACTGCTGGGTCATGCAATCAGAAGTGAAAATGCTAAAAATAACCCAAATAAAAGGGGCCCACCACAGAGAGTCCCCACTATGGAGTGGGGCAGCATCAAAGACCCCAGAATCGCAGGATGCTTCTGATCTGAACTATTAGTTTAGAAACATTCTTGAAACTGTACCTTGGAAGAGCTTTTAGTGAGTCTAAGGAGCCTAGCAAAGCCAGAAGGGCGGGGTGGCTGGGAGGCCTTGGACTCTCAAGTTCTACCCTAGGAATGGGACAGACTCGCTTTCCTCAAGCCTTATGGCCACTGTTACTTTCTTTGTTCGGTTTTTTTTTTTTTTCCATTTATTTTGGGCAGTAACCCATTTTCTCTTTGTTATTTCTCCTTTTCAAGAATGGGTTGTCAACTATATACTTGCCCTATGGCCATATTCTAGAAGCCATTTGTTAGTCCCTTTTCTTCTTTCTCCAATCTTCCTCTGCCCCACCCCCCTCTCTTCCCCTTAATTTCTTTGTTCCTTCCTCTTTGTTTTTCTTGTTTTGTTTTGTTTGTTTGTTTTTTGGTTTTTCGGGTTTTTTTTTTAAAACTTTTTTGAGACAGGGTCTCAGTACTTAGCCCAGGCTGGTCTGGAACTCATGATCTTCCGTCTGTATCTCCCGAATGTCAGGATTTCAGGAGTGTGCCCTGATACTGGCTAGTTTGTTCCTTTAGTCAGCTCAGAGTTGGAGAGAATTTTCCCAAAGGTGAGTGTCACAGTAATCTCACCAGAGCTCATTCAGATGAAACTTTGCACTTTGAACTTCTCAGTTGGTGCTAGAAATTTGGACTTTGGAGCTGCTTGTATAGAATAAGTGCACACAAGAAGGGTTTGGATGGGAGCATTAGAGTAGAAAATTACTGTTTCAACATACTCCCCTAAACTCATGTTAGAATGTTGTTGCTAGATGAGACATTTAAACTTAACTTTTAAAAATTTTTTGAAAATTATATCATTTCCCCTTCACTTTCCTCCCTCCAAACCTCTCATCCATATACCCCTCACCCATTGCTCCGTTCCAAATTCATGGTTGCTTTTTCTTTAATTGGTGTTAAGACTTGTATATATGTGTATGTGTGTGTATGTGATATCCATTACAACACATAAACAATACATATATACACACACACACATATACATATACATACAGACAGACAGACAGACAGACAGATCTTTTAAAATACATAAATACAACCTGCTCAGTCAATATACCATTACTTGTTTTCAGGACTGACCATTTGGTTCTGGATAACCAGTTTTCTCTGTGTAAGACTATTTCTCTGAGCTGGGCAGTGGTGGCACATGCCTTTAATCCCAGCACTTGGGAGGCAGAGGCGGGTGAATTTCTGAGTTCCAGGCCAGCCTGGTCTACAGAGTGAGTTCCAGGACAGCCAGGGCTACACAGAGAAACCCTGTCTCAAAAAACCAAAACCAACCAACCAAACAAACAAACAAGACTGTTTCCCTGACTCTTGTCTTTGCTTAGTAGCCCATAACTCTTTGTGGAGGGTTTGGAGCTTTCTAAGCTTTCCTCCATCACATTAGCATACCCATTGTTCCTTAGATGAGACTTTTAAGATGTGATGAAATTAGGAAGACTCGGCTCTCATGAATGAATACTGCTCATCAAGAGTATCTTCAAGTAACTGTGTTATTGCAGGAGTGGGCTCTGATGAAAAACTGTTTGCCTGCCCCCCTCCCCAAATACACATTTTCTAGCTCATTTGTTTTGACTAGGACTTGAGGAGCAAGAAAGACTTTTCCAGAAGCAGACAGGCTCCTTGACCCTGGACTTCTTAGACTTCGTAATTCTCAAAACTTACTCTTTGGCCTTGGCAAATTACCCTGTTTCGGAGATTCTACAAATAATACAACGTGCAGTAAGATAGAAATTGATAAAAGTAAACAGAGAAACAGCCAGAAGTGAGTGGAGGAATTTAGCTTCTTTCTCTCTTGGTAACAACTCAAATAGGAAGAAGTCAGTATGTATACAACCACCTAGGCAGCAGTATCAGTCAGTTGGATTTTTTTTTTTTAATGTTTATAAAATATTTCACTCAATAACAACAAAATTCATTCTTAAAAAAAAATTTCAATTGAATTAAATTTGACCTAAAGCAGCCTCCATATGTACGGGACATTAAGAAAGGAACTGCAATGAACCCCAACCACGTTGCATTCTTATGACAGAGAACAGTCTTTTCTTTTCTTTTTTCTTTTTTTTTTTTTTTTTTTTTTTTTTTTGGAGACAGGGTTTCTCTGTGTAGCCTCAGATAACAGTCTTGATCAGCCATAACAGCCAAGCTTTCAGCCAACTTCATCTACACACTGCTCAGATACATCCAAATGAGCTGAATGCTAAGATCAATCCAGCTAGATTATTTGTGGGAGTCTACAAGGTGGTGGCGAAGGAAAGCAACGACAATTTGAATTAGTGGAAGCTACTCTATGCTCATGGGTTAGAAGGCTCAGTGTGCTTAATATGCCAATTATTTCCAACTGGAATTGTAGGTCGAATAAAATCTCAGTAAAATTCTAGCGTGGTATTTTGTTGAGGTCAAGAAGTTCACTTTAAAGTTTATATGAAATATAAAGAATTTAAATAACTAGTTTAGTAATAAGTGTTGATGTACTCCCAAAACTTTTTTTGGGATCAAATCTCAAAACTTCCTAGACATTTGCATTGCTTAGAACTGTAGCACAACAGCTGTACAGATGCACAGTCCAGTGGAGCAGAAAACAGTCTAGAAATAGAGACAGCAAGTACAGACAACTGATCTCTGACAACGCACAGAGGTGACTCATAGGAGAAAGGACAGTCTTTCCAATGAGTGGTGCCAGAATAATCAGATAAACGCATGAAATAAAAAAGAATCTGGATACACACCTTGAACCTTCCACAAAAGTTGATTAAAAATGAATCATAGACCTGGCCATGGGCTGAATGTAGTTAGTTGCCTCATGGGTTATGTGCTGAAAACTTGGTCCTTAAGGTAACAGAAGTGGGAGGTGATCAAGTCATGAAAGTGCCACTCCCCAAATGATTAATGTCTGCCATTAAGAAATGGGTTGGTAACCATGAGAGCTGGAGCCGTGACAATTTTCTCCTTGTGGGAGAGGGGGCTAGCCAATGTCTACATTCCTTCCTTCTAAGGTCCCAATGACAAACCACAGTTGGAGTCCAACAAACTTCCTCCTGGAAACCAGTGAGTTTATTGGGGTTACTTACAAAGCATGGGTGCGGGTTTACTGTCAGGAGTGTGTTGACACCAAGGTAGCCATGTTGGAAAGGCTTCCCCAGTAGCCTCATAGCTGAAGCCTTCTTCCTGAAGTCCCCTCAAACTGTCTACTACAGCCTCTCCCTGGAGACTCAGAGGCCAAATGCAATTAGGGCAGATGACTGGGTGGAGAGTCCAGATGGATATTCAAGTGAGGCTCAAATGACCCTCCCACTCCTTCTGTGAGGGATAGTCAGCAGTCTTACCAGCAGGCACAGACTAACTTAAAGTTGGTGGCAGTTTGTGCAGAGGACAGTGCTGTACAACAGCTGATTAGTACAAAACACGTCATTGTCTTCTGTCTTTTCTCTGGCTCGAATGCCTTCTCTTTCTATGTACTGGTTTCCTCTTCTGCTTTTTTAACAACAATCATGTTGTAAGGCACGTAGCGAAATGCCCTTATCAGAAGCCAGGACCACAGTACTCTTTAACCTCTGCTTTCAAAATCAAGTGCCAAAACAACCAACAATCCAACCAACCAACCAAGCAATCAGACAACAACAAAAACCTTACTTTCCATACATTATGTAGTCTTAATGCATTTTTATTATAGAAATAGAAAAGGGATTCAGACAGGACCAAACATAAAAAATATGACTTCTTCCTCATGGGCCTCTATTTCTTATATAGTCCTTCTACTCATCATCTTTCCTTGCAGTCACAAAGAAAGCACATTTTAAGGAGTAGTTGAACTTGGTAGGTGCTCAATAAACAATCACTGCTATTTTTGAGTTGTTCGTTGCTTTGCAGTCTTGCAAATTATTGTCACCTATGTAAGCCAAAGCAGGGAATTTTTACAGAAAATTGTGTGCTAATTAAATTTCAATGAAAATAAACACAAAGGGAAACTTTTTTAAAACTTTTATTGCATTATGATGAGAAAAGTTACATGATTTCAATTTGTCTGAATTTGTTAACATTTAAAAACATATTTTAAGTAAATAGAATTAAATCACATTCTTGTTTCCCTTTTGTACCCCAACTCCTCCCAGAGACTCCCTCTTCAATACCTACAATATCTTTTTTTGTCATATTCCTTAAAATTTATAAAATATTATAACAATAAAAATGAGTATTATAAAAGTTGTTTGATATAAAACAACAATCAATTTAATAGTGTTATGTAGGTGCTTGTCTACAGCAATACTGAAAATACAGACTTTTTCTCAGTATAAATTTCAAATAACTCCAAACATATTAACTGTATATTTCAAAATAATACATCACTACTGGTATTTTCTTAAATGAACATAAATATATAAAGTCTTTTTGTTTGTTTGTTTTGTATTTAGTAGAGTTTAAAATCGTGGCTCTTTCTGTAGTACAATCCCAAAATGAGAACAATTTTTAGACATTGGGTTTCATTGTAATAAGGCTGTATTTCAATGACCCTCAAATCACTGAAGGATTTTACCTCCATTGTAGCTAAGTTGAGAGTTGATAGTTCTGCTGCACCAAGGAATGAATTGTAGGCACGATTTTTGGATATAGACTTCCTGCTATGGTCAAAACTTGAGTGAGTGACTTTATTCTCAGGCCACAGAGAACAGGTTACATTCATTTAAGAAATGATGTGTGTATTAAGATAGTCTATCCATAAAATCACTCACCAACTGTTTCAATAAACAATGGTTCTGCTTGGAGGGTGGCACAGACATTAGGTGTGGGTAAGAATCTGGTTCATTGGCTGTGATAATTTGGAAAAGCATTCATCTCAGAGGAAGAGTAACTTGTAAAGTCCTCTTCTTCAAACTTGATACAAGAGCTATAAATGTCAAGCAAAGCATTCAGTCTCACTCTTTGTTGTTCTCTTTCTTACAAGCCACCTCCCAAATTAATTGTCTATGTCTCCCTTGGGTATATAAATACTTTTGAAATATATAAGCT
>NW_022196915.1:27499950-27516053 GCF_008632895.1 Mastomys coucha
GGCTTCTTGTATGTTCATGGGCATCACTTTCTTTAGGTTAGGGAAGTTTTCTTCTATAATTTTGTTAAGAGATATTTACTGGTCCGTTACATTAGGAGTCTTCACTCTCTTCTGTACCTATTATCCTTAGGTTTGGTCTTCTCAGTGCATCCTGGATTTCCTGGATGTTTTGGGTTAGGAACTTTTTGCTTTTTGCATTTTCTTTGACTGTTGTGTCAATGTTTTCTATGGTGTCTTCTTCCCCTGAGATTCTCTCTTTTATCTCTTGTATTCTGAGGGTGATGCTTGCATCTATGACTTCTGATTTCTTTCCTAGATTTTGTATCTCCAGGGTTGTCTCTGTTTCTGATTTCTTTATTGTTTCTATTTCCATTTTTAGATTCTGGATGGTTTTGCTCATTTCCTTCACCTGCTTGATTGTGTTTTCCTGTAGTTCTTTAAGGGATTTTTGTGTTTCCTCTTTAAGAGCTTCTAGCTGTTTACCTGTGTTCTCCTGTATTTCTTTGAGGGTGCTATTTATGTCTTTCTTAAGGTCCTGTATTATCATCATGATAAATGATTTTAGATATGAGTCTTGCATTTCCGGTGTGATGGTGTGTCCAGGACTTGCTATGGTGGGAGAATTTGGTTCTGATGATGCCAAGTAACCTTGGTTTGTGTTGTTTATTTTCTTACGCTTGGCCCCCACCATCTGGTTATTTCTAGGGCTACCTGCCCTTGCTAAATCTGACTGGAGTCAGTCCTTCCTGTGATCCTGGTTGTATTAGAACTCCTCAGAGTCAGGCAGTCTCTGTAATCCTGTGATTCTGGGATCCTGTGACCCTGGGCTTGTTAGAGCACCTGGGAGTGGAGCTTCCTTTGGGTGTTGTGGGACTGGCTGCAAAGCCTGGGCCCAAAGTCTGCTCAGGACACCAGCCCAGAGAGACCAGAAGGAACCCCAGCCACTCTGCTGGTGGAGTTCCTGTGTGCCTGGTCCAGCAGGTCCCAGTTACTCCAGGTGTTGGGACAGATGTTGGGTCCTCCTCGCCTCTGGTCCTGAGAGTGTCAGAGCACCTGGGAGTGGAGGGAGCTTCTTCTGGGTGTTGTAGGACTGGCTGCAGAGCTTGCACCCAAGGTCTGCTCAGGACACCAGCCCAGAGAGACCGACAAAAGGAAACTTTTTATTTAGACCTTCAAAAGTACTTTATTCTTTGTGATTTCATACATGCATACAATATATTTTGATCACATTTACCCTCCAATCCCCCGTGACTCCTCTAAGCCCTATCCCACCTGTGATACCTACTTCTGTTTTGTTTTTGCTTTGTTTTAATAGTCCACTGAGTCCAGTTTGTGTGGTCCCTATGCTCGTGAGTGTGGGGCCATCCACCAGAGCCCTTATCCCTAAAGAAGGCTGACTCACCCTCCCCTAGAAGTTATGACTGTCAGTAGCACTTAGCTAGGGCTGGGCGCTCCTGACACTCTTCTTCCTCAACGCTGCAACATATGGGTTTCTCTTGACTTCTGGCTCTTTCTGCTTTCTACCCTTTCTCTTGAGTTGATCCTTGGGATATGTGTGAGTGTGTGTGTGTAGTGTTCTGTAGTTGTTTCACTGGTGACTCAGCAGTCTACAATTCACTCTTAGAAGGTCATGAAAGATTTCATTCTGACTCTGTATGAGCTGATGGACTGATTCTAGGAGTCTTGCTTTTGATGGGCCTCTGGAACTAAGAACTCTCCATACTAAGAACTATCCATTTCAAGGAACAGTTACCAGTGTGTCTACGTGCGTGTGCAAAGGGATTTAGAAAGTGGTTAAAAGATACATTTCCTTTAGATAGAATGAGTTCAAAAGATCTACTGACCAGCATGCAGACTATAGTTAATCAGGTATGCATATAAGAGCATCATTAAAAAACTATATTTTTAAGTGAGCTTACTAAAAAAAAATAGAGCAATAATGAATATGCTAATTATTTCTATATTTAGCCATTCCACATGTATACATATTTCAAATCATTATGTTGTACACTATAAATATATATTTATACAACAACCAAAAAAAAAAAAAATAACAAAAACCAGCAAACCAAACAAAAAAAACCCACCACCAACAAAAAAATTCCTAGCTGGGTCAGAGCAAGTTAAAGTTATGAAGCACTGCTGCCATCCTGTGGCTATATAACAAAAAGCAGCTGGCCTTTTATCCACAGAGAAAGTACTGAAAGGGGTTGGTGGGGCGGTGCATTGACCATTTGCAGCTACAAGAACGGTCTTAAAACTACGTGAGTCCAGGAAAATATCAGTGACGGTAAGAACCGTGGTATCACTAGAAGCTTGGGAATTCTTGGTGACTCAGGTATGTCCTTCACAGAGTAACTCATTTAAGTGTCAGAGAAACTGAGAATGAGGGCATTTCAGTGGTTTCTCTCACTGTTTAAGTGGATATATAATGAACTGAAGAACATGACCGAGAATCACATTCCCCTCCCATAGCCTAGCTTTCCCATTACACTGTGGGTAGAAAGACTTTAGAAAGCTCCCAAAGGCCTGCTGAACCCCAGATAAGGACCAGCAAGTTCAGAAGTCCAAAGAGGACAAACCACACAGTGCAATATTAGTACATTTGCCCTACCCTGTGGAGGAAGAGGTTTCCAGGACTAGCAGATCCCTCACAATTCAAACAGACAGAAAGTAAGACAGAAAGGGATGCTGTCAGAGAATTTACTCTGTGATTGTCAGGTGTTGGGGCCTTTTCTATTGTTATAAAGAGAGAGACACCATGACCAAGGCAACTTCCAGAAGAAAGAGTTTATTAGGGCTTTACAGTGGGGAGGGTAAGACCATGACCACCATAGCAGGGAGCATGGGTCCAGGCAGACAGGTGTTGCACTGTGGTAGTAGCTGAGAACTCATTCATAACCCTGAGACAGAAGGGGGAAGGGTGGAAGGGAAAGAGGGAGGGAGGAAAGAGAGAGAGAGAGAGAGAGAGAGAGAGAGAGACAGAGACAGAGACAGAGACAGAGAGACAGAGAGAGACAGAGACACAGAGAGACAGAGACAGAGACACAGAGAGAATGAGACAGAGATACTAACTGAATGAGCTTGGTGTGGGCTTTTAAAACTTAAAGCCTGAATCCAGAGACTCACTTCCTTCAACAAGGCCATACATCCAAATCCTTCCTAAATACTTCCACCAACTTGGGACCAAACATTCAAATATATGACCATTCTCATCCAAACTACCACAGCATTCAAGTCACAACATAGGATTCCACAGTGGTGAAAATGAAGAAACAAAGTTGTTCATTAGCATATTAACAAGGTTCCCTTAAAATTATTTTCTGCAAATACAATTTTTGTGTATATGTTTTGAGTTTTATAAAGGACTCAGAATCATGTTAGAGAACTTGAAGCAACACAGAAAAGCATAATAAAACAAGTTTAGTAGTAATTCTACCACTCAAATGGCCATCTTTCTAGACAGTTCTTCACACATACATATAAATATATATGAGTATCTGTATATACATATAAGCATATATACATAAACACATGAATGCATACATGCATGTACACACACATGCTCACCCTTAAATGATGCATTTGTTAGGACAATTAACTTACTACATTATCACTCTCTCAGGTACATACTAGTCACAGTGGGATAGTTCCATAATGAATTCTGTTTCATCTAACTATATACCTGAAATATTTAAAAACCTAAGTGCCATGTCAAAATATTTTTTATATAATCCCTTCTCTAATGGTTAAATCCACATCTGTGCATTTTTATTTTGTTCTGTGGTTGCTTAAGGAAATGTTCCGATCTTTTAAGAAAAGTCTAGCTGCTAGGCAGATCTACACATCAGAATTTGGTGTATAAAGCAAGATTACAGAGTTTAATCCATTAATTATGAAACCTGAAATGTTTACAGGAGATGATCATCAGGCCAGTAGAATCTTCCCACTTGCCTCTCTTGGCTCTATGCTGTCCCCTTGTGGTGGAGAGGTAACTGAAGCTGTTCCTAGCAACCTCCAGTTAAGCTTGTGTTTTTTGTTTGTTTGTTTGTTTGTTTTTCTCATTCTCCCTCAGGTATTGTTGGGCTGGAGAGATGGCTCGGTGGTTAAGAGCACTGACTGAGGTCCTGAGTTCAATTCCCAGCAACCACATGGTGGCTTACAACCATCTGTAATGGGATCTGATGTCCTCTTCTGGTGTGTTTGAAGACAGTGTACTCACATACATAAAATGAAAGAAAAAAGTTATGAAATGAGGAAGGGCTTGTTTTGTGACAAGACTTTCCCTGGGGAGACTCAATACAAGATAGGGAACCCACATCAACTTGGTGAACTAATGAGTTTTCCTGCTGCTACTTAGGGACTATGGGTGAGGGGTATAAATAACTTACAGGAGCAGAAGTGACTCAAAGACAGTGGTGTCACCCAAGCCTACCCCAGCATGGGTGACAGCTCAAAAGCTTGAAGCCTGCCAGGTAGTGATGATGCAAGACTTTAATCCTAGCACTTGGGAGGCAGAGGCAGGTAGATTTCTGAGTTCAAGGCCAGCCTGGTCTACAGAGTGAGTTCCAGGACAGCCGGGACTACACAGAGAAACCATGTCTCGAAAAACAAACAAACAAACAAACAAACAAACAAGCATGAGACCCTGAACACACTGGCAGCTCAGCAGGTCGGAGAGTGCCCTTTCCAGGTGGCTCAGTTGGTTAAAATCTCTTCCTGGTAGCTCAGCTTGGTTTTGCTTTCTCCAGACAGCTGGTATGGCCTCAACACCTTCTTTGCAGCTTGGCTTATCTGAGGGTCTTCTTTTGTAGCTCAGCTTCTGCTCATCTGAGAGGGACTCTCAGTTTTTTATTGTTACTCTGGCAGGGAGGGGCATAGTGAATTCAGTTTCGCGGACTTCAGTTTAAGGAGCTTTCTGCAGGATGGAATATTTCAGTCTCCGAGGGAACTGTTATACAACAGGGTTTTATTTAAATGCTGAACCTAATGAAATAAAGTTTTCAAGAAGATAACCCAATCCATTTTCTCTCTCACTGCCTTCCATATCTGCTCCTTCCCACCACCATACATATGAATTTTTTTTTTTTTTTTGCAGTACCTCATTCCAGTTCCTGATAGATATTTGAATTATCTCAGATAGTCCACAGGTGAGGCTGTTTTGGTGAATAGCCTTGTGCACATATCTTGATTATTGTATTAATGTATTAATGTATTAATCAGGGTTCTCTAGAGTAACAAAGATGATGAATCAATCTCTCTCCATATATACATATATATATGTGTATATATACACACACACACACACACACACATATATATATATATATATATATATATATATATGGGATTTATTAGAACAACTTACAGACTGTGTATCTAGCTAATCCAACAGTGGCTGCATGTGAATGAGCGGAAGGTCCAAGAATCCAGTATTGTTCACAAGGCTGGATGATTCAGCTGGTCTTCAGTATACACTGGAATCTCAAAGTAGGCTCTAATGCCAGTGAAGGAATGGGCTTGCTAGCAAGGACAAGAGCAAGGCTTCCTTCTTCCATGTCCTTTATATACGCTGCCCCCAGAAGGCGTGGCCCAGATTAGAAATGGGTCTTCCCACTACAAATGATTTAATTAAGCAGAAATCCTTTAAAGGTGTGCCCATATAATTTTGGGTTTTAGTTAATTCCAGTAAAAGTAAACTCTTCCGTCTCCAATTTGCTTTTGTTACAACAGAAACAGAAATAAACCTAGAACACCCTTGCTCTGAGGTGCTCCTCTTCTTGGAATGGGCAGGCACTAATTTCTTTGCCTCTCCATCACGCAGACGGTCGTAGCTCCGTACTATTAGATGCCCTCTTGTAATGTTTATTTCTGTTCTTCCAGAGAACCTTAACTAATTTACTTGATTTTTCTGGCTTTTCTTAAAAGAGATGAATTGAGATACTGGAACTGACCTTCATAAAGGTAATTTCTGCAGAAAAGAAGCACCAGGGAAGTTTTTGTGATGAGGCCCAGGCTCCTGAGCACAGCGTCTGTTCAACCTTGCTGCAAACTGCTCCAGGTCCTAAGGCATTTGGCTTGGCTCTATTCCTCTGGAGACTTGGTACTTTTGTGCTTGCTTGGGAGTTTCATTCACTGATTCTTTCACAGCACTTCTTAGTCTCTTCTGGGGTCAACTGCCCTCCCTGAAGTCACTGTATTCCCTCTCCTAAAGAACTGACTCCAAGAGTTTTATCATTACGGAGCATTAAAAGCCCCAATCTCCAGGAGATATTATTTAAACATGTACTCACGCACTGCACCTCCCCTATATTTTACTGTTATTTTTGGTGAGAGTTCCTAAGAAGTTTGCTCTTAACCTGGGAGATTTACCCATGTAATGATAAATCCTCTAATATTCCATTTGGGAAGGATCTGATTATGGTTATGAATGCACATAGGCATATTCTTTGAAAAACCCTTTGTGGATTCCCATAGTTTTGTTGTTTCTCATGAGGTCAGCGAATCACTCTTCAAAATCCTCTCCATTAAGGGTTTTGTTCAGTATATCTTCATCTTTGGATGTTATTTTATATATAAATTATCTGGACATCTTCTATTCTAGCTAATCCTATTGGTAAAGACTTCTCTTTTTCCCCTCCATAGTTGGAATTGAATGCAGGGTATGTATACTGGAAAGCACTCTACCATAGAGCAAATCCTTAGCATATTTTTTCACTTTATTTTTTTATGTGTGTGTTTTTTTTTTTTTTTAAGACTTCAGATGATGTCTCACTAAGGATAGCTCTGTACTCACTCTGAAGTCCAGGCTGGACTTGAAGTTCTGATATTTATACCTCAGCCTCTCTAGTAAATAGGACCATGCCCCCAGTCCCACTTCTAAGGCTAATTTTTCAGCTAAATAAGTTCTAATTGTAGCATTGTAAATGTTTTCACCCCAGTCAAAATTTGGGGAATTTTTTATTTCTAGATTTTTTCCCATAAGTTTGGCTCAAATAATATGAAAAACACATATGAAATGTTGTGTGTTGGTCAAGCTCTTTTCAGTGTGGTGACTTTAGTGACATTGGTGCTCAAGGAACTGAGTACCACTTATATTAGTATATCAATGACATGCCCGTTGACATCACTTGAGAACTGTGCCCTCAAACACCCTTACAAATCACACACACACACACACATACACACACACACACACACAAGCTCATGTACACGCACACACATATCCACATACATACACATCCACACTCATTTACATGCATATACACAAACACATGCACACACACCATGCATTTTGAACATAGGTGTTCAGTTCTTTGTATAAGGATCCCAGTTACTTGGTGGTTAACTCATTTTGTAACAAGTGATTTTTGAGAGGTTTCATAGACATGTATTTTTTATTCTTATTGGGCATTTATATAATCTGATTGCCCCCCTCCCCATTCAAATGCTGAAACTCAATCCTCAACACTATAGCAGCAGATAGAGCCTTCAGAAGGCAATTTGAGCATGAGGTTCTTCCATGAATGTATTCGTGTTGTCTGCTTGGGGACACTCAGAAGGTACTATCCATGAAGACTACATGTATTAGGCACAAAATATACCAGTAAATTAATCTTGGACCCCATATAGCCTATACAACTATAGTCAATAAATGATTACTTTTCATAAATTCCCCAGTCTCAGGACATTTTGTCACAGCAACCCACAGGAACCAAAACACTATTGTTCCTGAGGATTTTCATTGGCTGAGCTCATCTGTAGAATTTATTTCCTATGGTGATAATTCTTACAAAGTCTCAATTTAAGCTATCTGTAGCCATGTAGCAGATTTCTTCAGACAGTGATCTGGAGGTGTTCTGGCCCACGAGGGGCTTAGAATGTATTCTCTGGGATGACTTTTGTTGTTGTTGGGATAATTGCATTTTGGCTGATTAGGGTGGCATCATTAGGGCTCTTCATCAGTGTACACTTTCTGGACATTGTATTCATAGTCTTTTCAGTTGCCTTTAAAACAAGGTTTTAAACAATTAAATTGTGTATGTGTACACATATCTTGTGTAAGCTTGTACATATGAGTCCAGGTGCCAGTGGAGGTCAGGGATGTTGCCTATGTTAGAATTATAGGCAATTGTGAGCTTCCCAATGTGGGTACTCAGAACTGAACTCAGGACCGCTGAAAGAACAGTACGCACTCTTAACTCACAGGCTGTCTCTGTAGCCAGCTCTTTTTCTGGTGTCTTTTGTGGAATGATTTTGCCTAATAAATCTTACCTATAAACTGTACACTTTTTGTTATTTTTTCCAGTGATGAGGATATAGACCACGGTCTCATGTGTGCTACACAAGTGGTGTCCACAGGGTCACAGCACAAGTCCTTTGATACTCTCTTTTTAAAATTATTATTATTTAAGACCTTTATTAACAGTTTGTTGACCTTTTTTTTTTTTGAAAAAAATCAAGCTGTAAACTTTATTACAAATTAAAGATGAAGTTCTTAAAAATCTCAACTTGACCAGATATGAAACAATTTAAAAACCATTAAAGTATTGAGGAAAAAACAGGCCCTTTTTTTTTTCTTAAAAAGCACGTTTGTCATTAGCAAAAAGAGACATCTTGAGGTAAAAATAATAAAAACACCCATGCTGCATAGATAATGCAGACAGTTCTAATGTATCTGGTCAAAGGGCAAAAGGCAGGCACTCAAGGGCTTCAGCTCCAATCTTTGTTCATGTCTCCCTGCATCTAACAAGCCTTCTGACTGACACTCTTGATTGCTCTTCCCTACTTTGGCTAAACTTTCCTACAGCTGGGAGTTGTTAGGCAGTGAGAGGCTTGGGTCCTGTCATTTCTTTTGTGGAGATGACTGAAAGATATCCTAGCAGTTCTTTTGGAATTAGTGTATTTTGACCAGTACTCAAGAGTTCTTCAGATCTAGGGGGTCCAAAGTAGAGCTCCTGGGTCTGGTTTCTGGGGACTCTTACAGGGACTCTTGTTCCTCTGTGGCAATTGCCTATTGTTGAAAGGCACAGGAGGATCCTTTCTTTCTTGACAAATAGATTCAAATAGGAAAGCAGGGAGATCTGGAATTTCC
The DNA here is from genome assembly GCF_008632895.1 of Mastomys coucha. Taxonomy (NCBI): domain Eukaryota; kingdom Metazoa; phylum Chordata; class Mammalia; order Rodentia; family Muridae; genus Mastomys; species Mastomys coucha. The sequence continues at coordinate 27,509,045 of NW_022196915.1, forward strand.
TTTTGCTTTATTTGCCTTGTGCTATGACTCATCAGCTGGCTATGCAGCAGGAACTGAGGGCTCAAACATCTGACCACCTTCATACATAGACCATGAATTTTAATACTGCCTGGAAATTTTATGCATCGGCCTTACTTAGCTGATAGGCATCTTCTGATACCCAAACTTTTAATTGATTTAAACTGTCTCATTGTCCTCTCATTTTATGTTTTATGATAGGTTCTGATGTAACCCAGGCTGTCTTTGAACCCAACTTGCTTTGTAGCCAAGGTTAATACAGAGCGTTTGGCTCTCCTATCTTTACCTTTGAGGCAGAGTGTTTCCATTCTTGACCATTGATCTTTGGGAGTGGCTTTTATCTATGTCACTTAAAAAGCAAGCATTGTTGGGGAAAATAAACTTACTCAGATCTACAATTTGGCCCTAATAAATGGAAGATGGGAGTCATTCTAACCCTCTCCCTCACTACTGAGTTTATCTTGATAGCCTTCTCAAATCCAGACCTTCCTATGTGCCCCTGAGCCTCTAGGGCAGTTCCTCTAAGCATCCCATACTCAGGTTCCAGTGAATGCTCACTGCTGTCCCCTGTGCTCTTGCAAGTGGTGTGCTCATCTTGAGATGTGGTGTATTCCACCAGCCTGTTTATGGCACCTGTTCCTTGGTACCCAGAATCTTGCAGTACTCATTGAACACCTTCTGGATGCTCAGGACAAAAGGTCTCACTTCTCTGTCACAGCAGCCCCGAGAGGTAGACATCATGGGTGGCAAGCATAGGAACAAGGGAGTGAGGAAACCAATACAGTCTCTTCAGCTTACCTGCGAGAGCTAGGCAAGCCTGGGTGGAGCTACAATACATAATGGTATCACTCAGAGGGAGAGGTGGAAAAGACTGCCCCAGCTCCCTTTAGAATGCATCTTTCAGATGAGGCATTGACAAGGACATCAAAGTACCTACCATCTGAAGGAAGCAGGAGCTTGGCCATTTTACTTTATGGTGCTCAGTCCCTGGGCAAGTAAAACCCTGGGACAAATGGTATGGCTGTCATGCCAGTACACGTAAATGCATAGTCAATAGCTGCCAAGGCAGTACTATGGAACTTAAGGAAATAGTAGATAAAAAGCAACAAGCACCCCGTTTCTGGCATTTAGGTGGGTGATACCAAGGCAGCTGAGAGATCCAGGTTGGTGGCTTTTAGTGGAAGTGGTCCTATGTTGCTTGATAAAGGGTATCCATTTTGAGAAATCTATTGCTGGGCAATTTTATCATTGTACAAACATCTTAATACATACTTACAAACCTAGAAGGAATACTTGTCCAAGCTATGTGGGACAGCCTATTGCTCCAGGCTATGAATTTGCACAGTACAATCAATGTTTTTAAAAAATATCTAGCTGGGTGGTGGTGGCACATGCCTTTAATCCTAGCACTTGGGAGGCAGAGGCAGGCAGATTTCTGAGTTCGAGACCAGCCTGGTCTACAGAGTGAGTTTCAGGATAGCCAGAGCTACATATAGAAATCCTGTCTCAAAAAACCAAAAAAAAAAAAAAAAAAAAAAAAAAAAAAAAAAAAAAAAAAAAAAAAAGAAAGAAAAAATATCCAAACATCCCTAAACACAGAGCATGTACAGTATAATATTTTATAAAAGATCACTGGTACACCTATAGAGGACTTTTCCCTTCAGTGTATTTGCATGGCTGTACATTGCTTTGGGGGTTTCAGAGAATGAGTACTCACTGGCCATAATGGTCTAGGCCATGGCTGTCGTGTTACTGGAGGCATTCCTTCAGCAATACACATAGTTTAATGTAATTTTTTTACTTTATAGACTTCACAAATGTATTAGATATTTAACAGAAATGCTTAGTTTAAAATGCAAAGACAAAGCTATTTCTTTTAAAGAGATGATTTATTATTATTTTTCTTTCTAAGACAGGGTTTCTCTGTGTAGCCTTGACTATCTTGGAACTTGCTCTGTAGATCATGCTGGTTTTGAACTCACAGAAATCTTCCTGCTTTCACCTCCCAAGAGCTTCATTAAAGGTGTGCACCACCACTGCTCAGTTAGAAAGACTTAAAATTTTAAATCATGTATATGGATATGCTTGTATGTGAATCTGTATATGTGCATGTGCATGTGCCTGTAGAAGCCAGAAGAGGCTGTTGAATCTCTGAAAACTGGCGCTACAACCTGATATGGGTGCTGGGAACTGAACTTGGGTCCTCTGTAAGAGCAACAGATGCTCTTATCTACTGAGCCATCTCTCCAACCCCTTCTTTTGGTATATTCTTATCCATATACTTGTCTGTTAAAATTTTTACTTTGAAAGCTGAGGATCTATCTCAGTTGGCAGAGTACTTGCCTAGCATGTTCCAGGACTTGAGTTCAATACTCAGAACCAGAAAGAAAAATATTTCAAGCTGAGCCTGATGGTGGAGGCCTATAATTCAAGCTACTAAGATGAGGTAGGAGAACACAAATTCAAAGTGTGCTTTTGTTTCTTTATCAGTGGTCAACTGCCTATGCTTATGTGGGGTTTTCTGGGATCTTTATTATGCTCCAATGATTTATTTCTCTCCTCTGTCACTAAGATTGTATCATCTTAATCGCAGTAGCTTTACTATAAGACTTGACCTTGCACAGGATCCATTTCTGACACTGTTAAGATTATGTAAGCTTTTGGGGAACTCTTACCTCTCCATAGGTACCTCAGAACTATTTTACCAGTATGCATTTGTTTGCTGCTATTTTTCTTAATTGCACTGAATCTATAAAATTGATAGTAACAGATATATCTTCACACCATTGAACCTTCCTACCTGTGAAACAGAACATTTCTTTCATTTTAGTTCTTGATTTCATTCACTGGAGCCCTGCAGTTTAGTTTTCTTCATAAAGATTGTGTGTGTGTGTGTGTATGTGTGTGCCAATTGTTGGTATAGGAACAAAGAGCAAAGAACAAAAGATTCTCTCTCTCTCTCTCTCTCTCTCTCTCTCACTCTCTCTCTCTCTCTCTGTGTGTGTGTGTGTGTGTGTGAGTATGTTTGTGTTCGACTTATTCCTAAGTATTTTTAAGGATGTTAATTTAAATATTATGGTGGCTTCTTTTTGGTTTGGTTTTGTTTTTGGCTTTTTTGAGACAGGAGTTCGCTGTGTAGACCTGGCTGTTGTGGAACTTCCTCTGTAGAACAGACTGGTATGAAACTTGGAGATCCACATGCCTCTTTCTTTCAAGTACTAGGATTAAAGGTATGTGCCACCACTGTCTAGCCTAGCCATAAGTATTATGACTTAATTTTGATTTTTGTGTTAACTTCTGACCCTTAGGAATATGACAGTCTGTCTTGACCTTGCAGTATGCAACTGTATGTAAACTGCTTATCATATTCAAGAATCTTTTACTCGTTGTTTCTTGTTCTTACACCAACAATTGGGACATCATGAAGAAAAACAATTTGAATTCATCCTTCCTATTGGATGTACTTTTCTGTTCTTTATTTGAAACAAGTCTCTCATATAAATACTACAAGCTGACGAACCACACAACTGCACTCTTGGACAGGACTATGTGGCTCAGGCTGGCTGGGAACTCACTTCATAACTCAAGCTGGCTTCCAATTCATAACTCTTCTCCCTCAGCTTCTCAAGCACTGGGGTTACAGATGTGCAACTGTCTTAGTTAGGATTTTACTGTGTGAACAGACATCCTGACTAAGGCAACTCTCATTAGGACAACATTTAATTGGGACTGGCTTACAGGCTCAGATATTCAGTTCATTATCATCAAGGTAGGTGTGTGGCAGCATCCAGGCAGGCATAGCACAGGAGGAGCTGAGAATTCTACATCTTCATCTAAAGGCTGCTAGCAGAATACTCACTTCCAGGCAGGTCTTAAAGCCCATACCCACAGTGACACATCTACTCTAACAGGGCCACACCTTCTAATAGTGCCACTCCCTGGACCTATACAAACCATAACAGCATCTCTCTCTATTTTACTTTGTTTTGTCTTGTCTTGCTGTATTAGCTCTGATTGCAGCAATGACATTGACAAAGAGTGATGAGAAGAGATATCATTACCTTGTTCATGATCTTAATGGAAATGCTACCATGTTTAACCATTAACATCAGCTAAGCTAGTTGTGGAGCACTTATGAGCTTGTGGCAGAAAGATAGCATGAGGCCCAGCCTGAGCTGCATAATGACTTCAAGGCCAGCCTGAACTGTATTGATAAACTCTGTCAAAACACATGCAACTCACCCCACACACCAAAACCCTCTGTGGAATATTTTTTATAGAAAGTAGAGGGAACTAGTTGGCAAGAGGAAGGGAATCAGCTGGAGTTGGAGGAGGAAAAAATGGGGTAATAGGAGGTGAATACAGTCAAAATATACTATGAAAATGTCATAATGAAATCCATTCTTGGAATAATTAGCATATGCTAATAATTTTAAAAAGGTCTTTGTATGCCATTTCAAGTAACTCAAGACTTTAGTCTAAGGGTGGGTAATGAACTAGGTGATAGATATATTTGGCAACATTACAAAATGAAGAGGTTAAATTACAGTCTTTAAACTTTAACTGGGGAATATTTAGGTGATATTTTCAACTTGGACACCTGGTCAATAAGAAGTAGCATGGGTTTGAAAAGTTAGTGTGTATTCTAAAAGCTTACAAGGTAGGAGCAAGTGAAAGACTTGCAGTTCACAGTGGAAATTTATTTTTTCTGAAGTCAGGCTGGACTTTCCTTACTTCCATGTCATTGTTTCCCAAGCAGCCTGCACTGAGTGAGCTCCCAGTTTTCCCTAGTGTACATATCTGTTTGTTCCTTGCCTGTGATTTACCTAGGGTTCTCCACTGGTCCAATCTCTCCTATCCATCCATCCATCCATCCATCCATCCATCCATCCATCCATCCACCTTCAGCTCTCCGGGTCTTTGATCATGAATGAAGGCTCCTCCAGTGCATGCACCTCATTGACTCTGGTCACTGAATTCTTCATGTACTATTTTATATGTGTACTCATAACCCTTTGTTTTCTGAAAATCTTATTTAGTGAAGAGCTCTGAGTTGGCTTTGGGGTCCTTACTTCTTGGTAAGTGCATATGTGTGCAGAGCTAGTGAAAAACTTGCGATATCATGACCATGACTGAACTATAATCAATTGACTTTGAGTCCATTAAAAGTGAAATCGCTGGGCTAGAGGTGCAGCTCAGTTGGTACAGTGCTTGCTTAGTATGCATGAAGCCCTAGGTTTGATTCCCCAGTACTACAAAAACTGGTTATATGTCTTCAGTCTATGTTGTGAGGAGGTGGAGGCAAGAGTATCAGAGTATATTGCACAGTGAGTTCAATTCTATCCTGGGATACAGCAGATTCTATCTCAAAAAGAAAAACAGAAGTGTGAGAAGGTGAACCTCAAGTCTCTAGTAAAGATGGTTCTATGACAACACTATGGTTCTATCTCAAAACTCCATAAGATGCTTGGTCCTGTGACCTAAGAAACTCATGGGTATAGTTCTAAGCTGCTAGGTGGTATTTGTTGCTCAGTGAGAGAAAATAAATATACCTCGTCTTCTGTATTAAGATGGAAGACCTGTTCTAACTCCTGGATGTCCCAACATATGCTTGGCTCTTAGTCCTAGCAGTTGGACATAACTGCTGTGCCTTGAATGCTAGTTCCACAGGGAGTTTAACAATGGCAGAGGTCTTAGTTAGGCTTTCTGTTGCTGTGATGCAATACTATGACCAAAGCAACTTGGGGAGGAAAGAGTTTATTTGGCTTACATTTCCATATCACTGTTTATCACTGAATGAAGTCAGGACAGGGAATGATAGGATCATTAATCAGGGAAGGAACTTGAGTATAGGAGCTGATGCAGAGGCAATGGAGGGGTGCTGCTTACTGGCTTGACCAACCTGATTTCTTTTAGAACTCAGGAGCACCAGCCTGGGGATGACACCACCCACTATGAGCTAGGTCCTCCCCACCAACCACTAATTAAGAAAATGCCTTACAGCTAGAGGTTATGGAGTCATTTTCTCAATTAAAGTTCCTTCCTTTCAGATAACTGTAGCTTGTGCCAAGTTGTCACAAAACTACAAGCACATAAGACATTGCTTGAAAATCACTTTGAGGAATAAATCATAAGGCCATTCTAACTCAAAGTTGGCTTTGCACTACCACCAAGAAGTACCATTCTGTTTTATTTTGCTTCCATTAGCATTACAGTAAAAACTAAAAAGCAAAATTTAATAATGTTTTTCTAGGATAATCTCATATCCTAGATTTCTTTATCACTTGTAAGAGTAGGAATCATATAAATAGTGGTTAATGGAAATGGGTACTTCGAAGTCGAGTATATATAGGATTTATAATTATTTGCAAAAATATACCACACTTTGATTAGAATCCCATTATACATTTTCAAATTATGTTTAGCAGAACCATTTCAATATAAGTTTAAACATATCTAAGAATGGATCTGTGAGATGGTTTAGCTTCCCAAGGCAACATAACGAATCCACGTGGTTCTCCTAAAAGTTGTCCTTTGGCATATACATGTCTGCTATGGTGTATGCATTCACACACATGCTCTCAAATGCGCATACACCATATACATGTAAATATACATATACATATACTTGCAAGAGATGGCATGACATGTTTCCCACCTCTGGAGCAGAGCCAGCAGGACATGGGTCACTATGAGTGTTGACAGTTGCTTGGTGTAAGGCTTATTTGTATATTTTACTTTATGTTCCTCCTTCAGGGAAATGTCCTTTCTGGCAAGGTTAATCACTCTATGATAATCAAAGACAGCACGAATACAGGAAGCAAGAGTGTGTTGAATGTTCTTAGCAAAATGGCAAACACTGATCTTCAGGGCAGGCCTTAAGGCTGTGGGAAAGAACACTGAAAACAGGAGCTTAAGAATGTATAATTATTCAACTATGCAAAATATAAGGATGCGATATGATGCATGAGGGGTTTCATGAACATAAAAA
>NW_022196915.1:27516085-27543255 GCF_008632895.1 Mastomys coucha
AAAAAAAAAAAAAAAAAAAAAAAAAACCAGGCAGCTGCATTATGAGCTAGCTTGTCAGAAAGATAAAGATAAGGAAAGAGATAAAAAGTTTTGGGGAGTGGTGATTGCAGGGCAAGATCCCACCCATCTAAGTTTACTGTTTGTGCTGACAAAAGCAGGCAGATTTCTGAATTCAAGATCATCCTGGGACAGGCCCAGGTGTGGTGGGAATGTCAATGTCAATGTGAGATTCCATTCAGATTGCTTATAAATGCCAAAAGATCTCTGAATTCCTGTTTTAAAAATGTACTTGCTCTCTTTTTCTAAGAATCAAGTGGCTAAGGTCAGAAATGCTGATTCATAGAATAATCAAAAGGGAACCTGGGGAAGACAATCAAATTGACTTGCAAATAAAAGACTGGGCTTTGGTCTGCTAGAGCTGAGTTATCTGGATGAGCTGTCTGGAAATCCCTGGAGAGAACTGTCTTGAGCAGAACGCAAGGCTGTGAACTTGTACCCATGAATCGACCGACTTCTAGTCATTCTTTTCACCTCTCCCAAATACTCTTTCCTCAGGACTCCCAACCAAGCTGAAGCTGGTCCTTGTCAAGTAATTATATTATATAGCTCTCCTATCCCTCTCCTTTTCCCCCCCTTCTTCTCTCTCCCCCCCCCCTCTCTCCCTCCTTTCTCTCTGGTCCTGAGGCCCACTTCAGATAACTAGAAAAATTTCCTCCTGATCTATCATCTTACCGAGGAGCCAGGCCTTGGCTTGAGTCTTTGACTATTTTTGGGGTTAGGAGAGCAGTACACCAGGGCTGCTGTCTTTTGTGGTGTTCCCATGCCTGTCCCTTTCACAGGTGCCATATACTCAGCACATCACATGTTTTCTTCTGTCCTATACTGAAGGAAAACTACCTCCATCCACTCCTGCAATTATCCTGGATGACCCTGATTCCTAGTCTCTTTATCCTGTGAACAAATGGACCCCCTTTAGTTTCCTTCTTAATTATTTCTCACATCCACAAGGCAGCAAACTGCACAATTAAATGCTTATATTCTATACATTCCATACTAGGGTAGAATATTGGTAGAATATTCAGCTTTAAGAAGGAAAGTAATTCTGAGTCATGTTAAGTATGTGTGAACCCTGAGGACATAGTATGCCAAATAAAAGCTCTAAATCCCATCCACTAGAACACCAAAGGTAGCTACAGAATTCTAAATGAAATCACACACACACACACACACACACACACACACACACTCCCCTCCACTACTCCTATATGATTACAACTATATGAGGTACTCAGAATAGTCAAAAGAACCCAGACAAAGTAGAATGATAGTTTCTAGGGTTTGGGGGGTGGGGTGGAGGAAACAGAGTTATTATTTAATGGGATAAAGTTTCAGCTTTACAAGGTAAAGAAATAGTTTGAATGCTGGTTGGTAGAAAGAGTTGTACAATATGAATGTGTTAAGGTCACTAAACTGTAAATTTTATGTCATGTGTTTTATCATAATAAAAATGGAAACATTTATTTTAAATGGTGACATAGAGTGAAGAAAACATCTGTTAGTAGTGCCACTGGCAGCCTCCAGGACATCAGTAAGGATTACCAGAGCCCTGAAAGCAAAGCACAGCTAAAGTTAAGATGAGTACAGTGGAGGGGTGTGCTCTGACTCTGTAATGTCTGGAGAAAAAGGCTTCACTGGCTTGATGACTTACTGTTTTTAATTCTTGTTCTGAGTTCACTTTTATCTAATAGCTAATTCACAACATCACATGATTAAAGGTAGTTATGGCTAGCAGACCAGAGAATCTGTCCTTCTTAGTGTCTTAAATCTTAGGTGAGATGAGCGCTCCTCTTGCAGGTCATTTTTTTTTATGAGGGGATAGCCCGTTGAGGCATCTCAGAAATGACACTGGAGACACCTCGTGGAGATTCCTGCCTCATGGTTTTCTCCTCAAGGGGTGCCATGTCTTCCTGCAGGGCTGGGGTCTTGTCTGACGAAAGAGAGGTCGAGGGCAGTTCCTAAAGAGAAAACACAAAGGAAAGAAGGTGTCTGTAGAGGTTAAACAAAGAAATAGCGAGCACACAGAACTGTTATTTTTATGTCGGATACCGACAAAGAATAAAGCTGAAATCAACCTGCTCCAAAGAATCATGAGATCAATCTCACTGAGATCAAAGTGGTGTATCAGGGAGTCAACAGCTTGCAGGGATAAAACCTAATACAGTATACTCTGGACTCCCTACAAAACATCAACTGCATGCACATGGAAATTACTAAACAGATGAGGAAGGTGGCGAACATGAGCCATTAACTTCAGTATGTCATAGATGATGTCAATAACAGACAGGGATTTAAAATAGTCAGTCAATATTTTCAAAATTGTAAGGGAGAAACACAGACATAATAAGTGAAAAATTAAGGAGGACAGTCAAGAAAATGGAAATAGAAGAATTCTAGAGTGGAAAAGTACATCTGCATTTAAAAAAATTATAGAGGATTTGGGAAAGCTCATTCAACCAGTAGAGAAGTTGCTCTTCAAGCAGGAGGCCCTGAGTTTGAGCTCCAAAATGAGGCCAAAATCAAAACAACAAAACAAAACAAATTGGGAATAGGGGCATGTGCTTGTAATCCTAGTGCTGGGAAAGCCAGGACAGACAGATCCCTGGGGCTCACTGGCCAGTCAGCCTAGTCATTAGTCTGTAGGCCAGTGAGAGGCCCTCCCTGCCTCAGAAAACAGGATGGGGGCTAGAGAGATGGTTTAGTAGTTAAGAGAACTTGCTTCTCTTGCAGAGGACCAATGTTTGGTTCCCAGCACCCACATGGACACTCATAACTGTTTGTAATTCTAGTTCCAGGGGATCCAACACCCTCCTCTGGCCTCCATGAGTCCTGTATGTACACAAACACTCGTGAACATAAATAAATAAATAAATCTTAAAAAACAAAACCCAAGATGGATGGCACCTGAGACTTCCACATGTAGGCATATATACATAGCCACTCACATACAAAAGAAAAAGAAGGCTATCATGGGAATTCCTAAATAGAATGCTGGCACTGGGAGAAAAAAAAAAAGGCTTAACCTTGACAACAAATCAATAGAAATAATTCAACCTGAAGCTGAGAAAAAAGGTGCTGAGAATAAGTGGCTTGATTGTTTTGATGCTCAGCCCAGAACAAAAGACTAGAAGGAAGGGGTGGAACAGTGGTAAACACTGTCTTCAGGGTGTGCCATGCCAGAAAAAACAACAATGAGAGGGCTGAAGAGATGGTTTTGTGGGTAAATCACCAGTGCTAAGAGCAAGCTAGCTAGTTAGACTAACCATTTCAGCAAGCTCTGTGTCCAACTGAGCAATCCTGCCTGGATGACTCATTGAAGGAGTCTCTTGACATCGGCCTTAGGTTTGCACACTCATGTATACACATATGCACATGCAAACACATACCACACACAAATATGTCCCACATACACACAATCACACGTGCACACTCAAATACAACAACATGCAGAAACCAAAGCTCCAGTGATATGTGGAGTGACATTCCTGCTGTCCCTAGCTAAAGTAAGAATACTTGGAACTGAAGCTTGACTGGTTACTTCTACATAGTCTTTGTATGGAAGCCCCAGAAGTCCATTCTACAGTGTGAATCCTGCCGGGGTCCAGCCTCGACACAGGATCAGAGTTCTCAACTGGAAGCAGGGATATCTGGAAGGCGCATAATAAACATACACAGACTACTTTTTTGGGTACAAGCTGACAGGCAATTTTTCAAGGCTTAAAGTTTCTCTCTCTTCTCTCTCATTCTCTGCCCTCTTTCTCTCTTGCTCATTTGCTTGAAGCTTGAGGCTGCACACACTCTGCATTCTTCAGTGCACTCTGTTTTTCTCCTGTGCACTTTTCTTGAAGTCTCACACTCATACACACCTCTGTGTGTTCTCCTTTCACTCTCACACACCCTCTTCACACACATCTCACACACACACAACACATGCGCTCTTTTCACTCACACACAGACTCTCCATACATGCCTCACATTGTCTCTTGACTCACCACATTCTCTCTTCACTCCCTCTTCACACGCTCTTCTCATGCTCTCTCTCTCTCACTCTTCATTCTCTCTCCACATTCACCTCACCTACTCCTCACTTGCTCTCTACATGCTCACTACTCGCTCTCCACATTCCCTCTCTACATGCTCTCTCGTTTTTTTCTTGCCCCAGTCTTTTATTGATACTCTAAAAGCAAATAAAAAAGACATTGTATAATCATTGCCGAATAAAATTCAAAAGAATAACCACATCCCACAAAGAATCAAGAATTACAGTTATTCCCCAAGTTTCAAGCTTCCCTAGTCTCAGGCCTATAGCCAAAGTAATAATAATTGCAAACTTATCATTTTTAACTTTAACTTATTATACTTCAGAGCTCAGAGCTCCGAGGCCAGCTACTTGCATTTTCTTGTGAAGCTCTAATGATAAATGACGTGGGCAAAGCTGCCAGGCAGTGGCCAGAAAGAATCAAGTTAACCCTTAACTCAATAGTTCTGCTAGCTTTCTGCTTCTGCACATTGCACACAATGACTCTCCTAAGAGTCTCAGTGTCTGGACTTAGTTTCACTAATATAAGATTTTACATATACTATACTTGTTTATCCAGGAACCACTCTCAAATGTTGTGTAATTTATTTCATAACTTCAATAGTTTTTTTCCTTTCTTGGGGTCCCAATGTTGGCTCTATTTCTGCCACGCACACTTTGCGTGACGGTGGTATTTGAGGCGTAAACTTCAAGGAAATTCAGTCTCCTGCCTCCGCATTGTCACCTGGCACCCCAAACTCAGAGGTAGCCCAGATATGTCCTCATACTTGTGTGCTAGGGGCCCACCAAGATATAATTTCTTAATATCTAGAAAAAGAAAATTCGGACATTGCTCTCTGACCTTCACCAATGTTCAAATATCCTAGTTAAACCCTGGCTTGGAATGTTAAGCCATTCTAACTAATTGCCTCCAGCATTGTGGGTAGGGCATTAAACCCTGGCTTGGAATGTTAAGCCATTCTAACTAATTGCCTCCAGCATTTTGAGTAGGGCATTAAAGTTTACAGAAAGAGACAGCATAGAGCATTCAGCAGTCAGCATTCAGGAGTCTGAATTCAGCATGTGGACTCCCTAGCACTCGGACTAGAACCAGAACTTAGGTGGACTAGGACTCAGATTCATGCAGTCCAGAGGCCCCTGGGCCCAGAGCACTTGGGCCCCCCGGGGGGGGGCAGCACCAGTTGAGATTCAAGAGAGTGAGCATTCGAGATTTGAACATTCAGCATTGAGGATTCGAGATTCGAGCCTCTATCTACCCTCCTGGCTGGCGCACCCGAAGCTCCCCGGGACTCCGGCCGGGCCAATGCAGCCCGAGCGTGCTCGGAGCCCGGGGGTGCTGCGCCAGTCCAGAGGAGACGGCTGATGTTTTAGATACAATGTGTTTTAGATGACCTCAGAGGTACCTCGACTACTGAGCTGCCAGATTTTTCATTTCTCTCTTTTGCAATGATTGTAAAAGCCTCATGTCATTTTTTGAGAAATACACTCAGACCTTACACCACTCGTGTTGAGTCTGTCAAAGCTGAATCCCGTGCACACCCATCGTCCCGCGGAGCAAGGGACCCCATAAGAAACCCCAGTCCATGGCATATTTCATTTTCTAATAATTTCTTCAAACTTTCTTTGCAAGTCAAGCATTAATCTGGAACTACCATTGTGCAGTTATTACATCGTTCCCAAGATGAGGACACACAGCAGGGCACCTGGGCCTTTAGGATTGTGCTGGGCTATGCCCCATGCCTCAATGTTTTAATTGTTTAAGAATCATTACATCAAGGAACATCTAGTTTCACAGAATTCACCAGAGCAGAAGGAGAAAGAAATAAGAAAGTCAGATATAATAGAATAATTATGCACACCAAGGCCAACTGAAAAGCAGTCTTGCACAAATGGAATCTATACAGCTGTTGTCCAGGGCTAAGGTTAGGAGAAATGGGAACACCTGTTTTTTTGTTTTTTTTGTTTTTTTTTTTGTTTTTTGTTTTGTTTTTTTACAAAGAGCTGCCTCGGGAACTAAGATGTCTCCTTCCCGGCCTACTGCAGGCAGTCCCTTATTTCAGATGGCAGGTCCCCTGGAGGGATGTCTCCTGATGATTCTCAGGGTCCCAGACTCCATACTTTTTGACAAGGAGCTGCTGCAGGCTTCTGAAATGTCTCCATCCCGGCCTCCTGCAGGCAGTCCCTGTCATTTAAGGATGTCCCCAGCAGAAACCCACCACGGATCATAGCAGAGTGCCATGACCCGCCTGACCAAGTGATGTCAGAGGCCTTTCTAAGTTCACAGTGCTGAGGCTATGCAGCAAAGACTTGTGCTGAGTCTAAGAAAATGTTTTCTAAGACATTTATATGGTTCAGATCTATATAAATAATAGGGATGCTTCGTGTCTTATGGATTGCCTGATTAGAGGCCCTCTGCTTAGTAAATGGAAAGCAACTGAAGACCATGTTTTCAAACTTCTTCATAGGCTGAACTCTGAGCTACGTTCTCCATGACGTTCTCATGACAGTCCCATTTGGATATGGTTCCGACCACATCTGGCACTCAGCCTCTTTTCCTCTTTTGACATACATCCATTTCTACTAGCACCATCTGATCTGAGAAACTCAAAGACTTAGATCTAAGCACAGTTTTAAGAGAGTACAGCTTGACATGGTGCTTTATGCTTGACATCCTAGCACTAGGGAGGTAGAGGCTGGAGGATTGATATGACTTTAAGGTCATCCTAGACCACACCGAGAGTTCCTGGCAAGCCAAAGTCATACAATAGGAACCCGTCTCAAAAAAAAAAAAAAAAAAAAAAAAAAAAGTCAAAACCAAACCAAAACAACCAAACATGCCGCAAACCCAAAACAACCAAACCAAACCACCCCACCCACCCCAAAAAGTAACAATCTCACAAGAAAGTGCATATTAGGTATCGGGGAAACGCAAGTCGTCTGAGATACTACTCAAGTTATCTCAGACCTGTCTGAAACCAAGCTTTCCGATACTCATGACACAAAATTTGAAGGTGAACAATAGCAAGCAATAATTTGAAATCTATACCAAGCCATCCAGGAACCAGATTTGCAATTTTTCTTATTTGCTCCACCCCTCATCATTTTTCCTAATCTTTTCAAACTTGATTTGGATATTAATGCACACCTGAGTCAGGAGACCACACAAGCAATCTGATCAGCTTGACTCAGTCCCAGGATTCTAACACAGGGAACCAGTGTCCATTACACAGTCTGGGCGTCACTGGCTCTCATTTCCCACCTTCCTTTACAAGGGCTTTCTTTCACACTTGGGAAAAGAATGGCATGCTTTTTGTTTATCTAAACCTTGCTACAAGGGTGCAAAAACCTTCTGAGGAAAACATTTCCTCAGCTTTCTCTAGTAATGCAGGAGAAAAGAAGGTGGTGTGGGGGAGTCACACCTTACCTTCTAATTTCTTTCTATTCACAAGAAAACAGTGTTGGAAAAGCATTTGGCCTGAACAGCAAGTGAGAAATTTGCTTTATGTGCCTCTTCTCTTTCATCTCAATTGTTCAAAGAATGGACACTAGAGGGCGCACTCTCATGCAGGCCCAACCTTCAGATACTGCAAAAAATGTGGTCAACTATAAAGTTCATGTATGAGACCTACACAATTGAGTTACACAAAAAATATATTGCAATATATTTACGCAAATTCATAGCTACCTTGGAGTAGATGGATTGGACTCTTGTGATTGTCAAAAATCAAATTAACTTTCTGATAGGTGTGGTGTCATGTAACTGTAGTTCTTAGAACAATGAGTTCCTGGGCTACGGAGACAATGTCTCTCCCCCTCTCTTCTTCTCCTTTTCCCGCTTCCTCCCCTCCTTTCATTCTAGGGGACTGTAGTTAGCACTTTTACATACTAGCCAATCCTCTCACACTGAAAGATAGTTTCAGCTCTTCTTTAGTATTTTTGTCGGGCTGGCCTTAAATGTACCGTGTAGCCCAGGCTTCCAAACTTAGTGTATTTTCCTTTTAATTTACTGACAAGACATGCAAGTCTTACAAATAAGCCTATTGATTTTGAGAGTTTATTAGACTACTGAATATCTGAGCATCAAATGTAAACAAGCTTAGTGTCCTCCAATTTAGCTCACTAAGGATAGTGAGGACATATTGATTATTAAGACATCTTATCTGGTGTCAATCCCAACATTAAAGTTGAGTGAATTCTCTAACCAGGTACTGTGTAAAATGGTACAACTTTCAGGGGTTTTTAGAAAACACTGTGGGATACTGAAGTTCTGCTCACCAATCTGAAGAAGGCAGAACTGCTTTCAATTGTTTGGAGTTGGTCTTTGACTTCTGTACTACATCACAGAGGGCATGCTGGATATGTGGTTCTGAGGGACAAGCAGGCCTAGGCTAGCTTCAGTGTGTTTTACCTCATGCTGGGTACCCTGAGTATTTCCTGAAACCCCTGGCTGAAAGAGGCTGAGCTGAATTTTTCATTCTTCCTTCCTACCTGGTGACACTTTTCGCACTTCTGCTGAGTCTGACAGCCTTCTTCTTTCAGCATCTCTGTTGGCTTTCCTTCCTCAGAGCTTCTGTCATGTGCTTCCTTAAGCTGTAGCTCCTCTTGACTTTTCTAGGGTAATATGACAGAGACAAATCAGGTCACATCCCTTAGAAAGGAGTCCTCCCTCATGCGAGATAGGCATAGGCCAAGGAGGCCTACTGAACTTCCTATTGCAAGCATTAGCTAGCCAGTAGCTGCAAACCCAACTCTACAACCCACTAAAGTAGATGTCCTCCTAACACCCCTGAGTCCTCATACTTCAGAGACAGCTGAGACAAAGCAATCCTCAGAAGGCAGATGAGCCAAAAACTCTCCAGGCCAGCTCAGGGCTATGACTTGGATTTCAAATTGTCTGAGCAAGCTGCACCCTACCTAAGCAGGATACAACACACCTTTTCTTCAGCTATAGTTATATTCCTATAATGGTAAAGCCAGTGAGCCAGGTACTCTATGGGGTCACTGGGCCGCACTCTTGCCACCTCTGCCAGTGCCTGGGTCAGGCAGTTTCCAAAGCACTTCTTCAGGTAGGCAGTTTCCATGCTGGGTACCTGGAAAACACCAAATCAGATACTCTATCTTACAAGCACAATCTAACTTTTAAAGTAGATCCATTCTAACAAGTTAGATTTGTTCCAGGAAAAATAAGGAATATTTCTGGATCACCCTTATCGTTAGCAGCTTTCCATTACTGTGACAAAATGCTTGATCTCTTTAACTGAAGAGCGAAAGGCTTGGCTCTATGATCATTTGGTCCCATCACTCTTGACTTACAATGAGGCTGAACATTATGAGAAAGGGTGCATGGTGGGTAAGAGTAGCTTACTTTAGGAAAATAATGGAAAGAAAGAAGGAGGAAAAGAAGAAGGGAGGGACATATACTCTTAACCCATTCCACAAAACACAGACACACACACAGAAAGAGACACAGAGAGAGACAGTGAGACAGAGAGAGAGCGAGCTCTCCAACATGGTGACCCAATGACCTAACTATGTTCCACTAGGTTCCCAGGAGTCTTCTGGACTCTGCCATTTCCCAGGATTGACATCCACAAACAAGCCTTTAGCATGTGACCATTTGGGAGATCTTTATTATCTTAATCACAACATTCTGCTGCTGGTTCCCAAAGATGGGAAACCTTACAATGAAAAATATACTCAGTATATCTTCAAGAGTCTCTGGAGTCTTTTGCTGTTGTTGGTGTTTTGGTTTGTTTTTTTGTTTGTTTGCCTTTTGTTTCGTTTTGTTTTTGTTGCTTTTTAGAGACAGGTATTCTTTGTGTTAGCCCTGGCTGTCCTGGAACTCACTAGGTAGACCACCAGGCTAACCTCAAACTCAGAGATCCGCCTGCCTCTGCCTCCCAAGTGCTGGGACTAAATGGGTGTGCCACCACCGCCACCACCACCACCACCTGGCTTGGGGTGTTGGTTTTTGAGACAGGTTTTTGTAGTGTGGCCCAAGTTGTCCTTGATCTTGCTATCTTCTTGCCTCAGTCTTCTAAGTGATAGGACTATGGCATGTGCAACTGTGTGCCTGGCACTGAAGTCTCTAATAGTCCTAGCACTGTTCAAAATGCCAAGTCCTAAGTCTCCTCTGATGCTCAGAGAACTCTACGATATGAGCCTCTGAAGCAGTCAAGACAATCAGGTTCAGGTGGCACGTGTCTGTAACCCTGGCCCTTGGGAAGCTGGGACAAGAGTATCAGGAATTAGAGGCAGCAGAGAAGCTTCTCGGTGCAGTGGGTAGTGGTTAATACAGGCTCAGACCTGGTACAAGTGTTGAGAATACGTGTCAACTGGATGTTTAACCTTACATGGGACATGTGTATCAACCTCCTTCCCAAGGTTTGAGGAAGATCACAGAAGAGGAATGGAAAGAATGTAAGAGCTGAAGGGTGGGAATGGCAGCTATGGAATGCTATCTTCATAGTATAACATGGCATGAACTCACTGCAGCTATAGCTACCTGGACAAGAACAGATCAGTACAACCAGTCCACATTCCAATAGGCAGCAGTGCTAATTAGACTCTGCAAGTTCCTAATCAGTGAGAGGAGAGAAGAGACAAGAGGGTTATGTTGGAGGTAAATGGGAGAAGTAGGAGAAGGAATTTGGGCTGCATATGATCAAAATAGATTGATTAGATGTGTGAAATTGTCAATGGATAAATAAATGACATTTTATTAAAAAAGAATTTGAACCCAAGGTGAACAACATAGTGAGACTATCTCAAAAAAAAATCAAAAGAGCAAGTCATTAATACTTATTTCTAGGAAACAATGGAGGTCAAGTCTGACGGTGAAGACCTAAAATTCTAGTTACTTAGAAGTCCAGTGCAAGATGATCAACAGCTCAAAGCTTTCCTAGGTGGTAGACCAATTTCAAGTCCCTTGGCATCTTAGTAAGATCCTGTTTCAAAATGTAACATCCTCAGGGGTTTACAGTTCAGTGGTAGAGCACTTGGTCAGCATACACAATGCTCCAGGTTTTATTCTCAATAGTACAAAGAGAACAAGAGGAGGAGGAGGAGAAAGAGGGAGAAGAGATAGAGACAGCTGCACAGAGAAAACTTTCTACTAAAGAGTAAAACGGGAAAAGGAGAGATCTGAGCACAGCAGGACTAAAGCCCAGAAGGGCAAACCTTAAATCCTATAACTCCATGTCTATTAGCGTAGTAGCATTATAAAAGCAGTTAAGTGCTGGGCAGACTTTTGTCTATGCCTGCCTATCTGTAGTCCATGTGATCTCTCTCCAGGGCTAGCTCCACTGTCCACATTTCTGGCATCTCTACCTTTCTGGGTCCTCCCCCAGAGCTTTGGCTTCACCCTCACAGTCTCAGATGTTACCCTCTCTGGAGCTGCCTGCAGGGATTCTGTCCCTGTCACACACTGCCTGATCTTCCAGGGCCTCCTCTGAGTTTTAAGTAGAAGCCTTCATGACCCTACATTCATTCTGGGTGCCTGAAAGAATAACATGACATGGACAAATAAACAATCTGTTACTAGCATGAACAGTCACTGGGTGCACTTGGATCAGAGCTGCAGATGCTTTTGAAATGTCTGGATGGCTAAATACAGGGAAATGAGTCCCAAGAAAGCATTTCCTTGGGCAATTCTGTGCTCCCAAAGTCATGTAACTCCAGGAGTTTGTTAAACAGGTTTCTAAATCTCAAAGCTGGCTCTTGAGATGCCCTCAAGGGATGCTGATGTGAGGTAACTGACCACTTCTTTTTCTTTGGTCTGGGGTTGGGGACAGTTGAGACAGGGTCTATGTAGAAAAGACTGACCTCAAATTCATAGAGATCCACCTGCCTTAGCCTCCACCCCAAAGTGCTGAGAGTAAAGGTGTGCCCACCACATTAAAGGTGTGACTTCCTCTGCAATTATTTCCTGCTAGGCTGGGACCCTAAAGACTCTCCTCCTCAAAAGAGGATTTGGTTTATTGCTTTTATTATGTTAATTGGGTTCCCAAATTACGATCATCTGGTGAGGCTCTGGAGGGTCCCTGCCTCCAGCTGGTTCTAATAGGTAAATAAAGTTGCCAGTAGCTAATAGCTGGGCAGGGAGACAGAGGTGAGACTTTAAATTTCCTGGGCAAGGGAGTCTCAGGAAGAAAGCTTGAGAATTGCCATGCCAGGAAAGGAATTGGACACAGGCTTGAGAGCTGCAGAGAACAGAGAACCAGCCATGTAAGAGCCAGGGAAGAGGCGCCCTAGCCCCAGCTTGCCCCCGTTGGGTCTGGGTAGCAAATATGGAATATAGATTTTTAGTAAGTAATGATTTAGGAGTATTGGAGGGGCAGCGTTAGCTACATGAAAGTTTGAGAGTGTTGCTATTATAGAATGCCTAAGATAATCAACTAAAGAGGCAAGGTTTACTTTTACCCAAGGCTTTATATGTTTCAGGTCATAGTCACTTGGCTCCATTGATTTTGGGCCTGTAAAAAGCAGAGAAAACCTCAGGGTATGGAGCAACATATGAGAACAAAGCTGCTCACCTCAGGAAAGTAAGGAGAGAGAGAATAAGGGTCAGAATCCTGCAGTTCCCTTTCAGGACATGCCCCTCGTAATGTAACTTCCTCCAGTAGACCCTATCCATTAAGGACTACATTGTAAAAATTGAGCAAATAGGGACACCTCATAAAAATACCAAAGAGCAAGGAAGGTCCATTAAGCCTAAAGACAGAGCTTTGGAAGAGTTTACCCAGCAAACATCAGTCCCCAGGAGATGCCCTAATTGTGGGGAGTAATGCCTGGTTCCAGGAAACGTCCCTGGGAGGGTGGATCCCCCCATCCCTCCTACATGCAATCTGTATCTCCCCCTCACCTGGGGCATAAAGGTCAATGAGAACAAAAGACAATGGGCTCTACCAATGAGAGATAACCAACTCATGCTGTAAACCTATGTACTGAAAGGTAGAAAAAGTGTGTGTGCTTTGTTCCTGGTCGTCACCTTGGCTCTGAATGCAGGACGACCCCAGTATACTGGCAAAAATAAACCTCATGTAATTTGCAGCGATCTCCCTCCTGTTTCTTCTCCAGTGGGGGGCCCATGCCAGAATCTAACAGCATCAGCCTCCAACAATATTACATGTACAAACTGACAATATGACTGCTCTATGGTATGGTTAAGGGGAGGCCCTTATTGTAGATATGAGAGAGAGAGAACAGCCAGAGGCATCTAGAAATATCAAGAGCAGAGAGGTGGGGGAGAAACAGAAAAAGACAACTGAACATGGCCAGTGGACTGGACCTGGCCAGGAGAGAAGCGGGAGCAGGGCATGGGAGGGGAGGACACAGTGGGGGAGCAAAAGTCTATGGAAACTAGCAGGGTTATAAGGAGAAGGTTAACTGGGGGGAAGGGAAGCCCATGATGGAGGGAAGTTTAGGGTAGGAGAGAAGGTAAGAAGACCTTGGACACTAACATGAACTTTGAAACAGGTACTTGTGATACTGAGGGAGGCTAGAGCCAGTATGCTCTTTGGTATGCTAGTAGGCACCACATTCTGCCAGTGATAGGGGAAAATACTTCTTTCAGTAGAGAGGAATTGGCTTTGGCTTCACAAGTTCCTGAGGCATGCTGGCTTTTATCAACTACCAGAATTCATCCTACAGTTCAAATTGAGTCCATTTCTGGATACTTGGACTGCATTTTGAAGTTTAAGGAACTGAAATTTCATTGGGAACTAACACTACAGACTGGCAAGCACAACTTTAGCATGTGGTTTTGGGGGTCATTTAAAATCCAAATCATAACATTACCTTTCTTAGAAGAGCCAACCAAATTATACTTGCCAATAGCTGTTACACTCAAGCAGGCTTCTTTCGTATGACTTTTCAGCTGGAATATGTCAGACCATGAGTCCCAGTGGTCATCAGTCTTGAGAGGGCTTGGCACATTATTAGGCAAGGGTGGTGAAGGTTTTTAACCAACCCACACATATTTACCCTTAAGTACAGAGAAATAAGGTCCTAGAGAGAAACTCTGGGTATACAGCAAGCTGTGTTATTGTGAGGTTAGAAGCTAGTCTATGACATAGACGACAGAGGCTCATTTACTTTACAGGGAGAAAGAAGGAAGAAAATGATGGGCCTGTCAACCTTTGCTGACACACTATCCCACAGCATTGCTTTAGGTGGAACTGATGATCGTAGATTTTTAGGTGTCAAGAGTGGCAGATAATGCACTCCCAGACAGAATACCACAATAGAAGTTGCAGTGAACCAGAGCAGAGCTACAGCAGCACAGACACCTGCACCAGACAGACCTTGTCTGGTGTTGCCACTTACAGCTGTGTGATCTTCAGCAAGTTGCTTGGTGTCTCAGAGTCTTGGTGCCCTTTGGAAAACAGAAGTAAAATACATACCTCATATTATCGAAAGAACAGATTGAGCTATTAATCACATGAAAGGCACTGAGCCTGGCACACAGCAAGAAGTTAAGAAACATGAGCTATTATGGAACAAGATTTTTGTCAACATATATTCCTAGTACCTAGCCTCCATATTTCCAGTTTTTCAAGTTAAGAATGAATAACCAGACATTTGTACAGAAAACATAAATACATTCTACCCCTCACCAATATCAGAGTCTAGAAATCCAAACATTCCAGAAGCAGTGAGTGCTATGAACATACGTTGTTTGTTTATTTTAATGAGACAGTCTCCCAGTGCATAGGCTAGTCGGCAACTCCCTAGGTAGCCTAGTGTGGTTGAAGTTTTGCTTCTTCCTGCCTATCCCTTCCCTGTTAGAGATGAGAGGTGTCTACCATACCCAGCTTCAAAGGGGGATTAAACATTGTTCTTAACTTAAGAGATTACATAGATCCTTTATTTTTTTATTTTTTGTTTTTGTAGATCTTTTTTTTACTAGATATTTCCTTTATTTACATGTCATATGATTTCTTCTTTCCCAGTTTCCCCTCCAAAAACCAACCAAACAAACAAACAAAAACAAAAAGAACAAACCCCTGTTGCCTCCCCCTTCCCCATGCTTGCCACCCCACCCTCTCCCATTTATTGGCCTTGGCATTCCCCTACACTGGGGCATAGAACTTTCACAGGGCCAAGGGCCTCTCCTCCCCTTGATGATCGACTTTGTAATCATCTACTATACACATGCTGCCAGAACAATCAGTCCCACCATGTATAGTCCTTGGTTGGTGGTTGAGTCCCTGGGAGCTCTGAGGGTACTAGTTAGTTCATGTTGTTGTTCGTCCTAAGGGGCTGCAAACCCTTCAGCTCCTTGGGTCCTTTCTCTAGCTCCTTCATTGGGGACCCTATACTCAGTTCAATGGATGGCTGTGAGCCTCTACTTCTGTATTCGTCGGGTACTGTCAGAGCCTCTCAGGAGATAGCTTACATAGATCCTTAAAATAAAGTTTGCTTCCAGGATTGGGGCAAAGAAATATAACCAGCCAGAAACAATTTATTATGCCAGAAAGTAAGAAGACTCTAACAATATTTGCAGACACAGGAGCCATCTTGAAGGCTTGTTCTAGTATTACATTTTTCCTTCCAAAGGTGCTCATGTTCTCAAACCTGGAACCTCTGAATGTTATTTTATATGCTAAAAGGAGCTTTGCAATTGTGACTAAGGATCTTGAAATAGGGAGTGTATTATACAAGCAGGACGTCTTAGTTACTTTTTTTTCTATTGGTGCAAAGAGATACCATGATCAAGACAGTTTATAAAAGAAAGCATTTAATTTGAAGCTTTGCAGTTTTAGAGTTTTAGAGTTTAGAGTTTTGCATAACCATCCCAGGGACAGGAGCATGGCAGCAGGCAGGCATGGTGCTGGAGCAGTCCTTAAGAGCTTACATCTTTTTTTTTATTAGATATTGTCTTTATTTACATGTCATATGATTTCTCCTTTCCCAGTTTCCCCTCCAAAAAACAAACAAACAAAAACAAGAACAAACCCCTGTTGCCTCCCCCATCCCCATGCTTGCCACCCAACCCTTTCCCACTTACTGGCCCTGGCATTCCCCTACACTGGGGCACAGAACCTTTACAGGGCCAAGGGCCTCTCCTCCCCTTGATGATCGACTTTGTAATCATCGACTATACACATGCTGCCAGAGCAATCAGTCCCACCATGTATAGTCCTTGGTTGGTGGTTGAGTCCCTGGGAGCTCTGTGGGTACTAGTTAGTTCATATTGTTAAGAGCTTACATCTTATCTGCTAGTTGGAGGCATGGTCAGACAGACTGGGCCTGCTGTGGGCTTTTGAAACCTCAAAGCCTACCCCCAGTGACACACTTCCTCCAACAAGGCATCTTCTAATCCTTTCAAAACAGTTGCAGCAACTGGTAACCAAGCATTCAAATACATGAGCCTATGGGGACCATTGTCACTAAAAGCACCACAGGCACAGTTGTCATTGCCAGAGTCATCAGTAAGGCCAGACGTGAAGCATGACATAGCCACAAAACACACGAGAGAAGCAGCACGAGACTCAAGATCATGCCCATAGCTTCTAGAAGTCAGAAGACAAGGAAATCGAATCTACAGAAGGGTTAGTTCTGTATACATTTGTGTTTAAAGCCAAAGTTTGAGGTAGGTGTGGAGGCTAGGGGATTGAGGCAAGCCGTACTCTATTTGTGCCAGGGTGTAGATGAACAGTCTTCCACATCCTTGCTGCTCTATGTGATCTGATGGTGAATTGTTGATGGGCTTGGTGAAGTGCAACTTCCAACATCTCAGATTTAGTATATGTATGACTTGACAAAATCCTCAATGCAACCCCCAGCCACTCATCTATTTCTCATAGCATCCCAGCACAGAATCACCAATTGCATTTCCAGAACATCTCTCCATGCCTGGGTTATTGAGTGGCTGCTAACATTGCTTAAATGTGACAAGTCCTATGAGGTACTACCTCTGGCACTTGTCACATACTAAGTACTGAGTAAATATGTTGAGTGCTCTGCTGTTGGGTGTGGGTGGGTAAAGGAAGGCCTCATACTTTGTTGATCTATCAGGGTCCCTTCTTGCATTTATGAAAGCCTCTACCACTGAGCAACGCCATGCCCATAGTTTGCTTTTTCTAGCTCTGATAAACACCATGGCCAAAAGCGAATTGGGGGAGAAAAGATTTCTCTGGTTTACAGATTACAGTCAGTCCATCATCAGGGGAAGCCAAGCCGGGAACTCAGTGCAAGAGCATCAAACAGTAACTGTGAAAAATGCTGCTTACTGGCTTGCTTTCTCTGGCTGACTCAGCTACCTTTCTTACACAGCCCAAGCCCACCTTTTCAGGGATGGGCACTGCCCATAGTGGGCATATGCCCATAATTAGCAATCAAGAAAAACGTCTCACAGACGTGCCCACATGTCAGTCTGATGGAGGCAATTCTTCATTTGAGATTTCCTCCTCCCAGGTATATCTAGGTTTGTGTCACTTTAACATAAACTAACCAAGCACATCAGGGGAAAGTGTATACTAGGGCCTCGCCGAGGATGTCTTTGTGTTACTTGAAGTTACTTGTGTTTGAGTTCGCTCTGAAAGGTGTGGACTCTTAAAATTACCAAGCCAACAAGCCTGCAGCTTTAATCCCCAGGGATCACAAAAGTCTCCCCTGACTTTCAAAGATCTGCTGGTCCACAGGACTCTTATCTAAGGGTCCCTGTGCCTGTTAGTTTCCAAGGCTCTGTCCCGCTGTTTCTCCACAGTGCAGTGCTTCCTTTCTCCCAAATCTGGTTCTCCCAACTGCGTGCCCCATCCCCTACAGTGCGCATTTCTGGCTCAGTCTAGAGTATGCCTCCTCCCCTTCTGCGCGAATTCCCCTTTCATTTCCCTTTGCCTCCACTGATTGGGTAGCAATGGAACCTTAGCTCTATACTTGAGCGTGCTCTCGTTGCTAGGCAACGGGACGCGACTCACTGGTAGGCGGCCAGAACGCGCAGCAGTTGCGAGCACTAAGGGCGAGCACCAAGGACGCTGGAGCGTTTTCCTTCGAACTAGTCTTCTAGTGTCTCTGCAGAAGCAGTTCTCAAATTTTCACCTTGCGAGTCACAACCCGGAGGCAGAGGCAGGGTTCGTTCCCCTTCTCCTCCCTCCTCTCTTCCGGCTCCTCCTCTTTCTCTTCCTCCTCCCCCTTCTCCCGCCCCCTAGCCACCCAATAGGAAAACTAACCTAGGTGTCTAGGTTGGTGGCTGCCTGTTTGAAATTTATTTTTAGACAAACGGGTTACTTTCTAGCACAAGTATACTATAAGACAATTATCCATTGTTTCTAAAAAATTCAAGTTGAAGTAGGTCTGCTGTAGTTTTGAGTGCCAAATCCGGCAACTCTTCCCAGGCCCTGGCAGAGGATCTCCTTCCAGTGGCTCAGAGCAGCTGCTCCAGTCCTGAGGCCAGTGTTTCTGTGGGAACAGACTTTGTTCTGTGGAGTTCGATGCATACTGGTGTTTGTTGGGAAATAACATTCCTTAGGACAGAAGAGATGGCTTATAGTTTCCTCACATGACCAGGAAATGCATGCTACAGAGATGACAGAGAGACCTCAGGAAAGCCCCACTGAGAATGCTAAGCAGCTGCCAGAAGCCCCAGAAAGACCCTTCTTCTTCTCGATCAACTTCTCGATCAGAGGTGCCCCCTTGAGAACCATTGTCCGTTTCCCAGGTTTTATGTTTTTGGAGCAGCAGAAAGAGTATCTTTCATGTTTCATGTAACTGAACTTCAAATGACATTGGTACGTCCATATGGTTAATGTATCTCTAGAGGATTTCCCACTAAAGAAATACCGTGGAGACACGGCCCAGTCAGTTGCCATGTTTTTCTCTATGTGGTTAGGACACCACTGACAACCTAGCTGGAAATCAGCTCATTTGTACCAGCTCCAGTCAGTTCCTAGGGCTACATTTACACATACATGTGTATACTCCTTTGGTAGCTGAAGCATTCTCTTTATTACCTTTTCCCTCCTGCATTGTGACTCACTAGGACACCACTCCCTATTTTAGAGAGCATCTCCATTTCCTGATATTGTCTCTGGATTCCATGGTATTGTAAGCAATTGACCCTCTCCCTGGACTTTCAGGTGGCATTTCAGTCTGACTATGGTAAAAATGTACCAATACCATGTTCACATGTCATTTCAGTGTTGAGTCTGCACCTTTGAGACAGGAGTCAAGAACTACAATGGTGAACATATTCTGATCTTTTAATTTCATTGTGTTACAATTCTGGGCTTGGGTGGAATCATTTGTTTTGTCTGTTGTTGTCCAACTGCATATCCTATATGAGGTAAATAGAAATAGTCAACCCCCCAAAACTCATGCATCTGCGTTCATATCTGAAAAGATGGGGAAACAGCTGGGAGTGGGCGCACATTTGCTTACTTGCCACCATGGAGAGACAGTGGTGCACACACACACACACACACACACACACACTCATATACTCTCGAGAGCCCATATACACACACACCAACATCATGCACACACACACTCACATATTCTTATACACTTCTTAGGCAGCAGGACAAGGGATGTATGAGCTACTTGAAGCAGGAGCAACTCCCTTGTACTGCTTGACAAAACTCTGGAGCCAGAAATGATCTGTGGCTTGAAGGCAAGGAGCTATATTCCAAGAGTAGAGGAAGGAAAGAATTATTGAGATGGGAAAGTACAGAATGTGGTGTGTAGAATGTCAGGAATAAGAGCCCAGGATATATGATGTCAGGGAAGAGCTTGAGGTGAGCCTAAAGGGAAGTTGTGGTGGTCTGAATACGGTTGGCCCAGGGAGTGGCACTCTTAGGAGGTGTGGCCTTGTTGGAAGAAGTGTGTCACTGAAGGAGTAGGCTTGGAAGCTTCCTCCTAGCTGTCCGAGGATGCCAGTCTTCTCCTGGAGGCCTTCAGATCAAGATGTAGAACTCTCAGCTCCTCCCTTTGCCATGCCTGCCTGGATGCTGCCACATTCCTGACATGATAATAATGGATTGACCTTCTGAAAGTGTATGCCAGCCCAAATTAAATGTTGGCCTTTCTAAGAATTGCCTTGGTCATGGTCATGGTGTTGATTCACAGCAATGGAAACACTAAGGCAGAAATTGATACCAGAGACTGGGATATTGCTGTGATAAGCCTTTTTTTTTTTTTTTTTTTTTTTTTGGAGGAATGTCATTTTGGAACTTTGAATTTGGAAAGCCACGGAATGCTTTAAGTGGGACTTAATGGTTCATCCTAGTAGGGACATGGAATACATTGGTATTGATTTGGACATCTTTCTTACATTTTGGTGACAAATGTTGCTGCTCTTTTCCCCTGTCTGAAGAGTCTGTCTGAGGCTCAGGTGAAAAGACTCAGATTAATTGTACTGACAAAGTCTCAGAAACACCCAACATAGTCTCTGTCCTCTGGATTTACTCTCATGAAGATTGTTTTGATCAAGCATAGCAAGCCTAAAAAGAAAACACACACACACACACACACACACACACACACACACACACACAATGTATGATTCAGCAATAATGGGGCACCAGGAAGTTCAATGGAACTAAATCCTGTGTTCAAGGATATTAAACAGATTAAGGGAGTGGTGACTTTGGGGTAAGATACCATACAGCTAAGCTTATTGTTTATGTGTTTGCAGTTGAACAAGGAATACTTATATCACGTTAGGTGTTATTACCTGGTTATTGTTTTCATTTGGATTTTTAATCTAGAATGAACTACAATCCAGAAATGGATCACACCTGTGATCCATATCTTAAGGTTGGAAGATACAGTCTTTTAATTTAGATCTTGATGTAGGATGACACATTCTTTTGGTCCAGATCTTGAGGAATAGTGGCCATGAAAAGCTTAGGTCCAGACATTGGGGTACCATACTTTTAATCCCAGGAGATACTGGAAGCAGATATCTGAGTTGAAGTTCAATTTACAGAGCAAGTTCCATGAGAGCTAAGCTTATGCGGTGAAGGAGTTAGAAAACAGAAAGTTGATGATAATGTCATAGAAAAAGAGAGGCATGTTCCAACCCCAGTAAGCAGCTGAACTCGCCAGCTTCAGCCACATGACTCTGGCTTTAAAGTGAAAAATAGAAGAGACTACTGGGACAATTGATGCTGATTAGCTGGAGTTAAGAAATTAGTGGTGATTAACAAAAGACCAGCATCACTGATGTGAAATATTGGAAGTTTTTTTGAGAGCACAAAGAAGCTGCATTCCAGATATAGCCAAGGTTGTACCTGGTGCTACATCTGGACTTGCAATGTTTAAGAATCACCCAGGTGGTAATGGTTTTGAAGGCGTGATGTGGGCCATGGAAAGCAGCTGAGGCTTAGCACTATTAGAGGCCAGGGAAGACCACTGGTGAAGATTCAGCCTCAGTTGCAACTGATAGCTTAGGACTGAAGGAGTCATGCAAAGAAGTTTCATGGTGCATAGGCACCATGAAGACAGCCTATGAGAGGCTATTGGTGAAGCCTAGTCACAACAAAAGATCCACTTAATTGGAGATGCCAATATCATGGAGTGATCACTAAGAACAGCAGCAGCAGTGGAGTGGAGTCAACCAGAGCCTAGAGTGCTACATAGAGCAGTGCTAGAGAAAGAAGTGATGCCAACCCATTGAAGGAGCCCAGAAGACCGCGTGGATCTCTGTCATTGGAATAAGAAGGTGCAAAGTTGAAGTTGCCTTGGATACCCCAAGATATTATAAATGTTAGAACTGTGGGATACCTGCCAAGGAAAGCTGCTAACAGGGAGTGGAGCCTCTCCAGGAGAAAGATGTTTGTTGCAGACATTAAAGGAGTTGGATATCAGACATAGAGACATGGAGTTTGGAGTTTGCTTAGCTGGCTTTTGGTTTTGCTTTGGTCCAGTATTTCCTGGCTACGGTGATTTGGAATGGTTATGAATATGCTGTGATCTGATTTTTTATTTTGATTTTTATAGGGAATTACAGTTAAGAGATTTCACGAATCTCAGTAGAGACTTCAAACTTGGACTTTTAAACATTGATGAGACTGTGATAGACTATGGGGATTTTTGAAGTTGGACTAAATGTACTTTGCATTATTCTATGGCTATGTATGGCCCCTATAGACTCATGTATTCGAATAAGCCTATGGGGACCAGGGAGTGGAATGTGATTGTTTGAATATGCTTGGCTCAGGGAGTAGCATTGTTGGGAGGCATGGCCTTGTTGGAGGAAATGTGTCACTGTTGGGGGTGGGCTTTGAGACCTTCCCCCAAGCTACCTGAGGATGACAGTCTTCTCCTGGAGGCCTTCAGATCAAGATGTAGAACTCTCAGCTTCTTCTGAGTCATGTCTGCCTGGACACTGCCATGTGTCTGCCATGATTATAATAGACTGAACCTCTGAAAGTGTACGCCAACCCCAATTAAATGTTGTCCTTTATGATGAAAGAGTTGAAGGGACCTTATCTGTCATCAGTGGGAGAGGAAGCCCTTTATCCTGTGAAGGTTTGATGCCCCAGTGTAGAGGAATGCTAGG
Organism: Mastomys coucha; assembly: GCF_008632895.1. NCBI lineage: Eukaryota > Metazoa > Chordata > Mammalia > Rodentia > Muridae > Mastomys > Mastomys coucha. The sequence goes on from NW_022196915.1 coordinate 27,538,687, forward strand.
GAGGTGAGGGGGGAGTGGGTGGGTGGGTGGGTGGGGGAGCACCTTCATAGAAATAGGGTAAGGGTGGATGGGATAGGGGGTTTGCAGAGAGGAAACCTGGAAAAGGGATAACATTTGAAATGTAAATAAATAAAATATTCAATAAAAAATACAAAAAGAAAAAAGAAAAAAGAAAAAAAAAAAAAGAAAGAGAGCAAGGCAAAATACCTGGAAGGGTTTTGAGGGTTAAAGAGAAGGGGAAATGATGTAATTGTATAAATGTAAATCTGTAGGGGTGGAGAGATGGCTCAGAGAGTAAAGGTGCTTACTGCCCAGTGATGCAAGCCAAAACCCTCTCTTTTGATCTTCAGAACTCACACAAACATAGGAGAGAATCAACTCCACAAAGTTTTCTTCTAGCCTTTGCATGCATGTCATGGCAAATGCCACCTTCTCTCATAATAAATAAAAATGTTAAAACCTTCTAAAAATATGTTGTCCTTTATAAGAGTTGCTTTGGTCATGGTGTTGCTTCACAGCAATGGTAACCCTGACTAATACAGAAGTTTGTGGCCAGATTATGAGTAACCTCATGCTTTCTATTGGAATTTGAATTGATATTCTCTGGCTTTGACAATATATGATTTTAAAGAAGAGATGGACAATTTGTGATGTTTTATTGAAGTGCTTAGGAGAAGACCTTAGATTCACTAGAGTTAAAGCCCTGGGATCAAGAAGTGAGTATAAACCCTACCTTAATCTGCCAGTTAAGTGATCATGGCTGTTCACTTAAGCTCTCGGAGTCTGTCTGGCTCCCTATCTGCTAGTTGCCTCAGATGTTGTAGGCATAAACTGGCACCAGTATTACTTGGCCCAATGCTATCAATAATGATAGTGTCTGATTTTGGGACTAAGCTTGAAAGCCTTTAGGCTGTAGAAGCTTTTTTGGCTATGACTACTGATGAATTCTTTTGTAGACAATTTGAAGTTTCCTGGGGCTAACTTGCTTATGTCATTCCAAATAAGAAGCACCCACAACTAGTGACAGGGTGGAATGTTCAAGTAGCCTCCCTTGACTTTACTCTTTGTTTGCTTGCTTGTTTGTTTTGGTTTTTCAAGACAGGGTTTCTCTGTGTTGCCCTGGCTGTCCTGGAAGTCGATCTGTAGACCAGGCTGCCTGTGAATTCAGAGATCTTACCTGCCTTTGTCTCTTGAGTGCTGGGATGAAAGATGTGTGTCACCACTCACCAGCTTCACTTTACTCTTAACTGTGCCGACTCAGAACACTTTGACTCTAATAAAAAATGTCTGTAGCTGGTTTTATTTAGGAGTTAGAAATGGAATCAAGATATCTTCAAAAGTGCCTGGGAACATGCCTAACTCAAGGTCTCACAGAAGTTGCCAGAGTTCGCCCATTGGATCCAATTGAGTATTTAGCCTTGTGGATTTATAAGCACAAGGAAAATGTGAATATGGACCAAATGGTAAGTATAGATCTCCTTTTAGGAAATTAGAAGAGCATGACAATTGGTTTTTGTCTATATTTTTATGTTAATCTGTTCTATTACAATATGTAAAAATAGGGGAGAAAACTGAAAGAAAGTTTGTCTTGATTTTTTCTTCTTCTCTGTATTGTCTTTTTCTGTTGTATTTAAATATGTCAGATATGTTGACATATTTACCTGTACAGTTTTTATTTTTCTGCTGTTTCTTTTATATTTATGGTATAATCTTAATTTTGTGTTCTTTGTTCAGCTAAAATCTAATACTTTCCCAAATTGTTGCATAGTTTCCAAACAAATAGACCATCCTTTGCTTAATCTTTTTTCTAGTGTTTGTATTTGAGATGCTTCTGAGGCTGCATCTACAGATTGTTGGAGCTCTAATTGTGTGCTGTTGCTTTTTTACCAATTGCTAGAGACGGAGAGAAATGATTACGCTGGAGCATGAGAGAGAATTAGCCATGATGGAGCAGGAAATGCTGGACCGACTCAAAGCAGAGGAACTCTTATTTCAGCAGGTGAGATAAGAGGGCAGATGTGGCTGAAGTGAACATCACCCTTGGTGTGCGCAACCCGCATCCTGAAACACTGACCAACTCCAGTCCCTTAGACATGACTCTCTAGTAACCCTGTTTTTCTTTTTGGAAAAGGCTATAGCGTGAGATAATAGGGCAACCCAGAGAGTGTGTTGTGGTGGAAGCCAAGAGGACAGTGAAGAGAAGGGACAGTAGTCAAGGGCCCCACTGCTGAGCTGGTGCCCATTCCAAGGTCAGGCACTCTGTCTAGGAAGAGTGGACAGGGTGGAGCGCAGTAGGAAAGGAGGGAGATGGTGAGTGAGCATAATGCTTTCATGGAGCTTGTGAGGGGAAGAACAATGGGTTTTATTTTGATTTAGGAACACACAAAGGATAAAGAGTGACATTAGAGAATAGAAAAAATAGTTTAAAGCCTTCTGTTCACAGGTATAAGAGAAAATGGGCCAGGGAAACAAGTGAATGCTTGCTTCTTATTGAACTTCAGAGACAGAGAATGGGTGGCCTCGGTATAGGTGGGTGTGTCAGCTGGTGACAAGTTGAAAACAGACTGTGTGCTACTGTCTGTATCTTCTTTACGAAGTAAGAGCTAACCATGAACACCCACAAAGAATGAAGTGATAAGGTCGGAGGGATGGAAAGAATGGTGAAGACCTGAAATGATACTGTAGGGGATGGAAGAATGGGTTGACCAAGCTTTCGGTGTTGAACATCTCAACCTGAAAAAAAAATCCAAAAAAAAAAAAAAAAATGTTCCTAAATATGAAACTTTTTGTGTGCTTACATGATGCCAAAAAAGTGAGAAATTCCACACTGTTGAACTTTGTTTCACATCATTGTTTCAAAATCATTAAAATATGGTATATAATTACTTTCAGGCAAAAGGTAAAGCATAACTGAATTTCATGTTTAGGCTTAGTACCACACCTAAGGCATCTTTCTATTTTCATTTACATATTAGAGATATGTAAATAGATCAAAATTAAGAGATCTAGAGCAGATCTAGTCTGAAGCATCTCTGAAACAAGATACTCAACCTGTATGATGCCACGTTTTGAGACCGTTTTCCTAGTGATGTTAGCCAACAAAGCTAATCTGCTGTGTGTTGAACCCAAAGTGTTTTGTTTGCCAGGCATGTGGAATGTATGGTAACATTCTACAGGAGATGTTATGGCTGGTTCAAGAAGTCGCTTTGGTGAGCAGAAGCAGACAGGAGGAGGGCTGAAGCAGCAGAGAGGGGCTTAGCTGGGCGTGGGCTGAGATGAGAAGCAGGGAGTTCTCTCTTGCTCCCTGAAGTATGTGTGTTGGAGGATGAGGACTGGACTTCTTCCTTGAGGGCATTTCCAGTTTCAATTAGTAACTTGTGGGTAGCCTTGGGAACATCCTCTTTTAAACAAAAGCCAGAGAAAAAGCCAAGCATGGTGGTACATTCCTATAATCCCTGCACTGCTAAGGCAAAAGGAAGAAAACCTTCCCAGGTGGGTTGCATAATGAGACTCTGTCAAAAAAAATAAAGTAAAGCAAGCAAGCAAAAGTCAACAAAGGCTGAGAGAAAACACTCGGAAACCTTTGACTAGTTAGCTGATAGCTGATAGTGCTCCCAGTGCGAACAAATGGAGGAGCAAATAAAAAAGAGAAAAGAAAAAAGAAAAAAAAAGAAAAGGAAAAAAAAAAGGAAGGATGTAACTGCTTCTAGGTCCGATGGAGGAGAAGCTTCTCATAGGTGAGAAGGAGAGCAGAGTCAGAGGCAGGGACGTCTGGGAGAGTCCAGAGTAAACACCCTGAGCCAGAGTGAGAGCAGAGAGGAAAAGAGTAGGGGGAAGGGAGGGCCAGGAGTGCAAAGGGTAGACAAGGCAGGCTTGATAACAGAATGTCTGGATTGTGTAGAACTGCAGCTGGGGGAGGGGCTGAGACGTTTAGCACAGGGAGTGGGGTATGCCAACCATACCCTGAGAGAGATAGGGACTGGGATTCTGGTGGAACCTGGCAGCCAGGTATACTTTTATATGTCAAATAGGCACCTCAGGTAGTCATTTGTCCCAGGTTGACACCTAACATCCAGCATTCTCACCAAAAGTCTAGTGATACAAACAGTTTTGCAAGGGGACACATTTCTTTGAACATGGAAATCAACATCGTTTAAATTAACTCACACTGACAAATGTCATTCCTTGCTTTGACAACAAATGAATTACTTAGATACTTAATATTTTTTGTAGTCTTGTTTTAAGTTTTATGAAGAAATTTTGCTGCGATAAGAGGAATCAATCTTTTTTAAAAAATTACTTATTTATTTTATGTATATGAGTACACTGTAGCTGTCTTCAGACACACCAGAAGAGAGCATCAGATCTCATTGCAGATGGTTGTGAGTCACCATGTGGTTGCTGGGAATTGAACTCAGGACCTCTGGAAGAGCAGTCAGTGCTCTTAACTACTGAGTCATCTCTCCAGGACCAAGAGGAATCAATCTTAAAGTTTCTTTCTTCTTTTCTCTTCCTCCCTCCCTCCCTCCCTCCATCCCTCCCTCTCCCTCCCTCCATCCCTCCCTCTCC
>NW_022196915.1:27543265-27549156 GCF_008632895.1 Mastomys coucha
CTCTCTCTCTCTCTCTGAGATAGAGTTTCACTGTGTACCTGGCTGTCCTGGAACTCACTCTGTAGACCAGGGTGGCCTCAAACTCATAGAGATCAGTTTGCCATTGCATCCCAAGTGCTGGAATTAAAATCATGCGCCACCACACCCAGCAAACTTTTTTCTTCTTCTTTTTTTTTTCTTTTTATGGTTTTTTGAGATGGTTACTCTGTATAGCCCTGGAACTGTCCTGGAACTCACTCTGTAGACCAGGCTGGCTTCGAACTCAGAAATCCGGCTGCCTTTGCCTACCAAGTGCTGGGATTAAAGGTGTACACCACCATTGCCCAGCTCTACTATTTTTTTCCCCTAACGTTTGTTTTCTTTTTAAAATTAAAACAATATTAGTGGAGAGTGTATGTGTGCGTAATTTATGCAGGGGTGGGAATAGAACACATGCACACCCTGTGTGGAGGTCAGAAGGCTGGATTGTGGCGTTGCTTGTGTTCTTCCTCCTTTAGATCAGTTATGGGTATTGAATTCAGGTCTGTCAGGCTTGCTGACAGTGCTTTTACCCACTTAGCTATCTGATGATCTTTGACCCTTGCTTCCCTGTGAGTGGAGTCTATTGATGTGTACCTCATCTGTGAATGATGATCACTGGAATTTTTTTAGGGCAGTGTCATTATATTAAACTGTAGCCCGCGCAGTTGTCTCGCCAGGAAGAAGACACACGGACACACTAGGTTCCTTCTGCAGCGACATTTACTGCCCTCTCCCAGAGGGAAAAGGAGATCGAGCCCAAAATCCGCACTGCTTATATACACCACAGTGCAGTGTGTCTGCCCACAGCGTGGCGTGTCTGCCCATGATTGGCTGTCCACTCATTACCCTACGTAACGCCCCAGAATGAACCGTGACACGGCGTCTTTTTCACTCTACGCACATGCGCAAACAGTTGTTTACTAGGAGTTAACAGCGGAAGTAGGCGCCATCTTGCCATGGCGAATGCTGGCTCCCTACATTAAACAAAACAAATTATAGTTTGCCATTGAGGTAAGAAAACAATTCATGTCTCATTATATCTTCAAAGCATGCCATTCAACGTCCTGGTCTTTTGTTCGATTGTTTGTTTTCGATAGTGTCTTTGTTATAGGAGCCCAAATAGGCCTCCAATTTCAGATCCTCTGGTCTTAAGCTCCTAAAAGCTGGGATTGTAAATATGTGTCACTGTACCTAGCTCCCTTGTTTGATTAGACAGTATCTTTTTTTTTTTTATATATATAACGTTGGAGTGTAGTGATATCACAACATTTGAAACCTGGCTAGTATGCTGTGTTATCTCTGACCTGTAGTTCCACATGGTGCCTCTGTCATGCTGCTTTGCTCTTCAGTTGTCCGTGAAAAGCAGTCACAGACAATTTACAATCCATCGAGCCTAGCTACATTTCAATAAAACTTTATTTATATTCTGGAACTTGGATGTTATATAACTTTTGTGTATTTTGTACCATTATTTTTTTCTATTTTATTTTCCTTCAACCATCACAGAATATACACAATATGCTTAGCTTCCGGGCTGTACCCAAACAGGAGCTGCATCGCATTTGGTCCGAAGGGGTTATGCTGACATCTGTTTGCACACTGTTACTCAGTCCTCCTTACAGATAGTTTATCAGATTGTTCTCCCTCACTGTCCTGCATTCAAAGTTTAGTTTTTTTCCTAGCAGTACTTTTAAAGATCTCATCACAGAAAAAATCACTTTAGTCCTGTTTGTAGGTTCAAGAACAAAAGAGACATAGCTTGAGTCTGCATGCACTGCTACCTACCATCAGCAAGTAAAGAAGTGTCTTAAGGAAATCAGTCATTGTAGAAGCTGAGTATTATTTGAGACTATAATCATTGTTCTAATTTCCTGAAATTTAGTTGGGGACTTAAAAGTGAGCCATAAGCAACTGTGGTAGTTCTGGTAAGGTCAGCACTAGAGCTATAGAGGCAAGAGGAGTGTTATGAGTTAGAGTCCAGCCTGGACTATGTAGGTAGGACCTGGCTAAGACAAGGAAGCAAGCAGGAGTGGTAGAGCTAATGTCTAGCTATTGATCTGCTGTAACTGCCATATGATTCCAACTCTTGTGATTCTTGAGCAGCAGCTGGCATTCCAGTTGGAGTTGGAAATGCAACAAAAAGAGAAAGAGAAGACAGAAGATTTCAAGACAGAGCAAGAAAAATCAAGTAAGGTAATCTGAAGTTTTTGTTACATGTCTGCTTGTTAGAAGCTTCTAGACTCTCCAGGCTGTTTCTTCCAGTCATGCCAGCAGAAAGGCTTGGGTAGTGGTTGTAGCACAGGACCATAGGCATCACTCTGGAAGTGAGTACAGTCATGCATGTGCCTTTGTGAGCCACAAAGGTCTCTTGAGGGACTCCGCTAATGGTTTTGTCAGGAAACAGCTGTTGTTAATTATGGTGGCTGATTTGAAGGTACTTGATAGATGAGATAGCTGTATGTCACTTTTCTTCATGTCACATTTATCAAAATGTCATTTATGCCTAAAAAAAAAAATCTGTTCTCATGTTGATTTTCATGTCTCTTACGAAAATAAACAATGAAGTGAGTTAATTTTTAAAAACACCTATTTTCACTGGTAATAATTCCTGATATCCTGAAAATATGTGCATCATAGGCCAGACTTCTGAATGGCTTCTGAATGTTTATAGCTACTTTCTTCCCTATCCAATTGAAACTCTCTTTATTGAACCCTCAATTAACACTGAAATCAAAAGCAACTTGCATCAAATGTATTCGATATGTTTATTAATACATTAATGAGAAAAAAACCCATCTTGTGAAACATTTTCTTGTTTTGTTTTATTTTTCTGAGACAGGGTTTCTCTGTGTAGCCCTGGCTGTCCTGGAACTCTCTCTGTAGACCAGGCTGTCCTGGAACTCTCTCTGTAGACCAGGCTGGCCTTGAACTCTCTCTGTAGACCAGGCTGTCCTGGAACTCTCTCTGTAGACCAGGCTGTCCTGGAACTCTCTCTGTAGACCAGGCTGGCCTTGAACTCTCTCTGTAGACTAGGCTGTCCTGGAAATCTCTCTGTAGACCAGGCTGGTCTGGTATTCAGATCTCAGAAATCATGCTTCTGCCTCCTGAGTGCTAGGATTAAAGACGTGGTGAACATTTCTTTAAATATACATAGGGTCGGTGAATTGAATAAGACAGGTGAGATATTGAAGGATGAAATCAAGAATTTGCATAGTTTTAATATCCAGTTTCTAGTCTGTTAGCTTGGGCAACAGGAACATTTTTGAGGTATGTGCATAAGCTCACACATATAACACACCAGAGGGTCACATGAATGGCTCCAGGTACCAAGCCTGTGTCACCAGAGCCAAGACAATTTCAGTATTTTGTGTCCATATTGGCTTAATGATACTCATCTCCACCTTGGAAACACTTAATCACTGCTCAGAGTCCTTTTGTGTCCCTTGTTCAGGACTATAGACACATAATATAAACTATCATGGTCAAATTGTATGAGGACTCCTGTGTTAAAGAGAGGCCAGTCAGAGATGCTTGCTTCAGACCCCTGGGAGCAAGAGTAAGAACTAACAGGAGTGCCTCCTCTGCTGCACTCTGAGGTTGATTTCAGCCTCTCTCCTGATACTCTGGTTTATGGCAAAGGATGAGGAACTTGGAATTTATTGGGTTCTAGAGAGTCATAGGTTGAAGTTCCTACCATTGCAGAGGAATGGATTCATTTTTCTGGTTTAGTTAAAACAACTGGGGGAAAGGTTTGTGTCAAATAGTCATCCTTATAGTTGAGGATGGTGCTCTTGTAAGTATATAAACAGCGTGGGGTTACTGTGTGGATGCAAGGTAATAACTTCCTGGCTCAGACTTTTGATCCTAGCATGCAGTGAGGCAGAGGAATCTCCTCGTTGAGTTCAAGACCAGTCTGGTTCACATAGCAAGCTCTAAGACAGCCAGGACTACATAGAGAAACCCTATCTCAAAAATGGTCAAAAGTAATAAATAAAAACTTCCTAGAAAAAATGCAAGCATCATTGCAAAATAGTACCACATATATCTCTATAATTAGGGTGGCCATATGTACAGTCACAAATTGAATCATCTTTGAACTGCCAAAATGCCTTATCTCATCACGAGTCATGTGACCCTGCTGAAGGTCATAATGATGAAAAAAAGGATGCCATAGTATGTTGGCTTGATAAGAAGAAAGCCTTCTCATTCAGAAGTGGCTTGCCATGCAGAATATAGGTGTTGCCACTGCAGAGTATAAGTGTTGCTAAGGACCTATGGAGACCACTTGGGCATGGTACAGTAGCTTGGACAAGGTTAATTCATTTAGAAATATCTATTCCTCTCTTCCTTTATATAAAACCCAACTTCAAGTTCTCTTTAAAAATCTTGTTCTAGCTGGGTGGTGGTGGCGCATACCTTTAATCCCAGCACTTGGGAGGCGGAAGCAGAGGCAGGCGGATTTCTGAGTTCGAGGCCAGCCTGGTCTACAGAGTGAGATCCAGGACAGCCAGGGCTACACAGAGAAATCCTGTCTTGAAAAACAAAAAACAAACAAAAAATCTTGTTCTAAGTTGTTATTTTAGTATTGTTGCTTTTCATAGTTGCTAGGACATTTGCTTCAAGTTTAATGTTTCTGCCCATCTTTAAAATTCATAATATTTATTGTCTTAGAAAATTTCATAAATGTATCTTTTTATACATTTTCCTTCTATTTTTAATATTATAATGTAATTACATCACTTCTTTATTTCCTTTTCTCCCACCAAGCCCTCCCACGTCTCCTTATTTTCTTTCAAATTCATTGCCTTTTCCCATTAATTATTTCCCATTAATAATTAATTAATCAATATTAATAATTTCCCATTATTCCCATATATGTATATATTCCTAAGTAGAACCTGCTCTGCTGTATAATGTAACTTTTGTATATGTTTTCATGGCTGAACATTTGGCATTGTGTAACTATTTAGGGTGCTTTTCTCTGGGGAAGACTATTTCTCCTCCTCTCATTGTTCCTTAGTTGCCTAGGGCTTTTCTCATCCCCTTTGGCTGTTGTTGTCCTCGATCAGTTTGTGTTTATGCAGTCATGGCTGTGAGACTTCATATCTGTAGCTTCTGACACTACTAGGAGACCGTCTCATAACAAACTTCCCCGTCCTCTGGTTCTTACCATCTTTTGCTCTCTCGGCCATGTCCCCTGAGCCTTAGGTGCATGAGCTGTTTGGTAGATGTATCCATTGGATCTGGACTCCTCAGTTAAGCATTTTAATTTAATGAGGCTTTCTATTAATTTAATTTTAATGTGATTTCAATTTACTTTAATGTGGCTTTCTGTAATAGTTTCTGTCAGTTGTTCAGAGAAGTTTAATGACTTTCCTTAGGTGAACCAAACATTTACATATGGGTTCAAGGACAAATATCTAGAGTGTTAGGAACTATGTGGGTTTAGTAAAACGGTGGTAGGTTCTCCTTTAAGATCCATGAATTTACTCAGCCTGAGTAGTTAGCTAGGTTTCCAGTACCAAGCAGGATGCCGCTCATGTTGATTAGATCTTAAGTCCAGTTGGAGAGCTCTTGTTTACCACGAAGGTCTATGTGGCACTGTTGGACCACTCGGGTTATCCTGCAGTACTGGTCGTTGTGGTTCATAGGCATCATAGCTGTTGTTTCTTTCCTTTGGAAGCTTGCATGGTACCTTCTGGAACCTTAAGAACTGGTCCCCTGGATAAAAGGTACTCAGGTCTCTTTCAGCCCAGGACTGTGTCTGAAAGGCATGGCATCCTCAGCAACTGAGATTTACCTTTCACCTCTGCTCCACTCATTTTTGTTTTTTGTTTTTGTTTTTTTTTTGTTTTTTGTTTTTTGTTTTT
>NW_022196915.1:27549166-27565392 GCF_008632895.1 Mastomys coucha
GTAGACCAGGCTGGCCTCGAACTCAGAAATCTGCCTGCCTCTGCCTCCCTAGTGCTGGGATTATAGGCATGCGCCACCACCGTCCGGCCACTCATTTTTAAAAAAAGCATTTCATTTAATTATAAATGGTTATCTTCTATTAGTATGTAGTAATAAATTTATGTGATTCATTGTTTTGTGTGTCCTGTATTCTGATGAGTCCTCAGAAAATGACATTGCTTTTGCTGTTAAATGGATCATAGCAGTTTATAAAAATAAAACTTAAAAACCAAACATGGGATGGAAATGAACAATATTCAATGTTTTCTTGACTTTATGCAGGATATGATGAGCGCGGAAGGCATGGCTAGGAGTGAGGAGTCCATGCCGTTAGAGGTGAGAGGGAAGACCTACTGAGTGCCATGGGAAGTGAACACATAGCTTAGAACAGACCCTTACTTTTTGTACCGGTAATGTCTTAGTTGTACTGCTGTGAAGAGACACCATGACCAAGGCAACTCTTAAGAGGACAACATTTAATTGGGGCTGGCTTACAGGTTCTGAGGTTCAGTCCATTGTCATCAAGGTGGGAGTGTGGGAGAGTCCAGGAAGGCATGGTGCAGGCTGAGCAGAGAGTTCTATATCTTTATTTGAGGGCTGCTAGCAGAATAATGGCTTTCAGACAGCTAGGATGAAGGTCTTAACGCCCATACCCAGAGTGACACACCTACTCCAACAAGGCCACACCCTTTAATACTGCCACACCGAGCATATACAAACCATCACAAGTGGCCAAAATTTTAATAAGGGCACTGCCAATACCAGGATGGGCATGGTTGCATACACATGTGATCACAGTGCCTGAGGCCAGGCATGCCTAAAGCTATGTAGTGAGATCCTGCCTTAACAAAATAAAAGCAAAACCAAAAACCCTATGAAAGTGACACCAGATGGATATTTTGGTGAGAAGTCACAGGTGTGTAGTACCTTGAAACAAATTTCAAAGTGAATACAATTTGGACATTCTGTATGTCTTGGTATATTTTAAAGCTACAATGTCCTGTTATGTTGCCTGTAGAATTCCTTACAAATTATGTATATTCAAATTCCAAATGGATTTAAAAAGAATTTTTAGTGCTTCATACTAGAGTTCTCATACCATTAGCAGGCAGCAGTAGATGAGATTTCTACCAATTAAGAGTTGAGTCTAAGTGCTTAATTCAGAAGTTTTATTTCTAAGTTGAAAGAAAAGGGGCATGTTCATTTTGAAACCATGTGAAAGTAGAAATTGAATTTTATGACTGTAGGAATCAATGATGGACACAGGCAAAACACTAGCGGAAATCAGCGATCGGTATGGGGCACCTAACTTGAGCCGAGTGGAAGAGCTTGATGAGCCAATGTTATCTGATGTAAGTATCAAGATCTCAGGACAGATTGTTTTTCATGTTGATAAAGTCTAGTATGTATGGGATTGGTTTACAAATAATAGTTTTCCTTTATGCATAAAATACCAAAAGTGCAGGTGCAAATAACCAAATTCTTTTTTTTTTTAAACCTTTATTTTATGTGTATGGATACTTTGCCAGTATGTATATGTCTGTGTACCATACACATGCAGTGTCAGTGGAGGCCAGAAGAGGGTGCCAGACCCCCTGGGAGAAGGTTGTGAGCTGTAATATAGGAACTGGGATTCAAAACCAAGTCCTCGCCAACAGCCAATGCTCTTAACTGCTGAGCCACAACCCCAGCCCCACTAACCTAATTCTCAACTGGTGTTCTGCCTTTGAAGGAGGCACCTCTGGCATAGGTCTGTCTATTTACAGGTATAGCTCTATATTTATCTATGCTTCTATCAATAGATAATAATCTGTATCTACATATTTTACAGTTGGAATCTGAAAACATCAAAACTTCTTAGAAATACATGTGTAAGGGAGTAGAAGGGGGCTAGAATGTAAGTAAATAATAATAACAATAATAATAAACTACCAAGGTCACAAAAAATAAAAAATAAAACAAATACATGTCTGTAAAATAATTTTGTGAAATATGAAATCCTTAAATTCAATAGGGAAAGAACCAGTTGGCTCTCTGGAACAAACTCTGCAAACACATAAATAGTTTAGTGATAACAAGTGTTTTTATAGTATGTAAGTGCACATGTTCATTTATCAAGCATATGGTGATGCCCATGTCAGACATTGTGCCAAATATAGTGGGGAATAAGGAACCATTTCACCAGCTTGAGTTTCCTGTTTAGAGGAGGAACCCAATCCGAACAGCATTAGGTGCTCATCATGAGAATGATCAGGAAATCTACTATCCATACCAATGCAGTTTATGGTTGAAAGAAAGGTCTATGAATAACTGAGTCAGATCATCAGGGGGACTGTCTTGCCAGGAGCACATTGTGATGTCTAATCTTAGTTGTCAATTTGACATACTTGGAATTGAATTTGAATTTCTTCCACCAGATTAGCCTGTGGGGCATTTTCTTGACTGCTAATTGATGTAGGAGAACTACTGTGGGCTTGGGCTGAATAAGAAATAAGGAAAGTGAGGGAATCGGCCAGCAAGTAGTGCTCTTGTTAGGGTCTGAGAATTGCTGAAGGAAGACCCCAGGCTCAAATAGTATGCACAGACAAAGAGTGTTTATTCTGCAGAAATAACCAGTATGCGTGGGGCTCAACTATTCTTCAAAATGCCCAGCCCAGAGGAGCTCCTGGACCCTTTTAATTCAAGGCTAGAGGAATTTTGCAGAAGGATTAGGTAATCTCTAATGTGATTGGTAGGGGGCCAAAGTGGTGACATTAGTAGAATTTTGATTGGCTGCTATGTTCTATATTTGATAAAACTTTAGAGAGTTGGTTAGGTAATCTAAGACTTTATTGGTGGGTGATGAGGATGCTAAATGGGTCAGTTTCTGATTAGCTTATGCCAGGTAGTCTGTGGTCTGCTTTTCTATGTCACAAACGTTTAGCCACAGGAAGAGATACCCAAACCATACAAGACTGCCCAGCATAGATGGCCAGTCCTGAGATATTTCCCTGTTCTTGTGGTTATCTCCAGGCTGTCTTTGGATGGGGGATTTTATGGAGCTGGTGACTTATGACCTAGTTCCTGAGACAGATGTCTTCCCTTTTGAAGCTAGGCCTGGTCCTGAAATGGAGGTGGTGATGTCCTTTCAGTCTGGCCTGGTCCAGTCATCCATAGTTTTTGCTTCAGTTCTTGCCCCAGCTTCACTCAGTGATGAATTGTGACTTGGAAGTATAAACAAAATACCTCCCTCCCCCCGCCCTCCAATACTCCCTGCAATGTTGCTTTGGCTGTGGTGTTTGTCACAGCAACAGAAAGAAAGCAAACTAGAACAGGCACATCTTGTTACTTCATTCTGTGGGTACTAAGAGGGTGGGACGTGACGAGGGTGGAGCAAGCTTAGGGAGGATAATTCTGGAAAGAAGTTAGGGACGGTTGCTCAGTAGTGGAGAAAGGGAATTCTGAGGAAGAATTACTGGTGGAAAACACAAGAGGTTTAAACACCCAGGTAGGAGAGAGTAAAGAGCAACGATCAGGAGACAGCAGGAGCAGACCCTGAAAGGGCTTGTAGTTTCTACTCAGGGCTTCCCTCCGATGTTTACCTGCAAGCAATGCAGGGAGACCTAGTTAGAGGTGCACTTTGGAAAGAGCATGTGTGGAAGGAGATAGGCGAAGAAAGAGCTAAATGAGCTAAGGGAAAGAGCAAGGCTAGTGTACAGTGTAAGACGGTCTGCAGGTTGGGGTGGGGACCACTGGGAGTTGCAATATTTAATAGTGCCTATTGGAAGTAGAAGAAAAAAAGCTGTTTTCAAGGGCTCTTCAGAAAGCAGGGCTAGAAGGACTTGGTGATAGACAGCAGATAAATCAATAAACAATTCCTTCCCTTTGAGCCCATGGGCCATTGGGAAGGGGCTATAAGAGACTAGGCAAGTAGACTTGGAACTAGAGACATTAAGAAGCTGCCAAACAGCCCATCTACCACCACCAGGGGGAGCATGGAGAAGGCTTTCACCTATAGAGCTGCATCTCCTAAGTCTCCCGTAGAAGGCCTCTCTGTGCTTTCCACACATCTGCCTCCAAGCTAAGGACAATTGCTGCTGAGCTAAGCTGGATCTACCAGACTGGGCCCTGGGCTAGCTGCAGTCCTCAGCCCGTGGGCCTGCACTGGTCCGGCCTCATTGCAGGACCCCTGATCCTTCATTTCCGATCCTCTGTGTGGCACTCTAGTGGCAACTAGATGTCTGGGGGCACGGAGGAGGGGGACAGGGAATCCCAGCTTAGGCTTCCCACCTCTCAAGACTGCGTTTTCCTACCCCCCAGAACGGTGTCTCGGTGCTTCCCTGAAGCCTGGCGGCAGCACACTTATAACCAAAATAGACTTAAATTTGGCTCAAGAGATGGGGGAGAGGGAGCCGAGAAGGAAACCCAGCCTTTGTCCCCGAGCAGCTGAGCTGTGAGTGTTATCATTGGATGACTTGGTGGATATAAGAACAGGAAGTAGGGCTTTCGCACAGGGAGGTTTTAGTCACGGAGATGTTGAATTTCAGGTGATAATGAGAGGTACCCATGACCAAAACCTACTTTATGTATGGTATAGCTCTGGTAAGGACAGGAGGACCATACAGAAGATTCAAATTCAGTAGGCAAGGGAATGTGTATTAACTGAGATAGGAGCGGAAGCACAGCATTCAGGAGAGTGCAGTGTGTGAAGGCCTGAGGTCTAGCTAGCCAGGAAGAAACCATTAGGAATTCCAGACCTTTAAAGGCCAAGGCTCAGAACCAACAGCCCAAGGCTTCTGTTCCCAGTAGGGGGCGGCTCTGGAAAGAGTGCCTCTCAGGAAGGGTGAGAAAGGTGTGGATAAGACCTTGTCTTTATCATTACTACTCTTTGAAATCACCTGAAACTCAAACAGCTACTGCCTTTATAGGCTCACACTGACATTTTTTAAGCTTGGTTTTCCTTGTCTTGTGTCTTTTCATTGTAGTAAAGTTTATTTACCTTGTATTTTGCTTTTAGGTTACGTTAAACATTGAGCAAGACCTGTAGGACCGACCCTTCTGAAAAGGAATATTTTCTACGCGCTTCAAACTTCAAATCGCAAGGGCCGTACTATGCTTTTTTTTCTCCTTCCAAACTTGAACCCTACTCCCCTTCCCCCAGCTGGCTAACTTTATAAACAGGCTTCAGCTGTATCCTTAAAATAAAAGTTTAGATATGTCAATACAAATTAGTTACCTGTGATACATTGAGGGAGTATGACAGAATTTGTTGAAGTAACAAGGAGAGGGCAAGAGATGAAGCAAAATATGTTCTTCATCTCTATGAAGAACAGGGTTGCCTGGAAGGGAGGTTCCAGAAACTACTACTGTGGAGAGGCGAGAGGGCTCAGGAGTTTCCACCACCTCAGGTATGGCCTCTCTTTTGAGACTGGACTGCAGAGCTTGTTCCAGACTGCTGGCAGGTAGAGCCTCTTAGAACATTTAATTAAACTGCCGTGATGCAGGCTTGGAGGGGGTGGTTTCCCCCCTTGCTCTGGAGGTGGGTACTCTTGAGCTTGGCTCAGTCGTCCCCACTGGAGAACAAATGAAGGTGCTTCTATTTCTTTACTCTGTGCAGTTGGGTAGCCAGGTCCTGTCTGTCTTCTCAGGGTTTGTGAAAGAAGGGTTCTTGCAATGAGTGTTCACACAGACAGTGGAGTGGGAAACAATCTTGGAGAACCTGGAGAATTCTTCTTTTCTTGATCAGCTAGTAGGCACAGGCACCCGGGCACTTTGGTCAGACAGACTTTTGGTACCTATGAAGTTTCATTATGTATCTAAGGCTCTCAGGAGAAATTCCTTTTTTTTTTTTTAAAAAAAAAGATTTATTTATTATTGTAAATAAGTATACTGTAGCTGTCTTCAGACGCACCAGAAGAGGGCATCACATCTCATTATGGGTGGTTGTGAGCCACCATGTGGTTGCTGGGATTTGAACTCAGGACCTTTGGAAGAGTAGTTGGTGCTCTTACCCGCTGAGCCATCTCACCAGCCCCCAGAGAAATTCCTTTACAGAATTCTTCTAAATTCAAGATTATGGTGTAAGTTTTCAGTTCTTTCATCATCATCATCATCATCATCATCATCATCATCATCATCATCATCATCATCATTATTATTGTTAATTTTTTCAAGACAAGATTTCTCTGTGTAGCCCTGGCTGTCCTGGAACTCACTCTGTAGACCAGGCTCGCTTCAAACTCAGAAATCCACCTGCCTCTGCCTCCCAATTGCTGGGATTAAAGGTTTGTGCCACCAGAGCCTGGGCTGAATTTTCAGTTCTTAAAGACATGGGTATAGGGGCTGGAGAGATGGCTCAGCAGTTAAGGGCACTGACTGCTCTTCCTAGATGACTGGGGTTCAAATCCCAGCACCCACATGGAGGCTCACAGCTGTCTGTAACTCTGAGATCTGACACTCTCACATAGAATACATGCAGGCAAAAAAACCAATGCACATAAAATAAAGGTAAGTAAGTAAATAAATAAATGACATGGGTATAAATCAACAAATGCTAGAAAGAACCCTTTTACTTTTAAATATGCTTTTGCATATAATATCTTTTTCCTAAGTAAGTAGAGACCTTTTTTTGGATTTAAAAAAAATCTAATTTCATAAGTTTTTTTTGTGTGTGTGTGTGTGTGTGTGTTTGTGTGTGTGTGTGTGAAGGGCAAATGCATGTGCACCAAGGTGCACATGTGGAGGTCAGAGCAATACTGGGGACTTGATTCTTTCTTCCACATAGTTAGGCAGGGTCTGTTCCTTCCTTCCTTCCTTCCTTCCTTCCTTCCTTCCTTTCTTTCTTTCTCTTTCTTTCTTTCTTTCTTTCTTTCTTTCTTT
The DNA here is from genome assembly GCF_008632895.1 of Mastomys coucha. Classification (NCBI taxonomy): domain Eukaryota; kingdom Metazoa; phylum Chordata; class Mammalia; order Rodentia; family Muridae; genus Mastomys; species Mastomys coucha. The sequence continues at coordinate 27,556,064 of NW_022196915.1, forward strand.
CTTTCTTTCTTTCTTTCTTTTTCTTTCTTGCTGCATATTCCAAGCTAGCTGGCTTATGAGCTTCTGAGTAATTCTCCTGTCTCCACCTCCTACTCACAGTACTAAGAGTGCCATGAGACACACACCACCACATCCAGCTGTTTTATCAGGCTCCTATGGCAAGCACTTTTATCAACTGAGCTTTCTCTCTTACTTTGGCTTTCTTATAATCGTTCATCACTATGGATTTATGGTATTTAACTGATATGATATTCTTAAGTTTATAGTACTATGATGGTGGTAGTGGAGGTGGTGGTAGTATGTGTGTGCTTGTAGCCTTTAGAAGTTGGCTTTGAGATGTTCCTTTTTCTCTAGTTTTTATTTTTTGAAACAGATTCTCTTCAATGAACCTGGGGTTCACCTCTTGGCTAGACTGACTGGTCAGTCAGCCCTCAAGATCCAGTGGGGGTTACAGGCTTGTGCATTCACATTTGATTATTAGGTGGGTGTTGATGTATCTAAACGTAGGTCCTTATGTTTGTACTGTGAGCAGTTTACCCACTGAACCATTTCTCTCGCCCCAATATTATTTTAAAATTGTTGGAGCTGAAGAAATGGCTCAACAACAGTTAAGAATGCAGATTACTCTTGCAGAAGACCCAAGTTTGGTTCGCAGCACACAAATCAAGACCTCAGAGCTTTTTCCTGTTGCTCTCTCTGACCTGGAGAGTGGGATAGGAGGTACCTGTCTAGGAACATTGGAACTGGCATAATGGCTACATTTGCCAGGAGGCTAGCAGCTAAAACACATAAGTCATGTATACATGGCACACTATCCCAAAGTGCCCTACACATCGAAAGGACAAATATATAGATGCCTGGAAGCAGTGACCAAAAAGCGAAAGCAGAAACTTTTGAAAATCCAGGAACCCAGATATTAAGAATTCATTAAATTGTATTTGTTTCCGATTGTGTTGCTGTAATACTTCCTGTGACCACTAGGAGTCGCAACGATTCAATTCAACCTGAGCTGCCCCTTGCCTTACAGGTCAACAAATCCACATTTAGTATGGCCATCCTGTCAACCGTTATAATTCTGTCTAGCCCAACTTAAACATGCTGGGGAGACTTACTTTAAATCTACAGTTAGACAAAATCATTTAAAGCCAATGTTACAATAAAGTGTTTAATACCTGGGTGGTATGTTGCATGTTGTATTGAAAGTGAACAGAGTGGGTGAACAGGTTCCTAACCCACAGAGCTGAAGGTACATGTGGTCTTGAGGATGTTTAAGCCATCTCACTAAAATTGCGTACAGTAGCTATGATGACATAGTCATGAATTTATCTCTTTATTGATGAGACTCAGGAAGAGGTGGCAGAAGGCACAAGGGCGTCAACACCTGCTGGCTTAGCAGGGACAGTATTTGTTGGGAAGATGCCAAGCGTGGGCTGTGTACCATTTGTTTCTTCTTTTGATGTTTCTTCGTGGTAATGAAGAGCATCCCGCATCTACCTGTCTGATACTGTAAACCTGTGCTGTTCACCTCTTCTAACGTCTGTGCACTTGGGTGAGAGTGCCCTGTACTTCTGCCAGTCCCCTTGTTGTGAGACCCCCTTGGTGCTTCTGCTCCCACTTTATGGATTCTGTCTTCATCCAGTTCCCTAGGTAGTCACTGGAAAGCTCTTCAGCTTCCATCCTGAGGGGCTTGTGAAGATCTTTATCACTCCCCCATTCTGCCTGTTTTCCTGACTAACTCTCAGACAGCCTAAGTCACACATTCTTTGTCACACGGCACAGGCAACACATTTCTTCACAACACAAGCCTCCTCTCCCCTCCCCTCAGAAACCTTTAAGATGATAAAATTTGCCAGACAAAGGTGGGACTGACGCTTCTTTCTTTCTTTATTTTATTTTTTTTAATTTTTTTTATTTTTTAATTTTTTATACATAAACACCAACCTTAGCCACTTTCCTTAGCCAAGGTTATTTCTTTTTTTTTTTTTTAAGATTTATGTAATATTATGTAGGTACACTGTTGCTGTCTTCAGACACACCAGAGGAGGGCGTCAGATTTCATTATGGGTGGTTGTGAGCCACCATGTGGTTGCTGGGATTTGAACTCAGGACCTTTGGAAGAGCAGTCAGTGCTCTTACCCGCTGAGCCATCTTGCCAGCCTGGGACTGATGCTTCTTACTTCAAACTCCCACCACACTGCTTGCTAAGGCACTAAAAAATCTCCTGCCTGAGGACAACCCTAACTTTGAATATGTTTTTAAACTGCTTTCCCAAAGGCTACTGGTGTGTCTGGCGTGACTTCTCCTGATGCTTCTGCAGCATTTCAGACAGCAGAACATCAATACTATTCAAAAATGTTGGTAGCTTTCACTTAGATTTGATCATGTCCAATGGCCTGAGCAGCCATTTGTTGTAAATAGGATGCTCTGAAGGAAGCTGTTGCACATTGATCCACTGGTTGAATGAATGCAGTCACAGTTGATGGTAAACACAGCCTTTACATTAGTTCTTAGTGTGGGTGGTGCCCATATGCTTTGAATACTCACAAGATCAAAAGGCTCTTGAATGTGATGCTATTTCGGTCTGTAAAATACTCTTGCCTGTAGAATAAAATAGTCCAAAGACCAGTCTTCAGACAATGCTGCCATTGCCCAGGCTTTCTTGTTCTGGTGATAACAAATGAGGAATGTTCACAGTCTTGAATATTTCAGGCTTCTTTAGCTATAGGCAAGGAGGGCTTTCATTTGAGCCCTGCAACATCTCAACCCAAAAGCAGCATCTCAGAGTCCTAGAATGTATAGGCTTTATGCTTCTAAGACAGGCTCATTGCATTGATATTAAGCAGTCGTGACCTATATTTTTTTTTCAACCATAGAAATCCCATGCAACTCTTCCTCCTGGGTCAGTACTTGCTTCCTACTACTGACCTTCAGATTTAAAAATTACGATGTCCTAACTCCCACTCAGTAAGACTGGGCTGGGGCTGAGAAACTTACGCTCTTTTCTGCTTTTCCTTTCTTTTATTTGTTTATTTAGGAAGGGTTGCATATAACCTTGACCTCCCAGTTCTCCTGCATCTACCATTGTACCCTGATTGAGAATTAGTATTGCTATTAACTTTCCAGCTTTAGACATGGTACGCTAGAGTACATGAGGGAAACTTATGAAAGCCTTGGTCGTAGTCTCTTTGTGGTTTCATTTGCATTTTCTTCTACTGCTCATAAGATGACACCTGCTTTGTGTTTACTGCTGATTGATTTGCTCCTCCGGGAACACATGCTCAGTATTTGCTTACACGCTGTATTGATTTGTTTGTCTCTGTGTTATTGATTTTCCTTGTTGATTATATGTTGGGAAACCACACAGGTGGTAGGCCGACTTCACCTGCCTTACCATGCTTCCTGTTTGGAAAAAGAATTCACTTTTATTTTCTTTAAAGATTTCATTTATGTCTTTAATCATTTCATAAACTAATCAACTATTTTCAAATCTTCTAGGAGAGGTCACTTGGCCAAAGGGTGATTTTTTCAAGTTTATTATATCCCAAGCTGACCAGTAATCAAACTTAAAATTTAAAAGTATGGTCAAGTGCCCTGTTAGCAGTTGTATGGAATAAAAGGATTCTAGCTTCTGACTTGAATGGTGGCAAATGGCATTTGAGGTGCTGAAGCTGAAGCTGAGCCTGTCTCCTGCAGCTTAAGGATGTCAATCCCAGCCTTGCTGTGACTTTCAGTGTTTTGAGTTCCTTTCTTCAGGGAGAAAGGAAAGATTTCTTGAATCCCAAAGTGCACGTTAGTGTGGGAGTATTCACATTTGGGATGCACACAGACTGACTTTCCAGGCTGTGAGACTGACTACGGGTTGGTGGATAGATTTTTTTTTTTTTGAGTCACAAGAAACATTCACATGCTCCAAAATAACTCCCACGTGACCACTCTGTCCAACTAGGTATTTATTTGCGTCAATCCTATTTTGAAATTCAGTTACCTCTGGCATTATGGTTCATTCCTTTAAAAGGAAGAAAACATGTACTATGATCCACACACGATACAAGACTCTACGTTATCTGGATTATGTTTAGCTTTGATAGTACCCGTATTTTATAGAAGCAGAAGTGCAAGTTCAGATAGCATGGACTGGAGAGAAAAGGAAATGAGTTAGACAGACATGGCCTGCTGGAGACTCTGAAAGCAGAGCAGAGCATCAAGGAAGGCATGGAAGGGCTGGCTCTCGTGGGAAAGTAGGTGGAAGACACAGTCTCTGGCCCATGGTGCATGATCTGAATCCAGTCCAAGAGCTGCTATCTATCACTTTACCCTTTCTGATGTTTCAAGTGATCATTAATCAGAAGCCATGGGTAGAACCTCAACACTTAGGAGACAAACAAAAGAGAACCAGGAGTTCAGGGTCATATTTGGTGACAATAGGGGTCTGGGGCCTAAGGTACATAAGACACTTGGGTGGAAACAGAAAGATGGTAGCAGGTTGGCTCAGCCAGTAAAGGTACTGGCTGCCAAGTCCGATGGACTGACTTTGATCACCTGAACTCAGGTGGTGAAGGAGAAAACTTATTTGTTCAATTCCAGCAGAGGAGGCCGAGGACAGAGGATCCTTGAGTCTTTGGTGATCAGCCATGTTAGCTGAATGAACAAGGCTCAGTCAGGCTAGTAAGAGAAGCCATCTCAAAAATAGAACAAAGCCCAGGATGTCCTCTGCTTTCCATTCACATGTACACACATACATATACAACCATACAAACATGTGCACACATGCACACACACAGAGACAGAGACAGAGAGAGAGAGAGAGCACAAGAGCAAGAGAGAGAGAGAGAGAGAGAGAGAGAGAGAGAGAGAGAGAGACCAAGTCTAAGGGCTGAAGCGATGGTTCAGCAGGTAAGAACACGTGCTGCTCTTGTAGAGTTTGTTCCCAGCACTCATGTCTGTAACTTCAGCTTCAAGAAATCTGACATCCTTCATGGGAAGCTACTCCCACCCCCAATGCAGACATACACAGAGAGACATATAAAGAAAAATAAAATAAATTTTATAAGATTTTTTAAATAAATTTTTATAAAATTTTAAAGCACAAAAGATAATAAATCAAGATCTCTCTCATTTTCTTTCCTCCATAATCTCTGTTTTTGAAGTGTTGTAAATCCCTGCTTTATTAAAGTAATGGTGATTTGTTTAGTGGAGGAGTTGTTTTTGGGGAAAGATGAACTGTCAGTGACTTTGCCACAGCAATTGGTAATATTACACAACCTTAAGCTGATGATCTAATATCAGCTAGGGAAGCAAAGACTGAGGCCATTCAGTTTGGACAGTGTGTATTTTCTAGCTTTCCTATTTTTGTTGTTGAATTTTGATGAGTTGACTAAGGACATATTTGAAATTTCTATAAAATTAATAAGGTTTTTTGAGACCATTTTGAAAACAAGACCACTTTACATTAAGTAGCTACGGCCATGCTGACCTTATTTTAAAGAGGCTTCAGGGATGCCTCCAGATGTCTACATAATTCTCAGCACATCAGAACAATGCTACAAATGAAAAGGTTTAGAATGGAAAAGTAACATGTGATTCCTTAGTATAGAATTTAATATGTTAATTGTTGTAAACTGATTCATAGATTTGGCCTAGTAACTTCTCAAAAGTATTGGAAACCCTACTAGAATAGAGTTCTGTTAGCTGGATAGATAATTCCTGATAGTCCCGTACTGGGCATGCATCATGTTCCTTCTTCCTCCCCTCACTGTGGTTTCCTTGGTTGGGAGATGGACTGGCCAATCCTACCTTGCTCTTCCATTCCACCCAACTTCGTGTTTTTTCCTCTGGAATTATTGGCTAACTCTAAACATACCCATGCTCGTTTTAGTTTTGACACTGCTGGAATATTTATCTTGGTGAGTGTGTTTGCTTACGCAAGGTGAGTTCTGTTGACTCAGTGATACCAACAGGCTTCAGAATATTGTGGAGCTAATAGTCATGTGACTCTACATGACTTGAAAAAATTTCCCATTTCTGCCAGAGTGTTTTTACTTTTACATTTTTCATTCACGAAAGAGTTTTGCTTCATACTTCTTAGATTTTTGTTAAATAAATCCTTCACACTGAACAAGACGTTCAGTTACCCATACAAGGGAATTATCCAGTTTCAGCACAGTTGAAAGGTCAAGTAAGGTCCCTAAGAGTAGCCAATCTCACCCAGGGCACCAGCACTACCTCATGCCTATGCTGGTCACAGTGTTTGTGTCTATTGCTGTTGTTATTTCTTTTGGACTATTGCATATTTGTTCAGGCCAGAAAGCTGGAAGTCACCCCTGAATCTGCCTACTCCCTTGCTTACCATACTCAATGACGTATCAGACCATACTCCTACTTTCTGACTACACCAGTCAATTAGGTCCTCCAGGGCAGTCTTGTCTAGTTCAATGGCCAGCAGCAACTTTACAAACAACCATTTCTGATTACATTCCATGTCAACTGACATAGTTTGTTTGATAGCCTTCATGAATTTATCTCTGTCATCAAGACTAAACTTGTAGAACCCAGAGAGCTCTTTTTAGTGTGACTCCTGACTTCTTATCTGATACTCTCTGGCTGTTTACTAGACCATACTCCATGCCCCAGCCTCACAGCACACCTGAAGTATCCCTAAAATTCCATACATTTCTAACTCCTGGGCTTAGTATCTTTTCTTTCTGTTGCATCAGGTCCTTTTACTGTAGAGAACATACCATGGGGTTGCTCTATGGCGGGTGTTTAAATCACACTCAAAGAATGTATAGAAGGAAGGGTGATGGATGATGATGTCTACATGGCCAATTCAGAGACAGGTTTCCAGTGTAACAGAAAGACTTCTATTTAAATCTTGACCACCAGCACTGATCTGGCTTAGAAAGGTCAAGGATTTCTGACATAACTCTAGACTCAGAATGATAGTTACTAGGATTAGGAGAGCGGGTTTCCCCTTTGGGAATTTGAATTAATTGGTTGAGGGGCAGCAATTTGTTCCTCTTTCAAAATCAACCTCCTTAGTTGCCAGGTTATTTGGTGTCCAACCTTAGCCATCCTCCAAGGCTTTCTCTATAAGAAAGACTCAGTCAATTTTAAATTTTGAATGTAGTTACTAATTCTTTCTATAGCGTAAACATCATGTAGTGTTCTTTGTTTTACTTCTCATTAGATGATAAGCATAGCAGCAGGAACATGGGGCAGCTGGTCATGTTATAACAGGACGCCAGGGAATAGTGCTCCCAACAAAACCTAGAAACTGGCCCAATAGGTATTTCAAGTTGTAGGCTTAGATTTTTCAAAACCTATGCCCAAAAGTTAGGGAAGAAAAGATGGTAAATAGGACAAGGGGATGTCATCCTGTTTAGAAGTATTCTTTGAGGCGAGTCCAGTCTGTTGTCAGGATACCAACAGTACAGTTCAAATGTGTTACCAAACAGGAATCAGCCAGCAACAGCATCAAGATCCAGCAGAAACCACCAGGCCTCTCCTGAATTGGCAGGAGTCAGTGGGAACAACAGGACCAGTTGGAATGCCAGGAGCTCTTTGATATGCTTCTCTCAATGAACTGAGGATCAGAGAAGATGAGAGACCAATGAAGAGTTGCACAGTTAGTTATGCTAGTGCCCCATCACTGTATTCTGAGTCCCACTTATATAATCTCCAAATATCATGTGACCGCCCATGCTTTTTGCCTCAGCAAAACACCACATGAGTCTGCATCACATGACACAACTTGCAGTAACTTTCACTTCCCCCCAGGGGTTTGTTCACAGGACTTTTAAATCCCACTAGGTTGACAATTAAGATTAACCATTACAACTCTACCTCTTGTCAACTTTATAGCCAAGCACATCACTTTAAGCCTTCTAGTCCTCATCTCTCTAGGCACATGGACATCTCATCATACAAAATGAACATAGTCTAACTTAAGTTGTCACAGTCTTTAATAGCTCAACCCTGCTCAAAAAATGTGTCACATAAAGAGTTGTTTTCTAAAATCCATCCAATCTCTCCCTTTTTTTTTTTTTTTTTTTTTTTTTTTTTTTAGTTTTTTCAAGACAGGGTTTTTCTGTGTAGCCCTGGCTGTCCTGGTACTCACTCTGTAGACCAGGCTGGCCTCAAACTCAGAAATCCACCTGCCTCTGCTTCCCAAGCGCTGGGATTAAAGGTGTGTGCCACCACTGCCCGCCAGCCGATCTCTTAATAATGAACTCCTCACAGTCAAATAATCAAACAAGAAAAAATTTATATACTTCTGATATACCATGGTACAAAGTAAACATTCTCCTTCCAAAAGGAAAAAAAGGATGCATATCAAAGACAGATAAGACAAAAGCAAAACAAATTCCCAGCAAGGTGAACAGCAAATCAAGCAATTCTATTTTCAGTATCTAGAGCATATATAACAGAATCCTGGGCTGCCAAGGGCTTGGGTAGCCCCATTTTCTAGCTTTGTTGCTCACAGCATAGGCAGTCTCTCTCTTGAACCAGCCCCACTCCATGCATGCAATATCACACACAGTGTATTCCTTAATGCTTGTGTCTTCAATATCTTGGAATCAACATTGTAACTTAGGTTTTACCTTTCCAAATTCACACAGTGGTTCCCAAAAGTTGCATTGCTGGATTCTAACTCTTCCAAACATTTGCTTGCTTCAGCAGCACTCTGAAATTATGATTCAAGATCTAGGACGACTTCATTTTGAATTGGTCATGCTTGGAGTACTATGTGGACAATGCTTCTAAGTTCTTTTTGCCAGCTCAGTATGCAGCCAGGCCTCTTTGGACTTCTGTTGTAGCAGATTCTGTGAGTCTTTCTGTGTTCTGACTCTGGGAAAACACTTTCATAGACAGTGGTTTTTGACGTGGGAAACTCTTTAAGTGGAATTCTCAGTTTAGATTCTTTCCCCAAATACATTTTTGTTTTCACAATACAGAGCTTTCCTTTGCTGATGTCTGGTGGCCCCTCTCCTGTTGTAGCTATGTAGAACACTGGGTGTTTCTTTAGTGGTGCAGAACTCTTTAACAATTATAACTGTTTTCAAACTTGCCTTATCTGTTTATATATATATATATATATGCATATATATATATATATATATATATATAAATGTGTGTGTGTGTGTGTGTGTGTGTATATTAGAAACATCATTTCTCCATATTTTGCTACCTGTCATTGCATATCCAGATAAGCACAGTGAACACTAATTATGACACAGCCTGCATGCTATCTTGAAATTTCTTTTTTTATTAGATATTTTCTTTATTTACATTTCAAATTATATCTCCTTTCCCGGTTTCCCCTCAGGAAA
>NW_022196915.1:27565953-27567655 GCF_008632895.1 Mastomys coucha
TCTAAGAAGGATCAAAGTATCCACACTTTGGTCTTCCTTCTTCTTGAGTTTCTTGTGGTTTGTGAATTATATCTTGGTGGTATTCCAAGCTTCTTGGCTAATATCCATTTATCAGTGAGTGCATACCATGTGTATTCTTTTGTGATTGGGTTACTTCACTCAGGATGATATCCTCCAGATCCACCCATTTGCCTAAGAATTTCATAAATTCATTGTTTTTAATAGCTGAGTAGTACTCCACTGTGTAAATGTATTACATTTTTTTGTATTCATTCTTCTGATGAGGGACATCTGGGTTGTTTCCAGTTTCTGGCTATTATAAATAAGGCTGTTATGAACATAGTAGAGCATGTGTCCTTATTGCATGTTGGAGCATCTTCTGGGTATATGCCCAGGAATGGTATAGTTGGGTCCTCTGGTAGTACTATGTCCAATTTCCTGAGGAACCACCAAACTGATTTCCAGAGTGGTTGTACCAGCTTGCAATTTCACCAACAATGAAGGAGTGATCCTCTTTCTCCACAACCTCTACAGCATCTACTGTCACCTGAATTTTTGATCTTATCCATTCTGACTGGTGTGAAGTAGAATCTCAGGGTTTTGATTTGCATTTCCCCGATGACTAAGGATGTTGAACATTTTTTTTAAGTTTTATTGCATTATAATGAGAAAAGTTACATGATTTTAATTTATCTGAATTTGTTAACATTTAAAAACATACTTTAATTAAATAGAATTAAATCACATTCTTGTTTCCCTTTTGTACCCCAGCTCCTCCCAGAGACTCCCCCTTTAATACATACAATATCTTTTTTGTCATATTCTTGAAAATTTATAAAATATTATAACAATAAAAATGAGTATTATAAAAGTTGTTTGATATAAAACAACAATCAATTTAACAGTCTTATGTAGATGCTTGTCTATGGCAATACTGAAAATACATTTTCTCAATATAAATTTTAATATAAATTTTATCTCTGTATATTTCAAAATAATACATCACTACTAATATTTTTTAAATGAACATAAATATATAAAGTGTTTGTTTGTTTTGTATTTAGTAGAGCTTAAAATCTTGGCTCTTACTGTGGTAACTTGATACAAGAGTTACAAACGTCAAGCAAAGCATTTGGTCTTACTCTTTGTTGTTCTCTTACCAACCCCCTCCCAATTTAATTGTCTACATTTCTTTTGGGTATATAAATACTTTTAAAATATGTAAGCTGTTCTGAAAACTATAGTATACTGTAAAAACATGAAATAAACAATACTACTAATAGAGAGGCTGAGATAGGAGAAGCAAGATCTTAAGACCATTATATTGTAAACAGCAAGACATTGTCATGGGCAAACAAGCTGAAAGTGTATATGGATTGTACAATATTGGATCTATTTCTACAATTACCAAATTAGAGAGACCATTGGATGACAGTCAATAAATTTCTAATTCTTCATATTTTTGGATTTTAATTGATTAGGATATGTTGGTAATATTAATTTTCATATTAAGATATTAAGAAAAAGTAATTGTTACTTCCTGTTGTTTTTGTTGTAAGAGGTGGAATTAGGTTTGTGTGGATTTGTTGAAAGATTACTTTCTTGCTTCCTCTAGGGTATAGTTTTACTCCTAATGTTGGTTTTTTCCATCTATTATCCTTTGTAGGGCTGGATTTGTGGAAAGATATTGTGTAAATTTTGT
>NW_022196915.1:27568035-27578909 GCF_008632895.1 Mastomys coucha
GGGTTAGGAGCTTTTTGCTTTTTGCATTTTCTTTGACTGTTGTGTCCATGTTTTCTATGGTGTCTTCTTCCCCTGAGATTCTCTCTTTTATCTCTTGTATTCTGTTGGTGATGTTTGCATCTATGACTCCTGATATCTTTCCTAGGTTTTGTATGGCCAGGGTTGTCTCTCTTTCTGTTTTCTTTATTGTTTCTATTTCGATTTTTAGATTCTGGATGGTTTTGCTCATTTCCTTCACCTGTTTGATTGTGTTTTCCTGTAGTTCTTTAAGGGATTTTTCTGTTTCCTCTTGAAGGGATTCTAGCTGTTTACCTGTGCTCTCCTGTATTTCTTTGAGGGTGCTATCTATGTCTTTCTTCAAGTCCTATCATTATCATGAGAAGTGATTTTATATCTGAATCTTGCTTTTCTGATGTGATGGTGTGGCCAGGACTTGCTATGGTGGGAGAATTGGGTTCTGATGATGCCAAGTAACTTTGGTTTGTGCTGCTTATATTCTTATGCTTGCCCCACATCATCTGGTTATCTCTAGTGCTACCTGCCCTTGCTCAATCTGACTGGAGCCTGTCCTTCCTGTGATCCTTGGTTGTGTCAGAACTCCTCAGAGTCTAGCTGTCTCTGTGATCCTGTGATTCTATGATCCTGTGACCCTGGGCTTGTTAGAGTACCTGGGGGTGGAGCTTCCTCTGGGTGTTTTGGGAATGACTGCAGAGTTTGCGCCCAAGGTCTGCTCAGGGCACCGGCCAGCCCAGACAGATTGGAAGCAACCCGAACCACTGGGCTGGTGGAGTTCCTGAGTGCCTGGGTCCTGCTGGTCCTAGTTACTCCCGGTGTTGAGACAGATGTTGTGTCCTCCTCACCTCTGATCCTGGGCGTGTTAGAGCACCTAGGCAGTGGAGCTTACTCTGGGTGTTGTGGGACCGGTAGAAACCTGAGTCACTGGCCTGGCAGAGTTCCTATGTGCGTGGTCCCGCTGGTCCCAGTTACTCCTGGTGTTGGGACAGATGTTATGTCCTCCTCACCTCTGATCCTGGGTGTTTTAGAGCGCCTAGGAGTGGAGCTTCCTCCTGAACGTTTCTTTAGGTGCTTCTCAGCCATTCAGTATTCTTCAGTTGAGAATTCTTTGTTTAGCTCTGTTCCCCATTTTTTAATAGGGTTATTTGGTTCTCTGTAGTCTCACTTCTTGAGTTCTTTGTATATACTGGATATTAGCCCTCTATCGGATGTAGGATTGGTAAACATCTTTTCTCAATCTGTTGGTTGCCATTTTGTCCTATTGACAGTGTTCTTTGCCTTACAGAAGCTTTGTAATTTTTTGAAATTTCATATGCTAAACAAGTTAACCCATTTAAAAAATTGTAGCCTTACTCAAATATTCAGGACACAGGCACAATGAAGCAAGAATCTTTTCCAGAGTATAATATTATTACTTCAGCTCCCAATAGAATTCTTGTTCTCCAGTACTTTAGAAGCTAACCCTCCAAGGTCCTTGTATATGTTAGTATTCTGGTCTCTCAAACCCAACGGTAATGGCCCACTAACCTCTGCTTACAGCATTCTAGGGTTAAGTTCCAAACTTATCCACATTCCTCTTGAAAACACTTTCCAAAGTGTTTTCCAAAGCCTATAACCATCCATCTAAACTTGCCATAGCAATAATTCCATTCCTGGTACCAACTTTTTACATTAGTTGCTTTTCTTGTTTCTGTGATAAAATACTGGACAAAAATCAGCTTCAGGAAGGAAATAGGTATATTGGCTCACAGGTGGAGAGTATAATCCAGCATGGCAGGACTGACATGGCAGCAAGAGCTTGGGTTCATAGACATGAAGCAGAAGGCAGTGAGTCCTGGTATGAAGTTCACTTGAAATTCACTTTTTTTTGTTTTTGTTTTTCAAAAAAGGGTTTCTTTATGTTGTCACGGCTGTCCTGGAACTCAGTATGTCCTGGCCTCAAACTCAGAAATCTGCCTACCTCCTCTTCCCAAGTGCTGGGAGTAAAGGTGTGCATCAGCACCATCCAGATGGGATTCCCTTTTATCTTCTCTGTTTAAAGTCCAGTCCAGGACTTTAACACATTTAGGGTGAAATTTCTTTACCTAAATTAACATAGTCTAGAAACTCCCTCATAGACATACTCAGATGCTTGATTTCATGGTGATTAAACATCCTACTGAGTTCACCATCGAGCCTAACCAGAACAATAGGTTTTATGTATCTAGGAATTTGTTTCATTTATTCTAGTTTTTCTAGTATATTGGAACATAACTTTTCAAAATATTTCCCACTGCTCCACTTGAATTCACTATCTGTTTTAACATCACAATTGCTACAGTTCTACTAGCTAGGGTAACCTAGGTCTACAGTTCAAATTAAATATTAGCTTGTACTGACTCTAGGCTTGAAACTAATGTACCCAAAAGTAATTTACAAAGAGACAATGATGTTGAAATATTTTCAGGACAAACAGGGAAGATCTTGTGTGCTGGCCATTTGATCTAGAATCCCAATCTGATCCTTCATTTTTCTGTCCCTTCCCAGTGACCCTTTTTGCTCCCACCCTTCAGCAGCCATGTCCCTAAGCAAGTTAGCTCACTTCTTGTTAAGTACTTTGATAGCTGTATATTTACAAGCAGCCTCGTAGCATCCCGCATCGACTTAATATAGTTTAGTTTCCTAGAGTGAATGTTTCGGTTAACTAACCTCAAAGTTCGGAGCACTAGAATTTGTGCCAGAAAAAAAAAAATGTATTAAATATCTGTATAAGTGCAGGGGAGGTTTTAGTCACTAAGGTTAGTTGTTTTGGACATCACCTCCTCCTATTTTAAGCTTCCTCCAGTCCACTCTGTAGGTACAAGGCTTTGGTTTGTTACCTTTTATTGTATTCTAGAAAGAACTGGTTTCTTACCATTCTCCTGTCTGATCTCAACCTCCCATTATTCAAAGGTCGTAGATCTGAGAGTAGGAGAAAGGCTGCAGACAGACGCTATCACTTATGACACAAGCTAATTAAGGATACTGTCAATCCTGCATATTCCTTTTCTTGGGCAAAGCAAAAAGAATGAGGAAGTTATAGGAACTGGGTGTTCACGAGAGGAACAAAACTGAATTCGCGGAAGTTTTGTCACACGTTGGGGGGAATACTAAACCTGAATACTAATCTGCACATAATGAACCTGTTTCACAAAATTTCATTTTAAAAAATTAATAATCTTTGTGTCCTGGATCACCCACCACCGCCACTACTAAACCTCTAGCTTGTTAATTTGTTTGCAGGTCTCTTAGAGATATTGACAACTTAGGTGATTTCTTGTGGCAGAAAAAAAAAATGCGGGCAGCAAAGTTTCCCTCTAACTAAAACGAATCTGTTGTGTAATGGTACAGCTGGTTCAGAGTACAGGTGCATGCTCTCTGCTCCTGTTCTGCCCTGAGGAGGTAGAGGGGGTGAGCCCAATCCAGATCAGGTGTGGGGGTGGAGAGAAGCATTCACAGCAGAGCCTCACAGTGTTGCAACCTTAGCCCATACCAAATCTCTGGGAGAGTTTCTGGCTGCCCGTGTGTAACTCTAAGCCCCCAACTCTCCCAGAGTGGGATGGTATCCCGGGAACCACCCAAAGATCAGCTAAGGAGCTGAAGGAAGTTGGAGAGTCACTTCCGGTCTGAGAGGCTAAACAGCCTTCCTAGTCTCTCATGGACCACAGGCTTCCCACTTGAGACGTCAGAGCTGAAGGCTGAAATTCCTCAAGGTAAAAAGACTCCCCTCCCAGGAAATGGACTCCTCCATTGTCCTTACTTGATTATTCAGGCACTTTCACTTTTCCATATATAGGAGTCACCTGGGAGCAAGCTGTGACCAGCCGGGAGTGACACATCTGTATTCCATCCGCTCTCTCCCTCTTTGCCCATTTTTGCCCTGTCCTCATATGCTCATAGGCACTTAGGCAGAAGTCATCTGCTCGTGATTCTGCCAAAGATCTGCCTGTTGGGTTTGTGGTGGGAGGATTAAAAAAAAGAAAATAAAGAAAAAGAAACTACAGGCCAAGTTTCAACTCTGAAGTTGTCACCTTGGAGAAGTGGAGTCGAAGAGTGTGACACAATGAATGGACCTGTGGATGGCTTGTGTGACCATTCTCTAAGTGAAGAGGGAGCCTTCATGTTCACATCAGAATCTGTAGGAGAGGGGCATCCAGGTAAGTAGGTTATCTTCAATTCAGGCAAGCCTGCCATCTCCAGCCTGTGCCCAGAGAGTTACTTTTACTAGGCACCTTAAAAACAAGGTTCATCAGCTGCTGTAGAGACTCTTTGCAGAATGTGTGAGCTGGTCGTAAAGCTGTCACCCACCTTGAAGCCTACGTCCATGATGCTACCCACTCAGCATCTCAGCAACAAGGGGCTGGTTGCTATGTACTGTGTGTACTAACTAAACTAAACTAAATAACACATTTTTGAGTAAAAATAGGGAAAAGTTTTGCACGTGAACCATGCACAGGTTAGAAAAGAGTAGCACTGCTTTCTAATGAGTGCTGAGAACGGAGCTCCAGGTGGCGAGGACCTCAGAGATGCTTCTTGGCACAGCATAAACTTCCTAAAGAGCAGTGCTTTTAAACCTGTGGGTCTAGGGGAGTCGAACAACCCCTTCACAGGGGCCACCTAAGACCCTCAGAAAACACTGTTATGAATTATTCATGACAGCAGCAAAATTACAGTTATGAAGTAGCATTGAAAATAACTTTATGGTTGGGGGTCGCCACACCATGAGGAACTGTATTAAAAGGTTCACAGCATTAGGAAGGTTGAGAACCACTGCTAGAGAGGAACAGTCAAGCATTGTTTTGGTTCTTGAAAGGGGGATGGATTGTGATGGGGAGTTAGAGACAACTGTCAGTGACAGGGCCATGAGTAGGTAGTCACAAGTTCTGATTGTAGGACAGAGGTTTTCAAGCTGTGGAGTGCAGACACATCACACCACAAGGCTTGATGAAGCCAAGGGCTAGGACTTATTTCCATAGTGTCCAATTTGGTAGGTCTTGATAGGTAGATGGATGCTTAAGAATTGTAATTTGTAACAGCTTTTCGGAGGTGCTGCTTCTGCTGGTATGGGAATACCACATCAAGAACCACTGACCTAGGAGAACTCCAGGGTTGATATACAGTGTTCTAGGAGCACCCTGGATTTAGGCACACTGATTTGAGGACTTGAGAACTTACTCACATCCATTCTTGGTGATATGGTGTGTCACCAAATAACTTGTCACCAAGTTTCATTTTCCTACCTACCTTCTCTCTCCAAGAGATTTTACTTCATACCTTGAAACTTAGATTTTGGGCTTTTTGATTCACTATACCTGTGTGCCTTATCTCATGGTTCCCAACTGAAGGCAATCCAGGCCCTTTTCTTTCAGAAGTATTTTGTTATGTCTAGGAACATTTTTTGATTGTTACATCCTAGGGCTTGGAGGCAAGATGCTCCTGGAGTCTGTTGACTAGAGACCAGACATGCAGCTAAACATTCCACAGTACATGAGTGAGTCCCACAACCAAGAATTATTTGGCCCCAAATGTCAGTAGTGCAGCTGTTCATCAGTGCAGTAGGTACATCTCTGGTATGTGAAACACATTGGGCAGCTCCATAGTTTCTGATAGTCACCCATATGTTAGAAGAACATACTATGCCCAGAGAAAGTGAGACCTTCTCAGTGGCTGCTTGTGTCAAGTGTAGCCCGTTGTGTCTTACAGCAATGTATTTTGTGGACAGAGCAGGAAGAAATCTGCCAGTTCACTGGCTGTTTTACTTCCTTAATGGTAGCCTATCAATTTGTCTCATTCACCATTGACTTTTTACTGTAAATTAAGTATCCAAGTTGGTTGGTTTCCTTGAAGGTTTGGTGACCTCTTTACCATTCCATGACAAAATTTTCCCATATTAGATAAAATGGCTGTTTTAAGCCTATGGAGTGATAGAAACTTTGAAATTCTGAGGAGACTTCTCAGAAAGAAATTCTTCCAGGGGTTGATGTAGCTCAGTAGTATAGATAGAGCTTGCCTCCTAGCATGTGCAAGGCCCTGTATTTGGTGGCTTCATCCCTGGATGGAAAGAAAAAGGATTTGAACTGTAATCACAGTACTTGGGAGCTGGAGACAGGGGAGTTAAGACATCAAGATTCTCCTTGACTGAAGAACAAGCTCAAGGCAAACTTCATGTGTGAACCTCAAAAATCCCAGGTGGGAAGGGGGAGGAGAGAGAGGGAGGCCTCTCAAGGATTGAGGAATTATTAAGCAGATATCTTCATGACCTTGCTAATTTTTCCCTGAACTTGTATTTCCCAACATAGTTGTACAGTATGTGAACTGGGCCCTTTAAATGAATGGGATTTCTGGATGTCTGTCAGTAGTTAACCTATGAATAGCTTCTAGGCATTCTGACAGGTCAATATTGGTCACCACGTAATTTATTTTAGAATGTTAGGAGGCCTATGATGATACGAGTGGCAGAGGCTGTGGACTCACACCTTCCAAGATTTACAATGAGCATCTGCCACTGGCATCAGGATGGATAGAAAAACTCCATCATTTATTTCAAATTAGAAAGTTGATCTTTAATGGCAAGTTAGTATCTTAGTATCTATGTTTGATAGCTAAACTCTTTGACACAGGATCTGAATGCTCAAAAATAATCTCCAGGGGCTATAGAGATGCTCAGTGTTAAGGGCACTCACTGCTTTGGCAGAA
This sequence comes from Mastomys coucha, assembly GCF_008632895.1. Taxonomy (NCBI): domain Eukaryota; kingdom Metazoa; phylum Chordata; class Mammalia; order Rodentia; family Muridae; genus Mastomys; species Mastomys coucha. Next base: position 27,574,765 of record NW_022196915.1, read on the forward strand.
GACTGGGGTTTGGTTCCCAGAATCCACTCCAGCTTCAGAGAACCAACATCATCTTCTAGATTCTGTGGGTATCTGTGCCCACAGGTCTACATTCTCCCATACAGATTACACACACGCATATATACAAGTAACAAGAAATCTTAAAAAACACTCTTAAAGAAGAGACTCTGGGCATTTTGAACATTAAGTGAAAGACAATATTTCTTAAATAGGAGGCTCTTTTGTCTCTTAATTTGTTAGTAGACACACTTTAACTGCAAAGCTGGAGTAAATTTGTGCACATTGTCACTTGGTGATTTACATGTTAGACTATGTGAATCCTTTAAGGTAAACAGCAGAAGAACTTTAGTTCCTGGCTCTTGCTGAATCTTTGTCAGTCCCATCTTAGCCCAGTTTTCAGGACATACATCTGACTTGCAGGAGGCTGCGTGACCAGAGGGAGGATCTGAGAGCTTTTTATGGTAGTGTTCTCATGAACAACAATGGTGCCTATGGGTTCTCTTGTGGAGGGAACCATGGGTGATGCCATCTACCTGGGTTTGTGTTTTACATCTTTTAGCTTGCATCTATAGAGCCTTCAATATGGCATTTGTCTGGTCACATAGTACCCAATCCTACTGATTTTATGAAGGATGTTAGACTATAGCCATAACTTTTCTAGATGTTAGCACTAGGGAGTAGGATTGGGGAATGAAAGACTTCATAATATAATGTGATTGTGGGCTGCTTGGACTTTTAGGAGAGATGACTTTGAAATGTATTTTCCTTTTAAGGGATTCTATGAGTTCATGTAATGCATGCCATCCAAAATGGGAAAGGAATTAGAAGAAATTAAGAATTCAAATAATTTTCATTTTTGGGGACTCATGAGGCCTCAGACCTAGCCAAGGAGTTATTGTATTGGCCCTTAATGGCTGCTAAGGATGGAAATGTCATTTTATCTCTGTGGTATAGCCACTGGTGGCAAATCTGTCATGCTTTCATAAATAACAACATACCCACAATCATGCAGGCAACCCCAGTCAAACTCAGTGAATCACTAAAACAAAGCAGCAAAGTACAGGTGGACCTAAAGAAAAAGCTCAAAGAAGGGAATAAGAGAGGGTAATGGGGTTTGGTTATGAGCAACACATATTGTGCATATATATATACATATACATATATATGTATGTATACATATGTATATGAAACTGTCAATAAATAGGGAAAAGTCAAAATCTATAAAAGTATTTATTAGACAAAGTAATTGTCATTTTTGATATGTAAGAGGATATCTCTTTTATTTTTGATAGGTTTGATAGGCTGACTCATAAGATGTCAATTTTAACATTTAAGTTTGCCATGCTTACCAATTATGTTACTTGTTATACTCAGTGTTTGTTCTTATCCAGATAAGATCTGTGACCAGATTAGTGATGCAGTGCTGGATGCCCACCTCAAGCAAGACCCCAATGCCAAGGTGGCATGTGGTAAGAGACAAGTTCCCTTTTTTGCTGGACACCTGAGTATGTTGGACAAAGAAGTTCATGGTGCACATAGATCATAGAGTTATATTCAAGTCCAAAGTCAATGTCCTCCTGTCTACAGGAGAGTTCTTCTTAAAGTGACTTTCTTATGTTGTATCAGGGCAGAAAACATTTCTAATGATGAAACAGATTCTTCACCTAGAAGTTGATGTTAGATGTCATCACCACCAGAACTAGTAGAGGGCTGGGGGGAACATGACCTCCTTAGCAAAGTTTTCACTGGGAGTAGGGGAGGGGGGCTTTCTAAGTTCTCAGATGAATCCTTCTGAGAAAGTGAAGAGCTGAAAATGCTTGAGGCTGTCTAGAAGCTCATTTGATGGCTATGCATATCTAGCTACTTTGATTTTCTTTCCTAGTTTGTGGTATGCTTCATATATTAAATTAATTTATGCATCCCATTTACCAGCAACAAAGAACAGCAGTGTCATTAACTATCCGTACCCAAACCAACAGCGTTCCAAAGGGCCATCAGTGTTGAATAAAGCACTGAAGCTCTTGTCCACCCATGCTGTCTACCTATGGCCTCTGGGGGTCCATGTAGGCAACATATCTTTACTGTTATTTGTGAGATAAGTTCTCCAGCATCAAATCTTTGATAGAATCTTTGTCATGAAACATAGCCCTTGACTCCAGAGCATGGAAGGTCTATGTCCAATCTCTAACCTTACTGATGGAGAGACAGTGCTGGTTGCACCAGGCCTTTGCCATACCTTATGGTGCAGGAGGCCCCACGGTGGAGACCAGCATGTACTGTCATTGTCTGTGCTGTGTCCTGTCCTCTGTGAAGACCCTTCCTTCCTTCTCTACAGGCATCTCAGTCCATGACATGTATGTCAGATCCTTGTGTTACTCTGAGAGTAGATCTCTCTCTGATAGCATTGAAACAAACAGTGGTATTTTCTGCAGGATTCTGGCATTGTATCCACACTAGATTCGTACCTAGGGCTCTTGCTCCTGTTTTTAAAGATTCTATGAGAGCCTTTGGCAGTAGATATTTATGTGGTTCCAGTTCTTAAAGAAAAATTCTTTTTTGAGAACGTTGGTCTGTCTTGATCCTTGGATTAGGATCCACATACTCTGGCATCATGGTATGTGTGTATGTGTGTGTGTGTGCTCGAGTGTCTGTGTGTTGAGAGATAATGTGTCATATGCATTCATCATGTTGATTATGAAAGCTACATGAGTGGAGACAGGTTGAGTAGGTTGTCCAAGATAACAGAATCAGTAAATACTTTGCACAAAACTCAAATACAACTCATCCTTTTCAAAGCTTCATTCTTCTGCCAACACTTGCAGATACTCAGTGACTAGTGCACTTTTTGTTGGCACAGCTATTCTTTCTTAGAAGCCCCTAACAAGTCATCCCATCTCCACTTTGATAGGTCTAGACACTTGAGCTTCTGTATGCTGCCCCCATGACTACTATCTAACTTCCTTTCCTTACAGAGACAGTGTGCAAGACAGGTATGGTGCTCCTGTGTGGGGAGATCACCTCAGTGGCCATGGTTGACTACCAGCGGGTGGTGAGAGACACCATCAAGCACATTGGCTATGACGACTCTGCCAAGGGTAAGGATGAGTTTGCTGGGTCTGTGTGCATGTAGGTCTCTGCTGTACCCATTTCCCATAATGAGTCAAATCTGATCCTTCAGTTTTACAGAAGTACATATCCTGTCTGGAGGGTAAACATTCCTAAACCAAGGTCTGGCCACCTTCTGTGGAGGACTACAGCTGGAGGGGCCAGCATGTACGTCTTCATTACTGACAAGTCTCTTTTAAGGTCCTGTTTTCCCTGTGCTGGTAGAAGCTTTGAATGAAGCGGGCGGCCCTCTAGTGACAACATGCTCTGTGCCAAGTGAGATTACACCAGGGTGGTTGGTCCTGTACTTTCCACTGAGCTATACTACATTTCACTATAGATACAGAAAATGAGGCTTTATTTTCAAAAACCTGGACCTATTACAGGTGAAGGAGACTGTGAAGCCCAGGTTAGCACCCACGCCACGCAGTGAAGGAGCTGAGGCCTCAGAAAGAGGTACAGGCCAGGCAAGGAAGTAAGGGGACCAGGAAGCACCAGGTGCACAAAGGTGACTGAGGGCTACCCAGCAGATGCCACTGCTTATGCCTGGGCATGGCAGGAAGCAGCCAAGCCTAGGGGTCTGTCAGAAGACCCAAGGCGTGGAGCCTGTTTGCAAAGACATTTTGGTGGATCTTCCATTTGCCCATTATCCACACTGGAAAATGTGGATATTGGAAAAGTTTCCATGGAAAAGGCTCAAACCTGACTTCTTTGAGGTTCTATTATAGCTTCTAGCCATAGCTATTCATATAATTTCAGTTTTTAGTTTTCAGATTTATTTATTTAAAAAAATTTCCCTCTGAGTCTTTGTTGATCTCTGAGCCTCAGTTTCCAGAGGTCACTGTGAGAGATGTGTTGACCTAGAGCATTCATGAGAAAGACCACTTCTTGGTATATGAGAATGTTTTAGAGTGCCTGGGAAGATTATACAAATTAATTTTCCCACTTAAGATGTGTGGCCTTGGGCTGGTGAGATGGCTCAGTGGGTAAGAGCACTGACTGTTCTTCTGAAGGTCCTGAGTTCAAATTCCAGCAACCAC
>NW_022196915.1:27579011-27643993 GCF_008632895.1 Mastomys coucha
TGATGCCCTCTTCTGGTGTGTCTGAAGACAGCTACAGTGTACTTATCTATAATAATAAATAAATATTAAAAAAAGAAAGATGTGTGGCCTTTATAGAAGGAACCCATCATCCTGAAGAACGACCTTATGTATAGCTTCTCCCTGAGAAGTCAATTTATTTATGTGCATCTATATCTTACTCAATACCACACCTTGCATTAGGTTACAAAGAAAATGTCCATAAGGCAATGCTCGTTAGAAAGGGCTAAATGACAGAGCCCAACTATGGCAAAAGTGAACTCAGCATTGGGAAGAGGTATTATTTTGACTCAATGATTAGGCAAAATGGACATAGCTTAATACACAGAGCAGAGCCCCTTGGCACCTCTCTAAAGACTTTTCATCGATTTCTACATCAAAAACATTCACTGGGGAACTGTTGGGGCAAGGGGAAGGCAAAGAGCAAAGAAAACCACATGCTTGGGATAGAGGGACTGCATGGCCTCATCTGACCAACTTGGAGGTGTTCTGTGTGAATCTCTTTTCATCTTATGCAATACAGGAGTAGAATTGCATGGGTAAATGTCCAAGGACACTAGCTGGGAGCTATTCAAGTTTGGGTGTATGGGGAGGAGCCAGAGGAGGAACATTCCATCCAGAGATACCTAGGGGGGATGGAAAAGTACATAATGCTTAAGGCTGTTCCTAAGTTTGTTTTCTAAAGGAGTTCTGGCTACCTGACAGGGGTTGCTACTAATGAGGCTTCCTTGAGCTACCACATAGCGTGCAGAGGTGCACCTCAACTCTGTACTGAAGCTTTGCAGATGGGGACTTGGTTCCATAGTTGTAGCTTTGGCAAAGGATCCCAGCTCTAGGAGTCTCTCTTGATGGTTCATATACATGGTACTTATTATTCAGCATGTGTGTAAATAATAAATATATACACATATATACATATACACATATATGTGGGCAAGGCATGTAGTTGGGCTTCTAAATGACAAGACCCTTGACTTTCAATCATTGCAGTGATATTCTCTTTACTCTCTCCTCCCTCCCTCCCTCCCCCCTCCCTCCCTCCCTCCCTTCCTCTCTCCATCCCCCTTTTTCTTTTCCTTTCTCTCAGGGTCCAAAGTAATCCAGACTAATCAAGAGTGACCTCCTGCCTTCACTTCAAAAGTGCCTTGCTAGTTCTTTGATTTTCAAGTGGGGTTCTGAAGGGTTCTCTGGGATACCTAGGGGAGCAAGGCCATATGTTGCTCACCTGCTCATCAGTCAGAATATCCTTGATGCTATCTGGTTTTTGCCGTTGTTATGGGTTGTCACATTTCTGTGTAGGATATACAATTAAAAAAAACCCAAACAAACCAAAGTGTAATTGAATACAGTAAAATATATCATGGAGAATCTCTCTTTTAAGAGAGTTCTACATGACCATGGAGGCAAATACCAAGGCTTTCAGTACCCTTTGCCTCAACTGTGAACCAGAGGCTACCACCCCTAACACTAAACGCCACACCAGTGAGTGAGAAGTTCTCCAAGAACCTTATAGTCCTGTCTTGACACACGTCCCTACTCGGCTTGCTTCTGCTCAGGTTTTGACTTCAAGACCTGCAATGTGCTAGTGGCTCTGGAGCAACAGTCCCCAGATATTGCCCAATGTGTCCACCTAGACAGAAATGAGGAGGATGTCGGCGCAGGAGATCAGGTATGTCAACTGTGTGAGGGGTGGGCCAGTGTGGTATGTTGGGACTGAGCTATGATCTGTGAGGGGAAACCTGCTGAGTTAATTACTTTCTTGAGTGGTTTCATCACTCTGTAGAGCTGGGGAGGGTGATGCCTGCAGTAGGTGGAGCACTGCTACCTGGCAGCAGTGTCAGGCAGTGTGGTAGAAGCCTGTGATTGCTGATGACAGATGCTGGCAATGCCTTCTTCTAAAATGCCAAACACAGCAGTGTTCTATGTGTGTGAGAGATACTGCAGAACTGTTGAAGCACCAAACAAAATATGAGATTTGGAGAATATTGCTGCTCTGAGTTCTAAGGCAGCTGTCCTACTCCAGGGTCTGATGTTCGGCTATGCCACTGATGAGACAGAGGAATGCATGCCCCTTACCATCGTGCTTGCTCACAAACTCAACACCCGGATGGCAGATCTGAGGCGCTCTGGTGTCCTTCCCTGGCTGAGACCTGATTCTAAGACTCAGGTGAGCTGCTTCCATCACCCCCGCAGACCTCTCCACAGGAACTTCAACTATACCAAATAATTTTGGTTCTGGGTACTTTTCCTCACATAATACATATTTATTGTCACTTGCCAGAATGCTTTTAAAATACCTATATTTTAATTCATTCTTTTACAACCCCCACCACATGCTTGGTTACATGCTCTGTTATATACACACTCCACATACTTGGTTATATGCTGTTACACACACACACACACACACACACACACACACACGGACACACATATATGCACATGTACATACCCCACATGCTTGGCTATATGCCCTGTGATCCTCCCTTATCTCTCTCCCAATTCCATCAAGCCCTCCTGTTTTCTAACAAGTCCTCCCTCCCCCTTTTTTGTATTTCTTTGCATTTAATTACAGTTGCTTGCATGAACATGGGTGAAGGGTTTCTTATTTGAATAAAGGTAACTAATGATTTATTGCCTACAGTTCCTCAGGGAGAGTAGGATGTTATGAGCCTCTCTCCTATCCATAGTGAGATGTTGATGGGCCCATCCTTGTGCGGATAGCATGCAGATAGCCAAAGCTCCCGTGGATTTATAGGTGCATGTTTTATCCAGAAGACAATATTTCATACCACTCTTTCCTGACCTCTGGCTCTTCTTTTATTCTTTCCACCCCCTCTTCCATCTTGTTCCCTGAATGTTCAAGGAGATAGGAACATTCCATTTAGGGATAGGCACTCTCATGATCATTTATCCTCAGCACTTGGATCAGCTATGAGTCTCTGTGTTGTCAACACCTACTCTAGACAGGATCTTCTCCAACCAAGGTTAAGATATTAGCAATTTAGAAGGATAAATGCAAATATTTAGAAGGCAGCTTCCCATAATGTCTGTTTAGTAAAACAATAGTAGTAGGTTCCTCACGAGGGCCTATACTCTCCCCAGCCATGTGGTTTACCGTTCCAGACATGAGTTTCCTCTTGTGGAGGGAGCCTCAAATCTAATTAGGAAGTGGTTGATTGCACCTTTTAGTCATGATATTTTTAAGATGAAAATATTCTACTTGGGTACCCAAAGCATTATCCACTTTGAAAAGAATCACTTTAAATAAGTGATTCTTATCAAACTCTTTCAGGCTACACACATTTCCCATCCTTACCCTCATCAAAATATATTATAAAATTATTCAAAAAATCAGACAGACTTAAAAAATTATTCTATTTTTATATTGTTAGCATATGTAGACTTTGATGGTAATTCAGTTCCTGCCACAGTTTTACTTCTTCACCAGTTAAAGACACGGTGGCCCCTGCCTTTATGAGCACACAGGCCTTCCCACCATGAGCAGGCTGTCTCTCTAGGACCCCTTTCCTTGTCTTTACCCTTGATGTGTCCCATTCGAGCCCCGTGAGCCATGACCTCCCTCCTCCCCATCATGATGAAATCCTTTTCTATTTGAAGGACAGTGGTGATGCAAACATTAGCACACATGGAGGCTCCCTAACACTCTTCAGTCTTCTGATGGCTTTTGGCCAATGGCTGCCTGCCCTGACTCCTTTTCTGTGTTCCAAAGTGTGATATCCCAAGGTCTTGGCACATCTTTCCCCTACATGTCCTTTCCATCTCTTCACACACTTGGCTCCTGAATCTTCCAACCTTGGTCCCTCCACATCATCAGCCCCATTTCTCACTCACTTTGCAGGCTCACAGGCCGAGAGCCTACCACATGCTGCTCACAGTCATCGTTTACTCAGCCGAGGACTGGGTAGAGCACTACATGTTCCCCAGGCCGGCTTGGTGCCATCTGTCTCCATGGAACTATTGTCTCATATTTCCCCAGAAGAGCATCCCTCTCACCACAGCCCAGCCTTTCCTGGATTGGTCCCTACTTCAACCAAGCCAGCAACAGTACTCTATGCCCCTAGAAGGTTCTCCTTGCTTGAGAACTGCAGTTAAGTTTTCATCATCTTCACCACTTCTTCAGAATTCTCTATAGGTTTTTACTTCCTATGAGAGGAGGGCAGAATCCACTTGTCATTCCAGAATTCATACTTTCATAGTATTCCACCACAACTTTCCTTTGCCAGCCCTTTTCTCAGTGTTTCCAGTATCATCCCACTTAGCTTATCCTTGGTTCGTAGGGCTTGTACACCATCCTTTATTGTATTTGTGGTTTTTATTTGGGGATAGCAATGCCCATATCTGAATGCTACTAGTGTCCCCCCACCAGACTGTTTTCTGTCTCTCTCCTCCCCCTCCCCGTCTCTCTCCCTCTTTTTCTCCTCCTCCTCTTTTCCTCCTTCCCCACCTCATACTTGGGATTGGTATAGATGCTTTTATGGCCCAATATAGTGCACGTAGCTGTGTCTAGTTATTCTAGCCACCAAGATCCATCTTCTCTCTGGGCAGAAGTATCACACTAGCTCCACTTGGGGCAACTGAGTGTGCTTATGGTCCTAATAGAACATTTTCTTAGGGCTTCCTGTGCTATTCATATGACCTTCAAGGTGGAGTTGGGGCCATCTCTCAGGTATTGCTGGAGGTTATGGGACAGAAGAGCTAACACGTAGACTGTGGTGGCACCAGAAGAACAGGTTTAGAAATGTGGAGTTCCAGGGCTGGTGAGATAGCTCAGCGGGTAAGAACACTGATTGTTCTTCCAAAGGTCATAAGTTCAAATCCCAGCAACCACATGGTGGCTCACAACCACCTGTAATGAGATCTAACACCCTCTTCTGGTGCATCTGAAGACAGCTACAGTGTACTTATAATAAATAAATAATAAATAAATTAAAAAAAAAAAAGGAAATGTGGAGTTCCACAGAAAAAACAACCCCAGAATAGGGGTGGGTAGAAGACAACAGGCACGATGAAGTTTCCTTTTCCTCTGGTAAGAGAGGAACAGAAGGAGGGATTTGAGCTACTGTAGCTACAGTAAGAAAGATCTTGTTCGTTTCCCCTGCACAAGAAAGAGGTTTTCAAGTCTTAGGAGCTCTGAGGGACAGTGGGAGTCTAATGGCATGCCCTTTCCTGAGAGGATGCATTGAGTCTCCATAAGATGCAGTATATATGCCTGTCACAGGGGGGCAAGGAGACACTGGACAGCCCAGTGCCTCCTAAGTCTGTCTCTGTGCAGGGAGTGCTATGCCAGGATAGTAGCTGGCCGCCTCCTCCACAGCCTCTTTGTAAAGGATTTCCATTGTCACCTGTGTTGACTGTGATCAGGATGAGCCTTTCCACCTGAACAAATTGCTGCTGCTGATACTGAGAATCAGGGCTGGCAGTCCAGTGGCTATTTTTGGACCAGGGCAGAGCTCTGTTTTCCATAGTGTGTTTTTCCCTGTATCTGCTGACATGACGAGATAAGAGCAGAGCTTGGGCCTTTGCTCTGCCAACCCGTTCCAGGAGTTCTGCAAAGATGCAGCCTGGTATTTGCCCAGTAGGGATGGGACAGCAGGTCTCAGTGAAAAACATCTAGGTTGCGGAATTGCCTCCCAAGGCTACATGAGATAACTCTGATCCTCGAGTCTGACAAGGGTCTCCTCTCTTGGGAGTCCCCACCCCCACTCTAGTTCCCCCTTCTGCAGTCCTATGTGAGTTTAATTCCCATGGAGGATTTAATGGTTAGTCCTCAATGATTGTGTACCTTCCAATCTCACTAGGGTCAGATGATAGGTGGCCAGAGCTCTCTCTGTCTCTTCCTCTAGATGTCTCTTTGTTGCTTTTTGGACCAGCAGGATACCAAGCAGAATTCTGATAGCCCATTGGCTATACTTAATCTTAGCTAAAAGACTCAAAAGTGACAGATGGCTTTGGATGGTTAAGGAACCTTGGCCAAGCAGAGATCATATTGCAGCTCAGCCTCAGCAAGGGACTGACTGCTGCACGGTCCTAACTGGGCCCTAGGATAGAAAAGTATTCCATGCCACCTAGTCAGCCAGCCAGACCTATATTATACCAGGTTTTTGGTATAATATAGGCACACTGCTGCAAGCATCTCATGACCCTAAGCTGTGTAGATACTGCTCTGATAGGTACATATTGTCTCAGGTAGCATGAGCCCTGTCATCCAGCAGATGGTTCATGGTCTTAAGTAGCAACTTTCTGCTCAACAGAGCCTTGGCTATAAGTCTCTGGGTCAGAACTCACCTCTTGCGTGTGATCTTGACCAAAGTGTTTGAATGGGCAACATAAATGACCAATTTATGCCATGGCTTCTAGCATGCAACGCTTGTTCACCCATTGTGTTTACTTGACCTCCTCATCTGCTGACTGCCCACCAGCCCTTCCACTTTGCAAACCCAAGGGGACCTACCCGTTTTTCGTTGCCACCCAAGATATCACGTATCTGTGCCCAGTGACATGTCATTAGAGGACAGAGTCTTTACAGAGCATTTTGTCTGTGCTACAGTGGGAGTGACAAGCTTTGGTTCGGCTTGAGCAGGGTCTGGATCTTGGGCTCCTCACAAACTGACAAGTTCTGATCTCTTAGTTTATGTCATTTGTAAAGTGGGGGGGGGCATGACACTTCCCTCACTGTGATATCTTAGATCTTAATTGGTAATATATATGATGGAAACAGAACTGGACATAGTAGAAGTGAAAGTTTGAGGGGTCTCCATGGCTTGTCTGACAGGACCTTATAAGCAGGATTCTGACTCCTATACAAGTATGCTCCACTTTTCCTTCTTTTGTCAAAGCACCAAGACAACAGGGATTCAGAGCTTTCTGCTCCCCGCTTTTTTTTCTTAACAGTCCTGACTAGAGTCTCTTTTACCAGTCAGCTGGCAAAGACTGCTGGTCACAATGGACTTCTAGGATCCTTTACTTAGGACAGAGGGCCACTTGCCAGACTCTTTTTCTCTGTCTCAGAGGCTCTATAGGCCAACAAATATAGCCATAGCTAAAGTTCATTTTTGGTCTTTCACATTCTAGGACCAAGGTACCCTTGTCTCTGCGAATGAATTCCTGTGTTTATTCATAGAAGTGGGTGAAGTCCATGGGAAGTGACCAGAGAGGGTCCTTAGCACTAGCAGTCTCTGGTCATCACAGTTGAAAGATTGTGCCACATATGTGTGTCTTATGCAGTCATCACAGTCTAGAGCAAATTAACAATTGTAAACAGGTGTCAACTTCAGTCTCCAAAGAGTCTTTAGGGACAGAGGGACCTCTCTTGACCCCTCAGGAGCTCAGGCTGCCTCCTGCCTCACGCTGGAGGACATGCTTCCTGCCTCCTAGAATGTGAAAGACCAAAAATGAACTTTAGCTATGGCTATATTTGTTGGCCTATAGAGCCTCTGAGACAGAGAAAAAGAGCCTGGCAAGTAGCCCTCTGTCCTCAATGGCCTTTCCAGCTCAGTGCCTGGAGATCAGAGCCATGTGCCCTCGGCTCAGGCCTGGGCCTCACAGTATCTCCCCCGGATGGACAGGTAACAGTTCAGTACATGCAGGATAATGGTGCAGTCATCCCTGTGCGCATCCATACCATCGTCATCTCTGTGCAACACAATGAAGACATCACGCTGGAGGCCATGCGAGAGGCCCTGAAGGAGCAGGTGATCAAAGCTGTGGTGCCGGCCAAGTACCTGGATGAAGATACTGTCTACCACCTGCAGCCAAGTGGGCGGTTTGTCATTGGAGGTCCCCAGGTGCGTATTTATCACTGCATAAGGCCCTGTGGCTGTGTCTTAATGACTGGACTGCTCTTGTCCTGGAGTACACAGATGACAAGATGTAGTTCTGAGGATCTCAGCAGTGTCTGCCCATGAATTAAATATACTCAGTGAACTTTGGCCTACATTGGAGATACTCTGCATATCTGTCAATATGGGAAAAGGGGACATGTTCATAGGAATCTCCCACTTCCATATGCCACCATGCCTGCCCACAGCTACCAACATCTCTCCTTACTTGGTCAGGCATTCACTTATCTGTAGTGCTTGCTCATGCCTGACTTTCCCAGGCCTTACTTACTGGAAATTTGCTATGGAGGTCTCCAGTTATTATTGCCTGGACAGCAGAGGTGAGTTCCATAAAAGCAGATACAGCTGTTGCCCCTTTCTCCTATATGTACACAGGACTGGGGGCATAGGGATTCTCAGAACTGAGGGGATTGTCACAAGGTTGAGCCCCCATAATAGGTCCTATGATCAAATAGTGCTGGGATAAGGCAGAAGGGTAAATTCCTTATTTTCTTGAAGGATGTCTCAAAGTCTAGATAGGTAAGTGCGAAATATGACTCTCTAAATAGGCTTAAAATAACTGGATTCTCCCCAAATTGCTAAATCTAGCTCCATTTAAAGGTGGGTTTTTTCTTTTTTTCTTTTTTTTTCTTTTTTTCTTTTTTTTTTTTTTTTTTTTTTTTTTTTTGTGAGCTGCTGCTGCTGCACAGAGCACACTTATGAAGTGCCATGGTGGCACTGGCCAGGATGACAGTTTGGCGTTGTATTTATTGCAGTACAACTCCTACTGCAGGTGGATGGCTACTTATGATGGACTCAAAACTGAAGGCATGACCCCAGATGACCTCTGTCCCATTTCCTGACCTTTCCAATGAGGCTTGACCAGTTGCCTGATTTTTATAGCTGGTCAGTGCCAGGAAGGACTCAGACAAGAGAACTCATGGTTTCAAAGGGGGCCTTTGAGAATGCCTACACGAGACTCAGTGTCCTTTCTTCTGCCCAATCTGCATTCCGTGTCAGTGGTTCTCATCTCTTGTTCATTTGTCTCCCTCTGTAGGGGGATGCAGGAGTCACGGGCCGCAAGATTATTGTGGACACATACGGAGGCTGGGGTGCCCATGGTGGTGGTGCCTTCTCTGGAAAGGACTACACCAAGGTGGACCGCTCAGCAGCTTATGCTGCCCGCTGGGTGGCCAAGTCCCTGGTAAAGGCCGGGCTCTGCCGGAGAGTACTTGTTCAGGTAGGTTGCCCCTCCCCCCCAACCCCCCACCTACTCTGGCCCTTCCTTATTGTCCTTGTGAAAGGCTCTAGCCTAGCCTGGAGTAAGGAGATACCGGCCCAGTGGGAAAGCCTTCTTTTTGTCATTGGTTGCATCTCTGCATAAATTGCACTGGCTACTGTGGCTGGAGCCCTGGAAAACTAGGGAAGGAGAGATCACACCTGAAGACAGAGGGCTGCTGGGCAGGAGAGGTAGGGGTCCTGTTGGCAGGAGAAGTGTGGTGCCTGCTGCCTCTGCTCTTTAAAGTGTGTGAGAGGCTCAGTCCCTGAGCCAGATCTTTCTCGAAGGTGTCCTATGCCATTGGCGTGGCAGAACCTCTGTCCATTTCCATCTTCACCTATGGGACTTCCAAGAAGACCGAGCGGGAGCTGCTAGAGGTGGTGAACAAGAACTTTGACCTCCGGCCCGGTGTTATTGTCAGGTAAAAGTGCCATCATGCTGCCTTTGCCTGGGACCTTCCCACTCCTGCACTCAGGTGGACACCCAAACATAAAGTGTCTTTTCAAACACTTATAACAGGAGGGGCCCAAATGCCTGGCCCCTCCGCATAGTGCCTGGACTCATAGATCAGTACATGCCCCCAACTTGGGGTGTCTGGTTTCCAGCAGAAGGAGGCTCAGCAGAGAGTAGCCATGATGAGTCCATCTTTGAGCAGCTAGAGCACCTCAGGCCAGATGTCTAGGAAGCCAGTAGGCAAGTCCTTTCCTACATGCTATCATGGCATCCCTACTCTCTGGTTCTTGGCCATGAGAGCACTGGCCTCTGCTAAACCAGTGGAGTACAGTAGAGAAAGTTACCTCAGGTAAGAGTTCCTACCCTGGTCCTGGTGTGTTAGTGCTTAGCTGTCTCTGACCTTGGAGCTTCCACTTCTTAACCTAATCAGGATAACACTGTGGAGTGTGTGGAGTAGATAGGGTACAGGTGTGGGAGGGAAAGCCTCTCCTAGGACCATGCCTAGAGCTCATACACCATTTCCCATTTAAAAATGAACCCACATTCCACAAGGAACTCAAGAAGAAGGAAGACCAAAAGGTGGACATTTCATTCCTTCTTAAAAGGGGGAACCAAATACCCACGGAAGGAGTTGCAGAGATTAACTATGAAGCAGGGACTGAAGGAAGGGCAAGCCAGCCTAAATATAGCTATCTCCTAAGAGGCTCTGACAGTACCTGACTAACACAGATGTAGAGGCTCACAGCCATCCATCGAACTGAGTACAGGGTCCCCAGTGAAGGAGTTAGAGAAAGGACCAATGGAGCTGAGGGGTTTGCAGCCCTTTAGGACGAATAACAATATGAACTAAGTAGTACCCTCAGAGCTCCCAGGGTCTCAACCACCAACCAAAGACTGCACATGGAGGAGTCTGATTCTTCAGTCAGCATGTGTATAGTAGAGGATTGCAAATTCGATCATCAATAGGAGGAGAGGACCTCAGCCCTGTGAAGGTTCTGTGCCCCAGTATAGGGGAATGCCAGGGCCAGAAAGTGGGAGAGGGTGGGGTGGCAGGCATGGGGAAGTGGGAGGCAACAGGGGTTTGTTTTTGTTGTTTTTGTTTGTTTCTTTGTTTTTTGGAGGGGAAACTGGGAATGGAGAAATTTACATGTAAATAAAGAAAATATCTAAAAAAAATAAAATAAAAAAATAAAAATGATCTTTGCCTCCTCTGACTGTGCAGGGACTTGGATCTGAAAAAACCCATCTACCAGAAGACTGCATGCTACGGCCATTTCGGGAGAAGCGAGTTTCCCTGGGAGGTCCCCAAGAAGCTTGTGTTTTAGAGCTGCTGCAAGTTTAGCTCTGTCCCATACTCACCTCTTCAGGATCTCAACTCCCTGGTTTCCTAATCTCTCGAAGAGTGCCCTCCCTGCCTCCTACCTTCAGGGCAAAGCCAGCTTCACCTAATTTCCAATCTGCAAACATCTTATGAATGACATGGCAGGTGGCTTTCTGGTGCTAGGTTATCAGGTTTCCTTGTGAGGGTAGTCATTGTTCCCTGCCTGTCCCTCAGATGACAGCAATGTTAATTTTGTATAAAAGTTACTCCTGTCTTGCAGGAGATCCCTCCCTCACCTCCTCCCATAGTCTGAACCTGACCAGGCCATCTCTTCCTCCATCCTGGACATGTGCCCAGATGAATCTATTTTACAGACCTCTGGCTTCCCCTTCACGTCTTCAACGAGAGATCCTGAGCCTGGGCTCTCTAAGGGTCCCTCTGAGACTAGGAATCTGCTACATAAAATACGGCCAGTGTCCCCTGAGCATGTGCACTGTGTGAGGGACTGAGCTGTGTGTTCTTCATCACAACACAATATTATCCATCGTTAACAGACAGGAAACTGAGGCTCAGAGAGTCTAGGAAGCTCTGACAAGTTTCTATAGCCACATGTATCAGAGCCAAGAAATGGATCTAGGAGTTCTCTAGCCCTCACATCTGCATCCCAAACAAGATGATGACCAGAGTGATGATAAAGGGATTCACTTGAGGCTGTGGCTACTTATTTAAGGCCTGGATTTCTTGAGAATTAGGAGATGAACCTAGTGGTTCTTTTCTTTCTTTCTTTCTTTCTTTCTTTCTTTCTTTCTTTCTTTCTTTCTTTCTTTCTTTCTTTCTTTCTTTCTTTTTTTCTGAGACAGGGTTTCTCTGTGTAGCCCTGGCTATCCTGGAACTCGCTTTGTAGACCAGGCTGGCCTCAAACTCAGAAATCTACCTGCCTCTGCCTCCCAAGTGCTGGGATTAAAGGCGTGTGCCACCACCAACTGGCAGAACCTAGTGGTTCTTTGTGAGCCCTGGAAAGTGTTCCACAAAATCAAAATGGAGACGTATAAGTGTCTCATTTGTTCTGGAAGAGGGTTTAAAGAAAGTTGGGTGTCTTAGCCTATCAAGCTGGGCTGGAGTCTCGAACTAAGAGGAAGTTTCATGGTCCTGGCCCTCAACACTGAAAGACAGGTGTGCGGGTTCTCTGGGCATGGGTTCTAATCATAGACAGCCACATGTGCTTCCCTCCTCACAGAGGAGAGGCAGCTGGTTGTTCCAGCACAGACAACCAGCCTCTGATAGGGGACCCTGACCCTTTCAAGGCTTTCTCCTTCCCTGGACCCTCATGCTTATGCAGTCTAAATGCTGCTGGGGAAGTGAGTGTTCCAGGTGTAGAGGCAGCCCCCAAGCAGTCGACAAGTTGCCGAGATCTCACGAGAACTGGCTTTTACCAGGTAGCCTTTGCAAGACATGTCTGTCCAGCAGGGTCCTGGGAACCACATTTCTAGGTGTCCCATCATGATCAGCACCACATATCCAACCTGTCCCTAGTTGAGGCCTCCTCACAGCATACTGCCTTCATAGCTCCCAAGAACATGGGTTCAGGAAGAGCCTGGCTCCTAGCAATGGTTCTGACTAGGAGAAGGGCTGGGCAGCTTCATCAAGGAGCAGACACCTTGCATCTGTGCCTTGACTAGACAGAGCCCAGCTTTCCCCTTTCTACCAGGGCGAGGAAACAGCAGAGGCAAAAGCCCCATTAGTTAACAGATCCTTAAGTTGTATGTGACATAGAAGCTTGAGTCTCTTCATAGGGTTTGGGGCTGCCTGGGAGGCAAGTTCCTCACAGTAGAGGGAAGGATGGGTGTGCAGAGGCTGAGTTCCTATAACTTAAGCTTTATCGAAATAAAAATCCAGAATTGTGTACTTGCTTTAACCCTAAGAATAATGAGCCTCTTTTTTTTTTCTTTCAACATTTTCATATGAAACAAAGCCATTATTTGTTAATGTTACCTGATGATAATATAGCAAATAAAAACTCAAGGATCAATGACACTGTACCTGCAGTTTATGGTATGTATATGTATGTCCAAGGGAGGGCACCAGGACACTGGATATCCTGCTCCATTATATTCTGCCTTACTCTCCCCAGAGCTAGGCTGGTGGCCACCAAGCCCTAGCGAGCCTCCTATCTTCATCCCTGACCTCCACCATGCTGGGGTAACAGGGGTGCACATGGCCACACCCAGCTTTTTCAGATGAGTGCTAAGGATTTGAACTCAGGTTTTCATGCTTGGACAGCAAGTGCTCTCTCCACTAAGCGATCTTTGCAGAACTGCTATGCCTGGTTTTGCTTGCGAAACTTGAACTGCTTCACTGTGAAGCACTTCTGACTGTCCCATCCACAGAAAAGCTGGGTGCTGTTTTCAGGATTATCCCAGCCCTGACCTGTATGGGACCTCCTCCAACCCCTGTGAACTAACATTTTCTCACTGACCTGCTCCCGGACTGTCAGCGGGTTACTATATTTTCATCATGTCCCACTAAGGTAGAGATTCCTAGTAATTCCTCTGGCAGCCATCAAGGGCTGGAGCTGTGTTGAAGCAAGTTGGAGCTGGAACTCTTGCCGTTTCCTAGGAGGAGGTATTGGGGCAGGCATCAGTTTAGGGACACGTGCTGGAAGAGGCTGAGGGCAGGTCACTATTGCTCCTTATTCCCATGACCTGGGTGTCAGGACAGAAATAACAGCCAAAGACATCTGGTCTAGGTCTCAGGTGTAAGAGAAGCCTCTAGGTCCTAGAGTCAAGAGATAGTAACTTCACAGACAAGTGGCCTTCAAGAACCTCTGTGGGTAGCAAGACCCCCATGAAACATCTGGGAATGCATATTTGCAGGATGGAGGTTTATGAATGAAAAAAGGGAAAAAAGCATTACTAAAAGGAAAAAAGTGAAGGGCACAAACTTCCAGCATGGGTAGGAGAGGGACTCATGAAGGTCCACCAACCACCAAAGAGCTGTTGGCGGTTGGTGATGCTGGGGGATGGAAGAGTCACTTTCCTTCAGGGATTCAAGCCCTGAGCAGCTTTAGTAGATGATCCTATATGTACGCACATATAGGCATAATAAATGGATTCTGGGTTTTGTTTTATTTTTGTTGTTGTTGGTAGTGTTTTGTTTCCCACATGAAGTTGGAAAAAATAGTGATGGGGCATAGAGGTGAAAATGAAAGGGAGGGAAATGGGTGGATTTGATCAAAATGCATCATATGCATATTTGACATTCTCAATAAAAGTAAAGGGAAAAGCTAGGAAGTTGACTTTACAGTTAAGGTGCTTGCTATACTAGTGGCAATCATAAGGATTAGAGTTCAGATCCCCATTACCCAGGCTAGTTTCAGGTGGGTGTGGCCGCTCACCTATCATTCCAGCACTCAGAAGATGGAGGCAGAGATAGCTCAAAGCCAGGTCGAAGTCTGGGTTCAATTGAGAGATCCTGCCTTAAGAAGATGAGAGTGATTATGGAAGATTCCCAATGTCAGTTTCCATGTGTGAGTGTACACATAAGGACAGGCATATTCACATGCACACAATATACAGACAGACACATGCAGAGAAAAAGTAAGAAAGAGAATATACTTTTGAACCACAGAACACCCAAAGGTCAAGATCATAGCAAAATATGGATGCCTTTGTTTTCTATCACTGTGATAAAACACCATGACCCAAGGCATTGTGGTGAGAAAAGGGTTTATTTCACTTTATAGTTTTAGTCCACCATAAAAGGAAGTCAGGGTAGAAACCTGGAGGAAGGAACCGAAGCCATGGAGCAACGCTGGTACTGACTTGTTCCTTATGGCTGGCCCAGCCCACTGTCTTATACAATCCAGGATAGTCCAGAGTGACACTACTCCCATGGGCTGGTACTTCCCATGGCCATTATTTGTCAAGAAAATACCCAAAGGCTTCCTTATAGGCAATCAAGAAAATATCCTTAGGCTTGTCTAGGCAATCAGATAGAGTCATTTTCCCAACTGAGTTTCCCTCTCCCCAGATGACCCTAGTTTGTGTCAAGCTGACAAAACAAAAACAAAAATAAACAAATACAAAACAAAAATGACAAAAACCCAAACCAAGAAAACAAAATACCCCTGAACAACAACAACAACAAAACAAGCAGCACCATAGAAGAAGTAAAGGATGATGGGAAGGGACAACTAGCATGAGATGAGGAGACCCAGTAGGTGGGTCATCATTCAAAGTCAAGGCTATGAGAAATACTGCTATGAGTTCAGTGAGGTCTAAGAATATCTTATCTGGCCAAATATCTGTTCTATGTGAGGTTCTGTACAACTTTTCATTTTCCCGCAAACGTGAATTATCAATAGATGTTTTTAGTTAAAAATATTTTGAAATGAAAGTATATTTTCCCTCAAATTGCATCCCAGCACTATTATAAACTTATAGTATTTAATAAATTGTGCCCATTTAACTTATCCACATTATGATTTCCAGAACATACAAATGATTAGTTTTAATTACATGACACTGCTCATCTTTTCTGAATACGAGGTCACTATCTGGGAGCAGATCAGCCAGAGAGGTTTAAAATGTAAGAACATTGTAAGATCCTGTTTCTATGTAGCTCACTGAAGAGAAGAAGCTCTTTGAAGCTTTCTATAATTCGATTCGATCATGACTGGATTAGGTTGAGTCTGTGAAGTCCATGTGGATGGACTGATGACTCAGGGGAGGCCTGCTGATCTGGCTTCAGCAGAGCCATTACCCTGTGTCTACGGGGATACTGGCTATGGCAGAGCTGAGCTGAGCTTCTTATGGAGGGAGATAAGTAGTCTCTTGAGTGCCTCAGCCCTTCTTCACCTCTTCAAAGCCTCTGGTTCACAAGAGCCTGCCTCAACCACTACCATCCTTACAGTTCACGTGCTGAGGACTTTGGGGCAGCCTGTATCAAGTTGGTGATTTACAGCCTCAGGAGCAAGGCTGGGAAGTGAGTACTGTTGTGCTCAGTAGCTTGGCTGAACCAACATTAAGCATGTCAGGGCTGTGTGCACCATGGACAAAGAATGAGTAAGGCCAGACAGAGCTTTGGTGTGATATGGTTCACAGTCTTGGGAGATGTTTAAAGGCCACTATAAGTCTGGCTCACAGCTTTGGTTATTGTTGAACAGAACCTGTACTGGAGTCTTCAGGAAAACCCAAACAGAGCTTCAGAGATCCAGTAAGATGAGATCTGACCCTGGCTTCATAACTAGCAGGCTGTATCATCTCTGGAAAGTCACAGAACTATACTAAGACTCAGTTTCTTCATATATTACACGGAATAGAGACAGATCATGTTGGGACGTGGGTGAGAGGTAGATGTAGAAGACACAAAGGATCCAGCCAGTACCTAATATGTCTCAGGCACACCAGAGTAGAAGTGGTTCCCATTAGGCTTCTTCAGGTTCGCAGCACCGATCTGCCAGAAGGACACCAGACAAAAGGAGACAGACACACAAGAACAAAGATTTGGTCTCTTAGACCAGGTCATGAGGATAGCAGAAACAGGAGAGAAATTCATTAGACAGCTAAGTAACCCCATCTCCTGCCTTGTCAGGTCTCCTGAGTCAAAGCGGTGCTCTGTAAAATGTGGAACCTGAAGAGGGCACATTCTGTTTAATATTTGTCTGCACAGCTGTTCAGTTGGCTACATTTTCCCATACAACCAGCAGAGGGCAGAGCTGACTCACACAACACCCATGGAAAAGTCCTCTGGAAAGTTCTGCTCATTCCAAGAGAGAGGATAAGCCCCTGTAACTGATTAATAAATCAATTTTCCATATCCATCCACCCAGGGCTCTTGGAGGCTTTACTGTACCTGTGCCCCCGAACCCTCGTGTCCAGTATAATGCTTCGTTTTTGCTCCTTTGCTGAGAGAGTCCTTTATTAAAGAGTGGGACCAAACACAAAAATGCTATTTCCGTGCAATGCCTGTAGTAATGATCTGCTAAGAACTATTTTACAAATGCAATAATTTATTTTACAAATGCAACCACTAAAGCCTGTTGCAATGTTACTATGGTCAACTCGTAACAGAGCTCAGTTAAGTGTGAAGGTGAATTCTGCATGTGTGTGTTCTCTGTCCTACATTTTTGGTACAAAAGCCTAATGCTTATGGGGGAGGATGGCTTAGAGGTAGTGGCTTGCACCAGGCTCTATTGACAATTATTTTAGGGTCTGAAGTGGAGGAGAGCGATGGGCTTAGAACACAACCCTCTTTGGGGGCTTCAGAGGTCCTTTTGGTTAAGGACACCAGACAATGTCCCAATTGTGGCATATGCTGTGGCATCCTAGAACTTTATAATCCCTGTACAGCACTGTCTTGTCCACCAAGACCATAATTGCCCTAAGCCTGGTAGGGACCCCATGATGTAAACAGTGCCACCCTGTTACTCCTGGGAAGAGCATCAAAGTACACATTAACTCCATGCTGGGTTCTTGCTTTCTCTGGAGGTGGTCATGTAGGTAACTGCTCTGTCACAGACGTGCTCTCTCCTCAGCCCCACTTTTCACTTTTTTTCTTTATTTTGTTTTTTCATATAGTCTCTGACTAAGTTTTCTAGGCTGGCCTTGAACTCACTCTGTAACCCAGGCAAGACTTGAGCTTGCAATCCTCCTGCTTCAGACTCCTAGATTGCTGGTGATATATGCCTATGCCACCAGGTTCATCTACTTCAGAAATATTTAGTCCATTGACATTTAAGTAAGTTGTTGATAAGTAAACTTATTTGTTTGTGGGTTCTTTGTTTGCTTGCTTGTTATTTATTTATTTATATGTATTTTTAAAATTTGCATTGATGTTTTGCCTGCATGTATGCCTGTGTGAGGGTAGCAGATCTTCTGGAACTGGATGTTACACATGTTGTGAGCTGCTATGTGGGTGCTGGGAATTGAACCTGTATCCTCTGGAAGAGCAGCCACTGTTCTTAAACTGCTGAGCCATCTCTTGAGCCCCATGATTGCTTGTCTTTTGAGACAGGATTTTATTTCGTAGTACAGGATTCGCCACAATAGGTAAGATTTTGCTAAGATAAATAGCTGACTTTTAAATGTGTTGTCTGGGAATCAAGCATTTTGTTATAGAAAACAAAACATGAATTAATATACATTTTATAAATTCCATCATTCAAAAGCATGTAAGCCAATGGCCTTACATATCGAGCCACCATCATTATGTAATTCCAGAATATTTTTGTCATTCCTCCAGAGAAACCCTGTATTAAGTAGTCACTCTCAGCTTCTCTCTCCCTTGCCTGTGAGTGGTGACCAGTTACTTTCTGTCTGGATGACTTGCCTACTCTGAGTAGTTAATATAACTAGAATCATACAATAAAGTGCTTTTTGTACCTGTGATTTAGCAAAATTCTTTCAAAGTTTACTCCCATCCTTTCTTACGGGTAAGTAATGCGGTGCCACATTTTGTTTGCTCATCACTGAGTCAATAACAAACATTTGGGCTGTTACCTTTCGATATGAACAGCTGTGTACAAGCTTTGAATACCTATTTCTAATTATTTTAGATATACATCTAGGAGTTGAATTGCATCATAACAATAATTCTTTGCCTCATGTTTTGAGGAGATTCCAAGTTGTCTTCTGAAATCACTGTACTATTTGCCATTCCACCAGCAATGGTTAAGCTTCCCAGGCTCTTCGTGTGCTCAGCACTCGCTACTTTTCCTTTTGCTTGTTAGTTGTAGCCATCTGATAGCAGAATCCAATTAGAGCGTTGGTTTGTATTTCCCTGGTGGACAGTGGTGTTGAATCCCTTTTAATATGTCAGTTTGTATATCTTCCTTGCATGTTTGTGGGAATACGGACACGCCTGTGGCACTGCACACATATGGAAGCAAGAGGACAACCTTGAGTGTCAGTCCTCACCATCCACCCTGTTTCATATGGGGTCTACATTGCCACTGAATACTGCAGGCTGGGTGACAGGAGATCCAGGGGCTTCTTCTGTGTCTGCTTCCTATCTGGATAGAGGACGGCTGGGACACAAGGCATCCTGCTTCATGTTGTCCTAGGGATGCAATCTCAGGCCCTCATACTTGCATGGCGAGTGCTTTACTCACTGAACCAGCTCTTCAGGCCCACTTTCACACTTTATTTTATTCTGAAAAATGCTTTTTTTTTTTTTAATTCTTCTGTTCCTCTTTTTACCTTTGTTTGATTTTGTGTGTTTTTATTTTGTAAACAGAATTTTTTTTGTTTTTGCTCTCCTTTCTTCCTCTTTTCTCCTCCCCTTTGTCCCTCCCATGCTTTTTTAAAAAAATCATTATAATTACTTTTACTTTTTTTTATACTCCAGTCGTTACCCACCTCTTGGTCTGCCCTCCCACAGTTCCTCATCCCATTCCTCCTCCTGCCTGTATCCAAGAGGATGCCCCACTCTGCCACTCCTTCCCTTACGAGGCCTTCCCATTCCCTGGAGTCTCATCTCTCTCAAAGGCTAGACATGTCTTCTCTCACTAAGGCCAGACCAGGCAGTCCTCTGCTGTATATGTGTTTGGGGGGGGGGAATCCCCTCATGCTTTTTTATTTAATCTTGCTTCTTCATTTTTTCTTTTCCCCGATCCCCCTTTATTTAATCCTCTTGTTTTTATCCCCATTATTATTTCCTTTCTGCTTCTTTCCTATGGCCATTGGTAATAGAGTAGCTGAGCTGTAGTTTCGTTTCTTCTGGTGTTTTGCTTTCTTTTCTGAATGGTAGTGGGTCTTCATCAGAACCTCGGAAAGGCTTTCATTTTGTGCTGCTGGCCACAAGTGTTAATTTAGAGTAGAGGGTGATCTTCAGAAGAGAAAGATTCCCTTCCCACACACCTGGGAGTTTACTTTCTGTGGTTCTGTACTGCCCTCAAGGGTTCTAAGTGCTCTTCTTGTTAAGTGCTCTGAAGGAACCTGAGCTGTGTACACAAGATGGCTGCTTCCTGCCCGGCCCTCCTTTGTGGTAGGGGCTCTGAGGGTGGGGAAAGTTGTCAGCCTACATGTCTATATAGGATGCTGTCCACTTGTCCACTCTCATTTGGAGGCAGATATCCACACAGCTTGCAGGCTCTGTGTGCGGGTGAGCTTAGCCACCAGTCCCTGGGTATCCACTGGTGTATGGGTTTCTGGCAGTAAGAGCAACAACACACTAAGTAAGGGCTGACTGGGCAGAAAGGTACTGCTTATGACTGACAGCTTAGCAGGACTGTGAACCCTTCTCATTTCTGTTTATCTGAGAACCCAAAACAGAATAACTTAAAATATTGAGGGACAGATAGAGTAACCTGGTGACTACACAGCTCCTAAGAGACAACCCTATTAAGACTGTCTACAGAGCACAGCAGGATTAGCTAAGGTCAGAGATGTTCAGTGAATTCCCTGGGTGACACAGCAAAGTTATAACAGAGAAGAATCTCCCGAGGACTCAGGCCCCTGACTCACCTGAGCTCTCCTTCTCTATTCAGGGATCTGAAGTTGGAGGCCTGCAGTGTGATTGGGTTAGACACCAGATAATGCTGGGGATTTCTGACTGGGGATAGTTTAGGTCTTCTTGATATTCTTGGCTGTACCTGCCTGTTATGTTCTTCTGTGTTCCCGGGTCCTGCAAAGTGCAGCAAGAATTGGGATCAGAGGAGAACTATGCTAACGCTACAGATTGGCTGATGGTCCTTTCATCCTACAGGAGAAACCACTGGTACAGTAGCCATGTCACTAGGTTCTTTGGCCTTCACCCTCTTCTTGACTGTTGTTGCTGGTGTCAAGTGCAATGGGACAGAAGTTTGTGCCGGAAGCCCTGGGATCCCTGGCACTCCTGGAAGCCATGGTCTGCCCGGCAGAGATGGGAGAGATGGTATCAAAGGAGACCCTGGACCTCCAGGTACTGTATGGGAGAACCCACCCTTAGCACAGGGACAGGGACCTGTTTTCTGGGTGACCATCTTGTTTAGGGCTCTAGCTGAAGGGATTATTCTAGAGTCCTGAGGCTGGAGCATGCATCTTCAAAGTTCCAGTGGATGATCAAGTGAGTCACCCACATGCTAATGGAGGTCCATATATCTGTGTTCTCTTCACTCTGTAGGTCCCATGGGCCCTCCTGGAGGAATGCCAGGTCTTCCTGGGCGCGATGGGCTGCCTGGAGCCCCTGGTGCCCCTGGACAACATGGAGACAAGGGAGATCCTGGAGAAAGGGGCCTTCCAGGTGAGCAGGACTAGAGTCAGTAGAAAGTAGTGATGCCACATGAGAGATGGAAGGAAGGGTTTAAGACAAACTGCTAAGCCTAAGTAAGAAAGTATGAACTTGAAGAGAGAAACCACACAAGTCTGAAGAACTTATTTCAGAGACTGACAAGCATCATGGCTACTGATTGAGAGACACATAGTGTCCTGGGGATCGAGAGTAGGATTGGGAAGCCTAGGGGTCCTTCTTAGGGCTGAGGCTCTGGACATCCTAAAAAGTAAACAGGGCTATATGGACCTGGAATCCAGGAAGACAGTGTGATCAGGAATCCCACATGTTGACAGAAGTTCTAGGGTATGAATCAGTATAGTGGCCTATCTGGAGAGTTCAGAGGTCATCATTGTTGATCTTGGTAGAATATATGGGAGGGAGTCCTTTTCATAAGCCAGAAAAAACCACGTAGATGGACTGGAAGGGCCAGTTAAGGGATATAGAAAAGTAGAGCAGGAAAGCTGAGCAGGTTCAAGCTACATTAAGAGATGGGTGTGTGAGAGTACAGAAGCTCTGCTTCTGGGCCCTAACTGGGGTTTGGGCTCTTAGTATGGCATTAGATGACAGAACTCCAGCCTTGCAGCTGGCAGAGTACCTCTCTTGTAGCAAGTAGAGCTCTCTGCTGCATTGCTCCCATCCTGGATGTGTGTGGTCTCTACAGGGTTTCCAGCTTACCTGGATGAGGAGCTTCAGACTGATCTCTATGAGATTAAACATCATATTCTGCAAACAATGGGAGGTAAGGGGACTGCTCGGGGTCTCACCAAATACACATCTCTCAGTGCTTTTGTATAACATTCAGTAGGAGGATGCAGAACATAAGTGGCTAGCAAATGAGTGTGGACATGGGGCTTGGATATTACTCCACATACCACTGGAAAGCATGAAAGTGTAGATTCTAGCAATAAGTAATTGTTAGGTGAATGGGAACAGAGAGATGGATTTTAAAACTGGGCCTGGAAAAGAAAGGGGAAACATGGAGAAAAGCAGAGATGGAGAGATTGTGTGGAGAAAGCTTAAGGGCAAGAGTTTAAGTCAGTGGAGCAGATGGAGAAACGGGGGGTCCATGGCCTAACCCAGACTCCTTTGCTTAGTCCTCAGCTTGCAAGGGTCCATGCTGTCAGTGGGAGATAAAGTCTTTTCCACCAACGGGCAGTCAGTCAACTTTGATACCATTAGAGAGATGTGTACCAGATCAGGTGGCAACATTGCTGTCCCGAGGAATCCTGAGGAGAATGAGGCCATCGCAAGCATCGCAAAGAAGTACAACACCTATGTCTACTTAGGTGTGATTGAAGGCCAGACTCCTGGAGACTTCCACTACCTGGATGGAACTTCTGTGAACTACACCAACTGGTACCCAGGAGAGCCCAGGGGTCGGGGCAAAGAGAAGTGTGTAGAAATGTATACAGATGGGAAATGGAATGATAAGGGCTGCCTGCAGTACCGGCTGGCCATTTGTGAATTTTGATCAAGCAATTAGATGAAAAGAAAAAACCTCACACTATCTTTAAGCCTCTATCTTGATGATCTATCTGGTCTGTAAGACCCTGCAACTACCTTTCAAGCAAATTTACTTGTGGCCATCAGAATTAGAAGCATCCTTAGTCACCCCATCTCCCACATGGCCCCCAAACTTTTCTCCATATTCATTAGTAATCCTGAGTGTCCCCCTAGAGTCTCATCTGAGCATTCAACTCAAGGCAGCCACTGTCACCCTTGGCCTTCAGCATAAGATGGATGGAGACTTCCTTTTTCCTCACTTTGTCCAGTCTTCATTTGTAAATGGTCACCATGAAGACCCAGCATGGAAGGACCCTCTAAATTACACAGAAAGTGCCTGCTCCCTGACCCTTCAACCCTTATTCTGCAGCTCAGTGTCCCAAGATTTAGAAATCTAGGTTGAACTTAAAAAATAGCCATAGGGGATTTCTGAGAAATACCTAATGTGTGGATGTAGGCCACATTTACTGTTCTTTGTATACATGCTTTCAAGGCATACATGGGCTCTAAGAAGCCAGAGAACCAGGTAGGGCCACAGTACAGTACTGGAGAAGCATAACCTCGCTGTTTGGCATATATGGCCTGCTCCTTGGGTCTGGATGTGCTAACTCAACCTCTTGACCTAATAGCAGCCACCCTGGGTTTTGAGAGAATTACCTTTCCAGCCCAGACCCTAACTCAATTGATTTCCTGCTAACAGACACAGCCTTAGTCCACTTTATATCATGAGGCATTCATGATACTAACTGCACTCTGTTTTCTCCTCTCATGAACTCAATCAGCTATTCCATTAAAGTCAACTGCATTCCAGGTGTTTGTCTTCTGTTAAGCGTTTGGCTGGTTTTTTTTTTTTTTTTTTTTTTTTTTTAGCCTATTTCTTTACTATGGGATGCAAATAAAGTAATTCTTACATTTTTTTCTATCTACCAAAATCAATACCAATAACAATTACTACAGCAAAGACTGATCACATGCTGCATACCAAGTACCTTGACAAGCACAGATAACATTTGTTTTTAGGTATCATTTAATCTTTAAATGTGCCACAGAACCAGATTAGGGGCATGGGAGCTAAAAAGGTATCATGAAGAACATGGCATTCGTGCTGATAGCTGGGGTCAAGATAACTCCAGATCTGTGCCCATATGGTCTATGTTGAGGAGTGACATCATCTTTTCACCCCTCCTCAGACACTGGGATGGTATCTACTGTGCCATGGCTGGTGACAGGAATCAAAACACAGGTTTCTATGAGTCATCCTACTTTCAAATGCATGGAATGGATTATGGGATCCACCCTAGTCTCAGCTATGTGGAATGCAACCATGACGTACACGCCAGGTATCCATAGGGGTGCAACTATGCCTTGAGGGGTCAGCCAACTATACATCTTATCTCTAGAAGTTGTTTATGCTCCCCTCATCTGACACTCTTCCCACATTTCTTGGGCAAAAGGAAGCCTAGGAATAGCCAGATGGAGAGCTGCTACTTAAACTTTCATGAATGTTAACTGCCAAGCTGACCTGTCTACCTGTGTGCTGAGGACTCAACACATAAGCTGTTGAAGATTAGCCGAGCCAGAAAAAGACACATATTCTCAGTTTTATAGATCAACAGCCTAAAGCTTTAAAAGCTGACATTGCTCCAGTTCCTCTTAAGTCTATTTTTTTTTATGAAATTACTTGTTATTGTAACTACATTGTTTTTGAAAACATTTTTAGTAAGCTATTGCTGGTTTGGGGGAAAGAATGATTTTTAAAAATTGATCGTATACTCAACCATCTTTTTGAATTTGTATTTTTACCTTAATACTTTCAATGTAGGTGACTCTTTTTTGGTTTTCTAAACATATCATTGCATTTATAAATGATGGTGTTTTTTTTCCTGCTAATATATATGCATATATATGTATATATATAACATTTGAGAATTTCATATGTATATAATGAAATATAATCATGCCTACCCTTATTTTTCTTTTCTAACATCTCTCGATCTCCCACTACACATCCACCTACTAACTTCATGCATATATATGCATATATATTCTCTTAATGTGTCATAGGAGAATTTCTATTCTATGAATACTTCACCAGTGAAAATTCATTGTCACATCTTTCCTGAATAGATGCCTGAAGGGTTCTGAATTCATATAACACAGCAATAACTGTACATCCCTACCTAGTGTGTCAATATTCACCAAGCTAAGTTATGAAATCAGCCTAAGTGTTCATCAACAGATGAATAAACAAAGAAAGCATAGCATATGTCCAAAATTGAGTTGTATTCTATCATAAAGATCAACAGAATTATCTTCAGGAAAACTGCAGGGTTGTACATCAACATATTGAGTGAATTAAGCCAGACTCAGAAAACTATCTTATCTTTTGTGTAAATGCTGTAGTTAAATATCTCTGTACATTTGTGTATATTACCCCCTCCCCCCCCCCACACACAAAATCAAATAGGGGATTTTGTGCAAGGAAGGGAACAGTGGGTGATGGGAATGAGACCAATAGATGAATACATAGCAATGTATAAATAATGCATGTATGAAAATATCATAAAACACATTTCATTTCTTTTTAAATTGAATGTTTTAGGTTTGTAAGAGATGCCTTGGACCAAGGTAGTGAAGCTCCCCGTTTTTCTTAGTCTTCTAAGATTTATTTTCAGTTATTTTTGTGAGACTGGGGATAAAATGTAGGCTGCCATTAGCAGCCTACATTACTAGGTAGGCACTAGCTCTAGCCCTAGTCCACTAAGGTTCATTTGTTTGTTAAAGTCAAGAATGTGCAGTTGAACTTTATCAAGTTTCTCTGGCATTTTATTTGGGCTATAGCACAGAAGTGAAGAATGGGTGCAGACAGTTCCCAGCCCTGGGTGTTGGCGTCCAGTGCTCAGCTGATACTAAGAGATACTGAGTCTAAAGAAAGACCCCAAGATTGCCACCACTGGGCCTGGAGAGAGGAGACTGTTCATTAGAGAGTTACCAACCCCCACTTTTTTTTTTTAAAGATTTATTTATTTATTATATGTAAGTACACTGTAGCTGTCTTCAGATGCACCAGAAGAGGGCGTCAGATCTCATTACGGGTGGTTGTGAGCCACCATGTGGTTGCTGGGATTTGAACTCATGACCTTCCGAAGAGCAGTCGGTGCTCTTCCCCGCTGAGCCATCTCACCAGCCCCCAACCCCCACTTCTAAGCATATCAATTGGTTGTCCAATGCCAAAGTCAGTCCTGAAACATACATGCAAGTAACATTATATAGATTGAGTAGGTTATATTTAAGAATATAATAATAATTAGTAAAAAAGGAGGCCATGAATTTGAAGAGCAGGGAGGGGTATATGGGAATGTTTGGAGGGAAGAAGGGGAAAGGAGAAATGTTGTAATATTATAATCTCAAAAGAGTAGATAAATAAAAACCATCTAGCAACAGACATCAAAAAATAAAAGAGAAGAATGGAAGAAATTGTGAGATGCACAATTCTCAGTAGTGTAGTCCTACTTCACCATTCAAAGAAACCTTCTTATGGGCTGTGTGAATGCCAACTCACAGAAGCATCATGCCATTTATTCACTACACATGAGCAGTTACTCCCTAAAACACAAGACTTCAGTAACAAGACACTGTGGATATACACACATAACTGATGCTATGCTCAGGTGGCAGGCTCTCACATAGCCTTTTCCCAAAGGAACTAGTTCCCAAGAGGAACTGTCAGAGGCAACAGAACAATTAGACACAACTAGTCAGTGTGCCAGTATTCCCTGTAAGAATAGACATGTCTCACCTGTGGACCAATACTCTCTTCATCTTTCCTGTAAACTAATGTAACACCCATGCCTACAATTTTAAGCCACCATCATGCAAGCCTAGGAGTGAGGATATCCTTGTGTTACCCCTTTGGCTATCAGACAATGAAACAAAGTATCCCAGGGGATTAGCGTTTCCTCCAGGAATCTCATGTTGGGAGAAGGAAATAGGTGAAGCCTGGTGCCAGCCAGAGGAGGGATTTGCTTCTCCGAGAGGAATTTCACAAAATTCTGAGAAATCTTTACATGATTGCAGAATCTTGCAGAAGAGACTACAGTCAAGATGATTTTGGATTAAAGATGAGTGGGACCATACCTTGACTAGAATGCTTGGCTATTGTAATTTTGACAGTCTTAAACTTTAATCTCATACCCAGACCCTGAAAATAGACTTAGGGATCACTGTATCTCTTTGTCTCTATTCATAGAATGACTACATTGAATAAATTTCCCCTTTCTGGTTTTAACTATTAACTTGGCTCTTTTACTTGGCTTATTAAGTATGGTAAATGAACCTAACTTCTTAGGGATGTCAAGGACATCATCTCCAAACTAATATTAATGTTAATAATAGTCACATTGTTGAGCCATTAAAGGTAGTCTGTGTTCTTGGTTGAATGAGGGTTATTCTGGAGACCCAGTAGAGAATTCTACAAGGGACAGAAAAGTAAAGCTATGACCCCGCCCACAGACATAGATGCTGACACCACGAGCCCTCACTCCATTATCCTGTGGTTAGACAATGCCCCAAGCTCCCAGTATTCTGGCTGGACTCCACCCCCAGTCAACTGACCACAGCCAGGTATGCCCCGCCCTTGGGAACAGAAAGGGTAGCACAGCCCACTATAAAAGGAGCAGCTTGACCCCTCCTGTCTCTCTCTCTCTCTCAACCTCTTTGTTTCTTGTCTTTACTCTAGCCTCTTGCTCCCTCTCTCCCCCTTTCTTCCCTTTCTCTCTCCATATGGATATGGCTGGCCTCTACTTTTCTATTCTCTTTCTCCTTTTTTTCTCTCTCTCTGTCTCTCTCTCTCTTTCTCTCCTTTCTAAAATAAATGCCTTAAGATCATGGACTGCCTCCTTTTCTCTAGACCTGCTGTGCTGGGGCAATGGATTAGGCCTTCCCCTACAGAGCCACTTCTAATCTCTGGCAAGAAAGCCTTCCAGCTCCAGCTGCCAGACCGGACCAAGGACTCTCACTCCACACCTGCCCACGTGGGAACCACCACCGGATGCCCACTTCTCTCCCTGCCCCCTTTCTCCCTTCCACCTCCGGGGCTGACTGAGCTGCCCCAATGGCCCCCAATTCCTTCTCAGCTCTACCTTGGTGTTCGGCTGTGTCTGGGTTGCTGGAGACTGAGAGCCCTTGGGGCTGGCTCCTCTCCAATCCCCGAAAACTGGAATAGTGGCTCACCACAGCCAGATGCCCACCTGGGTGGTGTGCCGGAGTCCCCCCACCCCTTTATAATTTCTCTGGTGGCCCAGCACAGCTCCCGACATCACATATGCAAAAAATAGACCATGGCTCACCCTTTACATTAAGAAGCATCAGCTTCAAACTCTGTCACTGCTTTTTGGTTGCAGTGATGAATGTAAAATAAGAAATCTTGATTACAAAGCTAGGGACAAACTCATCTGAGGTATGTTTTAAATCAAACCCAGGAATCTGGCATAACATGGGGTCTTTGAGGAAAGTATATATAGAATTTGAAAGCTTGTACTGGTATTAAGAACAGAGTAAGCTTCAAGTGTTAAGCTTGTACATATCTGAGTTGAGACATTTAGCAAAGCTTAATGTCTATTAACTTAATGCATCGTATTGTTTTTTTTTTTTGTTTTTTTTTTTAGAGCTGAGCTATCTTTGAATTTCTACATTATATCATACATGCCCTGTGTTAGTCTGGAACCCCTGCTCATCTCCCTGTTCAAGCTGCAAAACCCCATCTGCCTTCCTTTTCAGAACCCTGCCCAGACAAAGAAAATTCCCCTACCCTCTTGGAGAAAACTCCAGGCTAACATTCCATCTCTCCTTGTCTCTCCATTTCTGCCAACCCAACCAAGAGTGTCCACCCAGGGGCTCAGTTTTTGACCATGTGTGGACACAATCCCAGCTCCTAGATGGCATATCACCACTCCTCACCTAAGCTTTACAAACCCCTCTTGCTTTAGCCCAAGTGAGTGACTTCACTGACCTCCACCTGTGATATTGGTGAATCAATCTGAGTGCTGCCCCCTAATAAACCTCCTTTTATCTACTTTTAATCTGGTCTAATTTGGCCTATGTCTGTGACACCCAGCGAAGGAAAACGACTATCAGCCTGGTAGTTAATATTCACATGACCTTTACTCTGTGTCAGGGACTCTAATCTAGATCTATTATTCTTTTCAATTATAAATCAGAACATTAGCTAGGTGATGGTGGCTCAATGCCTTTAATCCCAGCACTTGGGAGGCAGAGGCAGGTAGATATCTAAGCTCAAAGCCAACCTGGCCTACAGAGAGACTTCCAAGACAGCTAGAGCTCCAGAGAAACTGTGTCTCGAAAAAAAAAAAAAACAAAAAAGAGAGAGAGAGAAATGCGAAACCATCACCACCACCACCACCACTAAAAAGCCATAAAATAGAATACTGAGGTGCATAAAGGTTAAAAATACTTATCAGTTCTCAAACAGCCAATTTGTAGACTAGTGAAAGCAGGAAGTCAAATTCCAGAGGGCACACTATAGGTATGTTGCTAGGCTCTAGTTGTGATTTTTCAAATTATGTCATTTTGTATTTGTATTTCTACATTCATACATAATGCATATATGTATACATACATACATACATACATACATGCATACATACAAACATGCATATATATTGTGATGGTTTGAATGAAAATGGCCCCATAGACTCATAAGGACTGACTCTCTTTGTAGGTGTGGCCTTTTTGAAGGAAATGTGTCACTAGGGGTGGTCTTTGAGGTTTCAGATGCTCCATTCAGGCCCATTGTCTCACTCCCCTTCTGCTGTTTGCTGATCCAGATGTAGAACTCTCAGCTCATTTTCCAGCACCATGTCTGCTTGTGTGCCACCATACTTCTCACCGTGATGATAATGGACTAAACCTCTGAACTGTAAGAGAGCCTTTAAATGTTTCTTATAAGAGTTGCTGTGGTCATGGTGACTCTTCACAGCAATAAAAACCCTAACTAAGATAATATACATATATCTTTAAGATTTCTCCTTTTCCTTGAAGGGAGGAAACTTCTTTGTTGGTATCAGGAAGAGAGGATATGAGAAGGAGAGAGAGCTAATTGAAGGATGTTTGAAAAATTCATATGGAACCTTACTGTTTTATAAGCTTCATATATATATATGTATATATACATATATATATATACATATACATATATATTCATGTAAGAGTCTTTAGTTGAACTTATCCTACACAGCAGGTAATGCTCATCTCAGAAAACAGAAGCCATAGGTTTCTAGATAAAAAACCCAATGCCAGATGTGGAACACTTCCCTTCAAGTTGGTCATAGTTGTCCCAGAGTCTCCTAAATTAACACAGGCTATTGCTATTGCTCTTGCCTGCCCACCAGAACTTGATTGTAAGACTCTGCTGTTAATACTGCACATAGTGACCAGTGGACATGGATAAATCAATTTGGTATTGACCAGAAAGAATTCTCAATGATGGCTAGCTTTCAGAGTACCACAAGGTCCTAGGTAGGGTGCTGGGAATGGGAAGAAATCATTAACAATCTTAACTAGATGTAAACTCTGTTAACCATAATAATGACTGGAATAGAAATATATGCCCACAAGTACAATAACAGGATGAATGTTATTAGGACAACCAACCATTTTCTTTTAAAACTTTATTAATTTTTTATTAGATATTTTCTTTATTTACATGTCATATGATATCTCCTTTCCCAGTTTCCCCTCTGAAAATAAAATAAAATAAAATAAAATAAAATAATAAACCACTCCTGTTCCCTCCTCTCTTCCCCTGCTCACCACCTCACCCTCTCCTGCTTCCTGGCCCTGGAATTCCCTTACACTGAGGCATAAAGCCTTCATAGGGACAAGGACCTCTCCTGCCCTTATGTACGTACACTCTAGCTGTCTTCAGACACTCCAGAAGAGGGAGTCATGGATGTTGTGAATGGTTGTGAGCCACCATGTGGTTGCTGGGATTTGAACTCAGAACCTTCGGAAGAACAATCAATGCTCTTAACCGCTGAGCCATCTCTCCAGCCCCAACCAACCACTTTTTGATTGGATTTAAGGCCTGCTCCACAGGAGGAAACACATATCTAGTGCTGTAAATCTAGCTAAGAACCAAAGGCTGGGTGTTGTGGTAAATATCTAATGGGGTTTCTATCCCAACTTAGATCATTCAGTTCCTAAATAAGTGACACAGACCTTTATATTTATAATAAACTTTAGCAGCACTAGAGCTGGGCAGATATCAACTCTTTATGTTATTTTGTCTACTTCCCTATCAATAAACCCAAGTTATCACTTGCTATGTAATGCTTGGGCTGCTCTTACTCCAACTGCCTGGCCCTCATGGCCGTGTTTTCATGATTCATCTACCTGATGGTATTTTCTTTCTTCCTTCTCCTCTCCTCTCTCTGCTCATGGTCTGTGCCTCAGACCCCTAAGCTCAGGATACAAAGCTCTGCCTACCTCTCTTCTGCCTAGCTATAGGTTGTAGGTATTTTTTTTTTATTAGATATTTTCTTTACATTTAAAATGTTATACCCTTTTCTGGTTTCCCCTCTGAAAAAAAAAACCCTATTCCCTCCTCCCTCCCCTTTGCTCACCAACTCACTCTCTCCTGCTTCCTGGCCCTGGCATTCCCCTACACTGGGGCATAGAGCCTTCACAGGACCAAGGGCCTGGCTGTAGGTATTTTTATTGACCAATCAAGGATAACTTGTGGGGCAAGGCTCCACAAGCATCACTTGGTGTAAATGAAGATCTCCTCATTCCTCAGGACAAGTAGATCTTGGGGGCCAGTGTTAAGCATTACAATACATAGCAACAGACCAAACCTCAACAGTTTAGGGGAGCGTCAAGGTTCCAAAGGCAGACCTGCTACTATATTATGATAAGTGGACATAGTATCAGACTTCCTTTTAGATTCATATCTTTTCACAGATAGATGAACCAGCTCTTAGTCCTCATCAATGAAAATTTTTTTTCTAATAGTGGATGGTGATTAGCACAGAAAGTCACAACTGGTCAAGGTGCTAAGAATAAGTGTCTGTGGCCATAAACATGACATCTACATGTGACATTCTCTCTGCAGTACTCAGAAAAATGACTGTAAAGATTACAATAGCCAGAAGTCTGGGAGAACTGGAGTGAAAGAATGTCTTCTGGACAGGATAGGATTGTGGTGCTCAACTCACAGCAGCCATGGTTGCCTAAATAAGACCTGTGGAAGATCAAGCCAGTCAACATTCTAGCATGGGGCTGAGAAAGGGTCATGAGACCATATTTCTAACTGAGAAACTACTGATAATTGGTGTTTCTGGGAAAGAATAATCAGTTTTCCTTAAGAGTATGGCTCTTGGGTAGGAGATTACACTCCAGTGGATAGTCCCACACCCCACACAAATTAGACTTGATGGGTAATGAAGAACAAGGAGGAGGAGGAAGAGGAGGAGGAGGAAGAGAAGAAGAAGAAGAAGAAGAAGAAGAAGAAGAAGAAGAAGAAGAAGAAGAAGAAGAAGAAGAAGAGAAGGAGAAGGAGGAGGAGGAGGAGGAGGAGGAGGAGAAGGAGAAGGAGAAGAAGGTGAAGAAGAAGGAGGAGAAAGAGAAGGAGAAGAAGGAGGAGGATGAGGAGGAGGAGGAGGAAGAAAAAGAAGGAGAAGGAGAGGTAAATAGTAAAAATCCATTTTTATAAAATCTTATAGAATTAGTAAAATATAAAGATAAATATGAGTTCTCTTCATTTGTGATGAACTTTTGTATTTTGGTTAACAACATTTAGCTAATCATTTGTGCAGTTTCTTTTTGTTTCTGGCCATTTATAGGAGGAAGAAATGATCTCTAAAGATTTAACAAAACTCATCTTAAAACTTTCCTTCTTCTTTTTAATATTTATTTTATTTATTTATGGTTGTACAGATGTCCACGAGCTATCATGTGTGTGGCTGCTGGGAATTGAATTCAGGACCTCTGCCGGCCCCACTCGCTCTGGCTCGCTCTGGCTTGCTCTGGGCTTGCTCTGGCTCGCTCTGGCTCGCTCCAGCGTAATTCACTGTAGCTGTCTTCAGATGCACCAGAAGAGGGCGTCAGATCTCATTTCGGGTGGTTGTGAGCCACCATGTGGTTGCTGGGATCCGAACTCAGGACCTTCGGAAGAGCAGTCGGTGCTCTTACCCGCTGAGCCATCTCGCCAGCCCAAAACTTTTCTTCTTGATAGTGACTTTTTATTTAGTCTACATAGTGAAATAGATAGTGTCTATTTCAATACCTTATGATTAATAATGTATCAGTCATTCTAAGATTCCTAAGGCTAACTTAAACAACTTTTTTGATGTTTTTTGTTTTCTGAGACAGGGTTTCTCTGTGAAGCCCTGGCTGTCCTGAAACTTACTCTGTAGACTAGGCTGGCCTAGAACTCAAAGATTCACCTACCTCGGTCTTCAGATTGCTATGATTAAAGGTATGCACATAACTACCCAGTAACTTAAATAATTTAAAATTGCCTTCCAATATCAATTTTATCTAATTTTCAGATTGCTATAAGGTCTGTTAGACATAACATAGATTTATATTGTTAACAGTATCTAGATCAGCATATCATCTTGTTTTCTTCCTGATTTGCCTATGTATTATACTGTTTCTATAGTCATTGGTATTAACACCTATCTGACACATCAGATATTGCCAAAAGAAGTCACCATATTAGATGCTTACAACATAGCATTCATTTTTTTCCTGCCCTGTGTGTTGACCTTTGAAAATATTGGTTGAATTTGCCTGGACTCAAGTGCTGTGCACAGGATGTCTAGGTGAGTTTGTATCTATTCTGTCCTTGTAATAATCCTATTAGTAGTGGCTATCAGCAGATGTTCTTTCTAGGGCTGGGAAAGAAACACAATAGGTCACATTTAACCTGTGAGCACCCTTAAGGTTACTGCTTCCTCCCAACCTGTTCAGTCATAAAGCCAAGGCAAACATCAAAAGGGTTGAATGTTTATTCTCCAGGCTCAAGTGGACCCTTCTCCAAAGTACTTTAGCAAAGAGCTTGGGCATGTAATCCTATAATAAGAAATAAGCAAACGTATGGAAACAAGAATTCAAACCACCAGGGTCATGTCTGCCAAATATTTATTAACTTATATAACCAATTTATATCTTATTACAATTTCTGAAATTTTTTTCTTACTTTAGTTCATCAATGTAATTATGCTTCTATTTTAATTTCTTTTGTTTTGTTTTTGGCATAGGTCTTAGTATGCAGCAGAGGAAGGCCTTAAGCTCACTTTACAACCCAATATGGTCTCCTATTATATTTCCAAGGACGATGGCGACTGGCATGTGCCACTATACTAAAGCAAATCAAAATCTTTTTAGACTTTCTTTGCTCACAGGTACTCCTCTCTCTCTCTCTCTCTCTCTCTCTCTCTCTCTCTCTCTCTCTCTCTCTCTCTCTCTCTCTCTCTTTCTTCTTCTTCTTCTTCTTCTTCTTCTTCTTCTTCTTCTTCTTCTTCTTCTTCTTCTTCTTCTTCTTCTTCTTCTTCTTCTTCTCTCACTTCAGCTACCTTTTTCTGAGTCCATAGGACATTTAGGGTGGAGTTTTATGTAAACCTTTCAGTTTTAAGTCTCCATTTTTAGGATCAATCTACTCACCTGCTGTATGGAATAAGTGCTATTTTTCTTCTGAGACTATGGGCCCAGTGGTTTGTATCAATAGTGAAAAACACACCCTGAAAGGCATCTTCTTACCCACAGGGACTCTTCTAGCTAGGCTTCCTCTAACAGAAGTGAAGAGAGGACATGGTGTCTTGAGTAAACATGGACTGATGGCCCTTGAGAAGCCAAAATAGCAACCACAGCATCACAGGAAGTAGCCTGGGCACACCCACTCTGTTCTAAGGAAAACAAACCTCTCAAGTTCTTTGGTAAGACAGAGTTCCAGTGAACTTGGATGTGAATTTGGAGGAAAGCAGTCATCAAAGGTCACATCAGGGACTTAGGCCACTTGATCAGCCTCTGACTGTAAGCACTGGACACTCCTAGAAACCCAAGCTCATGAAACGCCATTCTGGTCTGTTAGCTGCCAAACTGCTTT
Organism: Mastomys coucha; assembly: GCF_008632895.1. Taxonomy (NCBI): domain Eukaryota; kingdom Metazoa; phylum Chordata; class Mammalia; order Rodentia; family Muridae; genus Mastomys; species Mastomys coucha. The sequence continues at coordinate 27,613,805 of NW_022196915.1, forward strand.
CTTCCATCTCTCACTGCATCCTTCCTATGTGCCTAGGCCTGGGTTACACTCTGGGGTAAAGTATCTAGTTCCTGCTTGAGAAAAGTATCAACTCTGGTGAATGGACCCAGCTGTAGCTCTACAAGGGAAGCCAGAAGTGCTGCTCCAAGAACATAGCGCTGAGGGTTCATTTGTTCTACAGATCTTTCTTGAGCACTGGCAGATTGGAAGCTCTGCCTGGTAGGTAGGCTACCAATAAGCGGGCTGGGTTCTCTTATTCCATCTGGGTGAGAACTGTTAGCAGACAAAATAAAGCTCTTTCAGGGCTGACAATCCTCAGTTCTAACAGCCAAGAAATAGTGTGTAAACTGGCAGACCAGAGCTTTAAGACTCCAAACCCTGAAGGTAGGAGGTTATTACTATAGCTTCTAGAAGCAAGAGACATATGGCTCTGGGCACTTAGATTGGAGGCTTATGACTTTAGGTTTAACCACCAGAGGCCCGGGAACTTAACAGCTATTGTTAATTCTTGGCTTCTAGCAGCCCTGTGTGGCAACAGTAGGTACCAGCAAGCAGCAGCAGGTTGGACCTTCTTGCATTGTTCATACAGGCCATATAGTAGCATACAGGTCTACCATGTCAGGGCCCTCAGCCCTGTATAGCAGCCAGTGATACAGTCTCAGGTCTAGAGGGTGTGAGACCTTTGACTATGAAGGCTTAGTAAGTAGTTCACTGAAACCCTCCCAATAACCAGGGCATACAGTTGCTCATCTTTGGCTCTTCACAGACCTAGTTATCTCCATTGTTTCTGTGCATGGTCAATTGAGAATGTTTGGTAAAACAACATCTATAAATGTTTGTTATGGTAAGAAGTATCTTGGAAGTCACCTGAGAGGAGTGCCTGCCGCATTCGCATCCGGATCACTCAGGCCTCGCAGGTGGGTGAGGAGGAGGAGGAGTCGCCGCTGCATCCTTGGCACCACCGCCCACTCCCAGCTTGGTTACTAGAAGAAGATGGTAGATTGCCTGGCAAACAGTGAAGCAAATACTAGACTCATAAGTCCTGTGGAGAACTGTTTTGGAACAGCTGGTCAGTCTTGACCATCCCTGGATGGGTGCTTATTAGAAAAGGACTATTGACTAAGCTGTGCAGAAAAAAACCTAAAGCAAGGCAAGTTGTTCTTATTTAATGATATTCTTGTATACAGTAATATTGGTATTCAGAAAAATACAACAAACAACATATTATTCCCTTAGAAAATGTCACCATTGATTCCATCAAAGATGTAGGAGAATTACGGAATAGTTGGCTTATTAAGACACTAACTAAGTCGTTTGCAATCTATGCTGCCACTGCCACAGAGGAGTCAGAGTGGATGAATCACATAAGCAAGTGTGTCACTGATTTACTCTCCAAAAGTGGGAAGATGCCTAGCAATGAGCATGCTGCTGTCTGGGTTCCTGACTCTGAGGCCACCGTGTGTATGCGCTGTCAGAAAGCAAAATTCACACCAGTGAATCGGCAGCACCATTGCCACAAATGTGGCTTTGTTGTTTGTGGTCCCTGGTCTGAAAAGAGATTTCTTCTTCCCAGCCAGTCTGAACCTGTGTGGATTTGTGACTTCTGCTATGACCTCCTTTCCACTGGGTACCTGGCCATGTGTCAGCTGACAAGACCAGACTCTTACAGTTAGTCACTGAAGTCTCCTTTAATTGACACATCTGATGATGACGACGACGACAATGGTGATAGCAGTGACTAAGGACATGCTGTGGAATATTTAGTTGGGTCTGACTGCCTGAGAATCAGCTTTAGGGGATGTGGAAAATTCTGGATTCTCTCAGTTTTGCACTAGCCATGACGGCCTGAGAAGGTCTTAACCTCTGTGCCTCTCTGTACCCTGAAGAAAGCAGCCCCGTGCTTTCTGCTCCTCTCTGCACTCTCACAGAGAAAAACTGTTGCAAGTGCATCCATTAGGGTCTTGGCTTCCTACTCTCCTTATTTCTATCTTATTTTCTTGTAAGTTGGAAAAGATGTTTATTTAAGAGATCTTGTATTACATTTTCCCCCTGACATGGAAAAACTAAAAGCACAGAATGATGGAACAAGAGTATGATGTGATTGATAACCATGGCTTTCCCCCAAGCGTTCTATGTAAAGGTTAAGACACCAGTGATAGCACATGGTTTGGAAATTCTTTATTCTCTTTTCTCAATACCAGGTGGCAGCATTGCCACTGAAATAAACATAAACCCTACCGTCTTCCGTCTGTGATTGATTTAAACACACTGGTGCTCTTACTGGTGGAAAATGATTGTTTGATGGATGTAGGTAAGAATATTTATCTGACAGCTACAAGGAACTAAATTTAGAGGTATCTTCACTCTTATATAAATACATATTTCTCACAAAATAGTTGTGATTATATTTTTACCTCTTTTAGGCACCAAATTATAATGGTCACATATATGTTTAAAATTAGCCAACTGCCACTCTTAGAAACTTGATTTGAAATTTATCACTAGTATAGAAGTGGCATATTCATTACCTTCTACTTTCCTAAGATATTTTTACATATAACTTTGTTTGCTTTACATTATTTCTAAAAGGAAAAATCTGAGGAAACCTTTATATTTTCCAACAGGGTTTCTCTGTGTAGCTTTGCTTGTCTTGGAACTCAATCTGTTGACCAGGCTGGCTTTGAATTCTCAGAAATCCACCTGCCTCTGCCTCCCCAGGCACCACTACCACCTGGCAAAAGTGAAAAGTTTTAAGAAAACTTTCACAGTAGAACATGGAGTCTTATAGATCTGGAAGAGGTCTGAGTTTGACTAGATTCCCTGTCTGCAAGTATCAGCAATATTTTTGTGAAATAACTCTGATTTACAACATGGTGTTGTATTTTACAGAGTTTCTGAAGCCTCAAACACTTTTTATTTTTGTAAAACAATTGTATGTTAAATCTATTTCTGAAATCATTTTGCAATATATGGAAACAGAGTAGCAGTTGATATTTCTACATTGTGACTATCGGTTGAGATTGCTTTGAGAACTGGTAGTTATTCTCTTTATGCTTGGAGGCAGCCATTAGGCTGTAGGCCTGTTCACTGCACAGCACTGGATGTGCCATGCACATTTTGGCCACTGGCATGCTGCAGTAACGAGGTTCTCAAATGTGGGAAATCTGCAGGCTGAATGTTGTTTTTGTTTTTTTAAGAGTTCTTTTCAAACCTTGCCCCCTCCTTTCAAATTTTAAAACTTGTATAATTCTGCAGATGTGCTGGGTTTGATTCAGTAACTTGTGACTGGATGAGCCATTGGTATTTCACTATGTAGTTACAGTACTAATTTTACTTTTCTGTTTTGTTTTGAAAGTGTATGAATGATATGGGTCTTCCTGTAGGAAATGTGAAAAAAAGCACAATAGAACATGGCTTGGGGACTTTGTTCCTGCTTTTTGTTTTGGTTGGTTTTACTATCAGATGGATTTCTGTTCGTTTCAAAGCAACATATACATGTAGTCAGTAAGTCTATTTGAAAGGACCATAAAAATCAGAGAAATGCTGATGGTAACTTGGAAGTCCAGGGACCAAGAGGAAATGTCCTGAGATAACATTTGCATTGTCGATCTCTATTGATTGTTTTTACAATAAACATATTTTACAGCTTTTTTTTTTTTTAAGAAAGTATCTTGATGGAGCCATGCCAAGAGCCTGTGGCTATAGAGCATCGGAGTGTCTAAGTTATATGGATGGATTTCAGGGGGAACACAGTGGTAGGAAGATTGTAGACTGCTAAAGCAGAGCTGCTCAGCACTGAGCAGAGATCCCACCAGCAGCTCTGGACAGCTTTCCAATTACAACAGCTCCATGGATAGTTGCTTATTAAACTGGGGTTGAAGGCCAGCCAAGCTTGGTCCCCGGTCACCAGGCTAATGGGTCTGTGATTGAGGAGGACGCTACCAGAAGCCAGACTGGAGACACAGTTTCTCTTTCACTGCTCCTTTACTACAAAGAAACCCTCGTAAGTTGTAGTATGTGTTTTGGGGTCCAGCTGTGGTTCTGTGTCCTCTGCTTTCTTCCTCTCGGGTTGTGTAGATACTGCTGTACACCAGTCTGGAAAGCTAAAGTAGAGCCTGGGGCGGGTGGAGTACTGCAGGATCCCGGTCAGGCTGGGAGTGAATGCTGGGGCAAGAGGGTTGTGGGGTGGGCAGCAGTTGTGGAGAAGGCCTTTTTGGAGGATCCCAATGTTACATCTCTTTTAGGTGAAGGCCTTCTCAGATAATTGTCAATAAAATACCTCTCTGAGAGGATCTTAGCTTGTACATATTCCTTTATTTGCTGTGGGCTTGTATGCACACACTTTATTGGAGTAAACTGAGGGTTTTAAAGTTTTGGGGAAGGAAGTGAGAATATCCAGGGTGGGCAAAGGTCATTGGCTGAAGGCTAAGGTACTGAGATGCCTCATTAGCAAGGGGAGGCATTCCAATAATCTCAGGTGCAGGACTACTGACATTTCTCAGGTGGGGTCCAGGATCTTCCAGGTAGAGAAGAGGAAGCCCTGCTGACAAAGGGAATCATTTTGTACTGAGCTCAGGGCAGTTCGGTCATGTTAGACTTCAACCTTAGCAGCAAAAGCTTATGGATAGTAATTCAGGATGAAAGTGGTGGGTCTTGGGTCTGGAGTCTGGTCTCTCAGCTTTAACATTGTAAAGGCCAGGCAAGGGTTGAATGGAACAGCCCATGTAGGCCTGTATCTCTCAACTGTGCCCTTCCTAGATTGACTTGACCATATGCAAACTAAAGGACAGTCATTTCCAAAGGGAAAAGTAGGAGTAGAAGGTGAGGAGGTGCCACCAACAAGTACCCATTCCTGGGTAACCATGTTTGGTCCTCAGCATGATCAGAGGAGTTTTAAAAATATGTACAAAAGTTAGAAAGAGGAAAGATAGGGAAGGATGTAATCATGGGAGATGCTTCCCAACTTGTCATCTCTTGCTGCATGCCAGAGAAAGAAAAAAATTATGGGAGGTGACAGAGCAGATTAAGCAAAGACAAGTGCAGCAGCTGGTCAGCCAGGACTAAGGACACTAGAATTAGGTCAAAGCAGAGGGACAGCCCTGGGAGGCCAGTGGCTCATAATAGGACCTGGATAGCCAGATTGTTCTCCTGGGGAAAGCATGTTGAGACACACTCAGGCCTGCATGAGCCGGCCTGATAGGAGCCTGAGCTTTTTCCTAGTAGAAATGACCTTTTGGTGAGATTTCAAGAAAAGAAAAGTCTCCCAAGGACAGGATCAATGAACCAAGAAGTCCCCACTTTGATTGTGATCTGCTTCCAGCAAATTCTTGTCACAAAGGAGAGACTTTGAACATGACACTGACCAGATGTTGGGAAAATAACCACAACTCTGAGAATAGGTGAGACCTCAGCATGTAAAATAGGCATTTTTATTTGAAATATGAGCCAAAGCTGGCTGAGAAACAGATCTTGTGGGTCCTTAGATTCCCTCTATACAATCTAGGTTGAAGACCCATGCAGAAGGGGGAAAAGTAGGGGACTGGGACTCCTATGAAATAGGAGAGGAGCCAAGAAAAAGAGATCCAGGGTCCTTTGGGTGCTAAGCAGTCTGCATTCCTGCCTGACCACCACAAGAATGGCCGGTTTATAGTTTTCAGAATTGATAGGGTCTTAGGCTGACACAAGCTAACCTTTAAGCATCATGCTCACAGGGACTCTCGGCCCCCTGGGAAAACAAGCCCCCTTCCTCTTGCATCTCTCTTGTCTTTATCCCCGACCAAACTCCCATTTTTACTTCAGTAGCCTTGGTTGTGACATACCTCTAGTAGTTCAGAGCCAGAGGGTATGATATCCCTCACATCTGCTGTTCCCAGCCAGGGGTACAGATTGCTATAGTTAAGAACAAAAGCTAAGTGAGATGGAATTCGTCTCATTGACTTTCTCCCCTCTCAGGTAAGGACCATGCTCCTGCTTTCATTGCTCCCTGTCATTCTGTGTGTGGTGAGTGTGTCCTCATCAGGGTCACAAACCTGTGAGGATACCCTGAAGACTTGCTCTGTGATAGCCTGTGGCAGAGATGGACCCAAAGGGGAGAAGGGAGAACCAGGTATGAAGCCCTGTACTCTGGCTTTCTCCGCTTTTCTCTCCAGGCGGGGATCAGTTCTTTGTTCAGAGATTGAGTCCAGGGACCTGGGGAGGCGTGGCTTTCATTATGCCATGTTCTTTCCCTCACAACGCTCTCTCTATGCTATCCCTGCCTCCCAATCAACAGTGCTTAACAGCTCTCTTGAATCTCATACTTCCATACAGGGATCTGTGAGGTGGGGTTGTCCCTCAGGACAGATATAGACATGGGAGGTAGAGGGTCTCTCAGCTCTGAGGCACCAATAACCAGCTCTCTGGCTCTCTCTTGGAGTCAGAGTGGATCAAACTTTGAACTTCTAGAGAAAAAGAATGAGTCACAGCCACAGGGGCATGCTGCCTTTATCTCCCAACAGGTCAAGGGCTGAGGGGCTTGCAGGGCCCTCCAGGGAAATTGGGGCCTCCAGGAAATGTCGGAATGCCTGGAAGTCCAGGACCAAAAGGCCAAAAGGGGGATCATGGAGACAATAGAGGTAAGAGAATGCCTTAGCATGATTAGCTTGAGTGTGTGTGGGGGTGTGTGTCCTAGGAAGAGGAAGCCATGTGGGGAGGTGCCTCTGGTTTTCATGCCTCACAAGGACATGCTCAGTGCTGTTTCCTGATTCAGTGTCACTATGTCCGCAGGAAATACTCTCCATGGCCATTCCCTGATCAGTTCTCCTTAGGACACCTGATTAACTTTTCTTCAGGTAGAAGTCCAGGGTGTGATCCAGGCTATGAGGGAGGAACTGTGCCCTTCCCCATGTCTATTGTAAGAAGAGTTGCATGAAAGTGATCTGTCTCATCGAACCCCCGAATAATCAAGAATACCATAGCAACTGCTTCAGAGTGAAATTGAGTAAAAAAAAAAGAATTAAAAGTATTGAAAGAGTCTGCCTGGAGACTGGGGAGAAGCCCCAGCTGGTAAAATGCTTGCTGCACAAGCATAAAGGCCTAAGTTCAATTCCAAGTACCCACCTAACACACAACAAAATCAAAAACAGAAACCCCAATATTCATGTTGGCACACATATGTAATCCCTGCACTGGAGAGGCAGAGATAGACACATACCTGGGGCTTGCTAGCCAGGTAGTCTAGCCTATTCTGTAAGCTCTAGAGCAATGAGAAATCCAGTCTCCACAAAAAGATGGATCTGAGGAAGGACACCCTAGGTTAATCTCCAGCCTCAACACTCTCTCTCTCTCTCTCTCTCTCTCTCTCTCTCTCTCTCACACACACACACACACACACACAATCACACACATATGCATCTACACACGAACACACATACACACACACACATACACACACACACATAACACAGAGAGAATTTACCAATAATGAGAAATGAAAAACAAAGATAAAGAAAAATCACAGACTAATGAGTATTTTTTTTAGAAATTAATATAATATTATATATATATGTATATATGTATACACACACACACACACACACACACACACACACACACACACACATATATATATATATATTTGAAACAGAGTTTCTCTGTCCCTGGCTGTCCTGGAACTCACTCTGTAGACCAGGCTGGCCTTGAACTCAGAAATCCGTCTGCCTCTGCCTCCCAAGTGCTGGGATTAAAGGCGTGTGCCACCACTGCCCAGCTAATATTATAATGTTTAAGCATTCTACTAAAACAAAAGGAGAGTTACTGTAACAGGTCATTAGGATAACTAACTTACACCTGGGAAAACAGCAATATTACTTTTCCCCATTTGCTTCTTTAGCTCTCATATTTTTCTGGAATAAGCTTACTTTTTAATGAGCCTTATTATTTGTGTACATACAAATATTCATGAATATACATATTCATGTGTATGCAATTGTACTTGTGATGGATGTACAGATGTGTGCATGAATGTGAAGTCCAGATGTCATACTCAGGTATTGTTCTTCCTATGGAATCCATCTTTTTTTTTTTTTTTTGAGATAAGGTCTCTCATCGGTCTGGAAGCTATCAAGTACGCTAGGCTAGGCTGATTGGTCAGCAAGCCCCAGCGCTCTACCTGTCTGTACCTCTCTGTGTCCAGCATGGGGATGACGTGCCTGGCTTTTATGTAGGTTCTAGGAATCAATGATGTTCTTGTGTTTGCATGGCAAACAATAGCCTACTGCCTTTCCCCCTAGACTCTGAGCTTGTGTGCTCCTACCCTCCACCCCAGTATTTGAGTCTCCAGGTTAAACTCCTCTTTTCACTAAGTACCCTCTTCCTGATGCTCTTGCAGCCATTGAGGTGAAGCTGGCAAATATGGAGGCAGAGATAAGGATCCTGAAATCCAAACTGGAGATAACCAACAAGTGTAAGTTTTTCCTGAGCCCCAGGGTGTTCTCACTCCAAAGTTTCCCTGCAGATCTAGAGTTGGGGGAGAGTGGAAAGGGCTAACAGTTCTAAACTCTAACTTCACCTCAGATCTCTGCAGGCCTGGCCCTTTCTTATGAGGTAATATTCAATCTCCTCACCAGCTCCGGCTGAGACATTATACTTGTCTTGGGATTGGGGAGGTTGTCCTGTAGTAAAAAGCACCTGCCACAGAGCCTGATGACTTGAATTCAATCCCCAGAACCTACAGTGGGAGAAGAAAGTCAGCTCCCAAACACTGCCCTCTGACCTACACAGGCAACTGTGCCACGCACGTAGACACATACAGAGAAACACACACACACACACACACACACACACACACACACACACTCACACACACCATACACACACCATACACACACACCTCACACACACCACACACACACACACATACACACACACACATACCTCACACATACCTCACACACACACACCTCACACACATCACACACACACCACACACACCTCACACATACCACACACACCTCACACACACACACCTCACACACACCACACACACACACACCACACACACATACACACACACACTACACACACACACCACACATGCACACACACCTCACACACACACCACACACACACACACACACCACATACACACACTACACACACGCTACACACACACACCACACACACACATACACACACACTACACACACCACACACACCTCACACACACCACACACACACCTCACACACACCACACACACACATACACACACACTACACACACACCACACACACACATGCACACACACTACACACACACCACACACACACATACCTCACACACACACCACACACACATACACACACACACCTCACACACACACACACCACACACACATACACACACACACCACACACGCACACACCACACACACCACACACACATACCTCACACACACACACCTCACACACACCACACATACACACACCACACACACATACACACACACACTACACACACACATCACACACACACATACACACACACACCACACACACACACACACACACTTTTTAAAAGATATACTTCTTACAAATGAGGAAAAGGAAATCAGGAAGTATAACTTACTCGATATCCATACAGCTTGCACACAGTAGCAAGAAAGGGCTGAGTGGAAGTCTGTTTTGTCCAACATCTTTGCTGTTTGCTCCCCACTCACCGTTCTTAGCTGAATATTGGTACCTTTCTCTTATTCTGGTGCCCAAACGAGGCAAGGAGAGCCACAAGTGCCACCCTGTGTTTACCTGTGTTTTGACTGATGTTGATGTCAACTGTGAGCTATCCCAGGAGGCTTCAGCTGATTTCATAAAGTTGTGGATTTCTTTCATGACTCTACTGATGTTTTGGGTCAGAACTTTTTTCCTATGTTCTGACCTAGTGTGGTTAGACCTGAGACTACTATTTAGAGTCCTGAATTTCCAGAGGACTTTTCAACTAAGGTCCTGACTTGGCACCACACTGAGTGAGCCTCATCTACTCTGATTTCAGTGCATGCCTTCTCAATGGGCAAAAAGTCTGGGAAGAAGTTGTTTGTGACCAACCATGAAAAGATGACCTTTTCTAAAGTGAAGGCTCTGTGCACAGAGCTCCAAGGCACTGTGGCTATCCCCAGGAATGCTGAGGAGAACAAGGCCATTCAAGAAGTGGCCAAAGGCACTGCCTTCCTAGGCATCACGGACGAGGTGACCGAAGGCCAATTCATGTATGTGACAGGGGGGAGGCTCACCTACAGCAACTGGAAAAAGAACGAGCCCAATGACTATGGCTCTGGGGAAGACTGTGTCACTATATTAGATAATGGTTTGTGGAATGACGGTTCCTGTCAAAGTCTCCATGTGGCTGTCTGCGAGTTCCCTGCCTGAGGAAACTAGTGCCTCCATCACCTCCTTGCCTCCTCTATGAACTCTCATTTGCTTCCAAAGAAAATTCAGTACTGGTTTCTCAAGCCTAGTGTTAAGTGATTCTTTTGAGGGGAGAGGATAAATTTTGGTTGTGGTATGAGGACATGAAGGGAAGCTGACCATGAGGCACCAGGGTCTGGTTGAGCACAGAGCAAAGATCACATCCATTTTGCTAGGAACACAGCAAGGAATCAACAGTGGAAAACCTACAATAAACATCCACCCCACTTTTCACCAAAGGACCAAAGGTGGGCTATACTTGTGCCAGAGTGGCAGCTGATCTCAGCCATAAAAGCATTCAATTTCTTTTTTCCATGAATTGTCATTAGGTGGTATCAAACTTGCCTGTTTGAAGCCATCCTCAGTTTACAAGGTGTTCTCACTGCTTGTGTGTTCCTTTACAGGGATCTATATTTGGTGGAGAATGGAAGAGAGCTAACACTACTGGATACTTAATATACCCCAGGCATAGGCTATCCAGGTCCTCTGTGTGACAGAGTTGTTGCTTTTAGGGTCCACATGCTTTCCCAGGAGCCCTCTGTCTATCTGACTGTAACAAAGGGCAGTATCCTTTGTGAATACCACACTCAGTCCTAAGAACTCCCTGCTAAGTAACTGTGTCCTCCTTTGACTCACTCTGTACCCCAAGGATGAAATGCTGCCTTTTATTCCTGCATTGATATATGGGATTGATGTGATATTGTGTTCCAACAACATAGAAAGAGGCAGATGATCATCCAGGGGGTGTCCATCTCACAATGTCAGTCCCCACCATCCAGCATCTCTTCCTTTCACTGAAACATCTTCTCATGATAGATCACTGAGCCCAGTATCAGTTCATAGAGAGGAGAGTCCTGTAGTTAGCTTTTCTCCCTAAGAGTTAAATGATGCCACTTCAGTGGCCAGGACTGGACCTCCATCCTTTGCGGTTCTGATTCTTTCTTGGTCCAAGGTTTCAATCTGTCTATTGTTTTGGTTTTCCACTGATCTGAGGGTATTGAGTTGAGATTCACTAGCACAATAAGTTGTGGCAGAAGAAGGTGAATTCTGGCCCTAGCTGCTTGCTATTCACGAGTGAGATTGGAAAACATTTCATGAATGAGCTAACAGTTATTCTCACTCACTGTGGAGGCTTAGTTCATTTCCATTTGTATTTTACTTCTGAACTACCAGGGAAAGCACTCTGTAGTCATTTGATGGTTGATGGATGTTTGTTCAATGGATACAGCAAACATTTACAAAGGGATGGATAAGTTGGCCACTGAGCAGTCAAGGTCAGGCTGTGTGCTGCTTCCAGAAAACTTTCTCAGCAGGTGTGAGAACTAGGTTGAGATCTTCAGAAGGCACCAGGGCCAAGCAGAGTGCAGGTGGCAGGCCCATGTGCCTCACACACCTATACTGTTACGTGACTGAATGTTCTCCCGACAACACGCACTTGTGTATAGAACAGAATTACTCACTGCTTCATTTTGAATTTAGATCTTTTAACACAGGCACCGGGAATGGCTTAAGATACAGAGCACCCTCTACAGGATAAATTAGAATCATAAATGTACATTATCCAGGAAATAGGGACTTGGGGTTTCAATTATGTCTGTGAGTGAGTTTCCTTTGGTAGAAATGTAGAACACAGCTATTGGGGTCAAAGTTGTTTCGTGTGACAAAGGGAAAACTGATATTCAAAGACTGAGAGACTCACGATCCAAGTTCCAGCCTGAATTCTGCATCCTACAACAGAAAGGCCTGCTCATCAGGACAGTCTTTCTCCGGACTCAGACATCTCTGCTGTTATTGCCAGCTGTGTTCCAGCCAGAGGTAGGGACATAGGTTTCTAGCCGAAGGCTTGTCACTCACACTAGATAACATACTTCCTGGGTCCAGGCAGCCTCCTTTTTCTGTGGCAGTCAGAGGTCAACCAGCTCAAAGGCCAGGCCATGATCTTGACCCTTGGGCATGGTTTCACTGTAGAGCCTCTGCCCTAAGGCTGTTTGCTTGCTGTTACGTAACAGATCTGTACTTCGGTAATTGTCAGGAATTTGGGGTTTTTCCACATACAAATTAGCCAGGAAAGGATCAGTTGTCATCTGAGGCCCAGGCTAGAGATGCCAGGAAGTTGGTTTTAAAAAGCCATGTTACCGCGGTAACCCTAAGTGGCTGATGAGTTACTGAAAAAAATAAAGGTGTTTCTGACAAGAGACCAGCTGGGAAGCAGTGACCTGTGTACCAAGTACGAACTAGTCGCTCTTGGCAGATACAACTGCCACATCCAAAAACAATAGAATTCAGGTAGGCATTTCCTAAGGAAACACAAGCCTTAGACTAGATTAGCCACTGGCAGCATGTGGTCTAGCCTGTCTTGTCCTGGTAGTCCATGAGCTTGTGTACGCTATGTAGCTCTTTAGAGCAATGGCTGGCAGAGTTGACTAGAATCATGACATTGTCTAAAATCTCTTGTCCTGTTAAATTTTTCTTAAAAGCTCCCACCCTTATGAGGTTCTCAGGTGAGGAAGATGTTTGGCACAGTTTTTGGAAACCACTGTCCCAAGAAATAACAGTCAACCTGCTGACTTGTGTCCAGCTTTTACCCATGCCAGAAGGTAGGCTTTCTTCATCTTTCTGGAGGCCTCTCATGGTGTAAAGGGGTTCTGCTTTATTTATAGTGTCTGTCCATTAACACTATCTCCCAACCACCCTCTACACAGAACCTGTTGCTAGTCCAAACCCATCTGTACACATCCTAAGGTCTTAACTCCTCCTGTGACTTTAGAGAATAATAGAGCTAGAACTGAAAGGCCCTGAGGAGTTGCCAGAGTGTGGGAGGTGCTGGGTTCATGAGGTCTAGAGAAGGCACTTGTGTGACCAGGACTCAGGCTGTTGTATATATTTTTGGGCACACATTTATGTCGAGTGTCTGTATGGCAATCAACAGACCCAAAGCCTGAAACTCCCTGCACCCTGTTTCCAGCAACTTATCTCAGCCCTCTTCCATCTGTGCCCAGGTCTCTGTCTTCCTCAGAGGCTCTAGTCAAGGAATATGCATGTCGGTCATGTAAAAACTGTCCACAAATGGCCCTATATGTGTTGAGAAGGCTGTGGAATCAGCAATGACTGTTCAGGCACTGGTATAACCTTGGGCAAACTTTAAATCTTGCCACTATTGCCTTCATTCAACTAATCTGACTGGTGAATCTCAAGTTGGTCCCAAACCCAGCTTTTAGACTTTTTACTCTTATTTTTATTTTCCTCTCAACAACTTTAAATATTTGATATCAGTTTTGTCATATATATACATATATGTGTATATATGTATATGTATATATGAATATATAGATATATATGTATATATATATACATATGTGTATATATATACATATATATATATTTATTAGAAGTAAGGATTAGGTTGGAGAGATGGCTCAGCAGGTAAGAGTACTGACTGCTCTCTTGAAGGTCCTGAGTTCAAATCCCAGCAACCACATGGTGGCTCACAACCATCTGTAATGAGATCTGACACACTTTTCTGATGTGTCTGAAGATAGCTACAGTGTACTTAGATAAATAATAGAAGTAAGGATTAATTTCAGACTGTTTGGGTTCAAATCCTGACTCCACCATGATGCAGCTGTGCAACACTTGGGAGGTCACATACAGTCTCTGTGCTCCTGTGCTCTTTTCAGAAAAACTGGAATAACAATTGTGCCTATGTTAGAAGGTTGTTACCAATGACAGATAAACTATTATCAGTGAAGCCGTTACAACAACATTTACTTGGAAATAATGCCACACTAGTAGTAGCTGTGCCTCAGTGAGTTTTCCAAAGCTATATCACTCACCTCAACAGATCCAGTGTCCGGAAATGAGTGGGGGTCACTTATAAGCTCAATAATGGCTGACAAATACATTCATGAACGAGTTCACGCGTGAATTAATCTGACTCCACCCCCAGGATGAGATTCAGCTTATTTCCTGAGATTAATCTGGGACTGGGCTGGATTCCAGAAAAGCAGCGGGTTCATTTTGGAAGATAGGTATGAGCATACTCTACTTTCTCAGGTAACAGCCCTAGCTCTGTCAGCATTGGCCTTAGGCTGCCCTCTGCTGGTTGTCTTGAAGGCAGGTCCAGCATGCCCAGACAGTCTCACAAGCAGGAGATTCAGAAGAGCTTTAGGCTCCCATAAGCCCCTTGTCTAGAACTTGGGTTAGTCCTGTTGCTTTATCTCTGCTGTCCTTATTGTTGCATCCTATTGGATCTTCTGTACAACTTCCAGGCCTTATGATGATGTCTGCTCTTACTGGCTATAGACTTACTGACTGCTTGTCAAGGCTCTGCAGCAATACGTAGCCTATTCCTTACATCAGTGTCTGCTCTATCTCAAATCTAGACTCTGAGTTCTTTATAGAGGGACTTCCATGCCACTTCCACCCTCTTCCCTGTCCTAGTTATGTCCAGAGTGGCTTCGTGTTCCCTCAAGATAGGATGTCATTGCTGCTGTATGGTCTTCTGGGTCAGGAGGACTTCCATTTTCCTTTGCTCAGCGTCAGCAGGGGAAAATTGGAGATTTTCTCTGAAGTAGGTTATTTTTTTTTTAAGGACACAACAAATCATTCACTTGCAATGTTTGCTGTGACCTCAAATAATCTCAAAAATGAAGGGTTGCTTCACTTAGAGTGTAACTAAGGACACTCCATGCAGGCTGTTGGAGACCCATGAGACAGAGGGTCAGTGTATAGTGGGATAGTGGATGCATATTCCATACTTGTTGAGCCATCAGCTGTAACTAAACTCTCCAGCATTGTCCTTGCCTTTGGTTCTTCCAACAGGAGGAAGCACCAAGATTCTTTCCAAGGTCTCAGAAAGTATCTTTACTTGTCTCACTAATAAATTTCAAAAAGGCATTCCCCTTGATCAATGTCTCCCAACCTACTGGATGGTGTTCTTTTAAGCCAAGGGTGGTAGACATTAGCACATCTATCCTATTCCTTATCCTTGCCAATGACAGATATTCGAGGGAAGCTGGGCTAAGAGCCATGATGTTCAATGGGCGAAGTATATTAAATAAATGCATTTTCAGTTTGAAATGTTTTCAATTTACAGTGCATCTAAGGGGTCACAATTTCATGGTAAATCAACCACTCCCTACACTACCTCTCTAAGACTATGGAAGCCATTTAATATTGTAATAATTACCTAATGTGCCCAGGTGGTAGGAGGAAAAGAGCTCATTGTTCAATCCTACCCAGTGCCTCTGAAATGACCAGCTATTCCTGTAGGAACCTATGGTTTCTGCCATCATAAAAGTACTTGCAGAGCTAAGTTCCATGTATTTTGGAAGGCCCAGTAGGAACACTATGTGGAGATTACTGTGGTCACCCTGTCAATCTATCTCATGTATGACCCTGGCTGTCAATAACTCCTAAGGCAGGAATCAGAAAAGGTGAAACAGCCTGGTAGCTCTCTAAGATGAGATGTCTTGTGCTATGGGCTGAATATTGTTTGTCCTCTAAAGGGTCATATACTGGAAAGCTGGTACTCAGTAATGGTAATGAGGAATGGTGGAAGCGTTAAGAGATAGATCCTACCAGGGGCAATAAACTGATAGGAATATGTCCTCAGACAGGATCAATTCTCATCTCACAGGAATGAGTGAAATACCCTATGACTGGATTAGATAGTATGAGAGTGGGTTGTCAAAAATCAAGGCCACCTACATGTTTGGCCACCCCTTGTCACTGGCACACGCTGCCAAATGTAGCTGTTCAGTATGTTGTGGGGAAGCATGTGAACTATGACACTTGCCCACTCCTCATATTTAAGACTTTTTAATGTAATCTTTATGTTCTAATATTAGATCAAATACAAGAATTGGGCCTTCCTCTGTCCAGTGGCTAACATGGTTAAAAAATGATTTATTTAAGTTAGAAATTAAATGCTTCAGCTTTGCTAAGAAAAAGGAGAGTGCTGAGATGGAGTCAGACTTCGGTGCTGGTTAGTGAATAAGCTTTGTCTGTCACAGACAAGATGGAGATGGGCCATACATGTGCTCATGGTTGGCCTTCTCTCTGTGGACAGAGGGACCTAATAAAGGAACTACCTTGAGTTTCGTTAGTGATCCACAGGATGATACTTTCTGGGACCTCTTAAAGAATCATAGTTCTTCTACCAGTTGGGTTGCACAAAAATGGTTGGGGAGCTGAGCATACTTCTCATGGTTTTATGGTGGCTTCTGACCAAGGTTACTGGCTTAGTTCACATAGGGAAAGCACAGCTCATATCAGGGAGCTATAAACCACCCAGAACTTCTGGGAAGAGGTGGAGAATGTGAACCCAGGCCAAAGGACAAAAATAAAAAAAGGTGGGGGTGGAGGCCAACCAGGAGGATCCTTTCATCCTTGCCTCTTTCAGTTCTGGCAGAGTCTGTAAGATATCTGTGCTTATAGGCATCTTTCTTGATGCTACTTCAAATGAT
Organism: Mastomys coucha; assembly: GCF_008632895.1. NCBI lineage: Eukaryota > Metazoa > Chordata > Mammalia > Rodentia > Muridae > Mastomys > Mastomys coucha. The sequence goes on from NW_022196915.1 coordinate 27,630,709, forward strand.
ACCTGACTTTAAAGGGTTTGACTTCTAATTTTCAACTTTATGAGAGTGTCAAATCATATCTGAGATGTTGACTTTCCTGGGACAGAAATATTTGAGTGTGTTTCTCTCTCACAATGTTGGGAATCAGGAGAGAGCTGTAGTTGTTGATAGACTCCTGAGACCATGAGTGGAATCATCATACTTTGGGGTATTGTGTTCCCACATCTTATTACAAAATACACAGATGATTGTATATGTGTGACAGCCACTATTTTATTAAAAACTAAGTTTTATGTTATACAGTGTTGACCAGCTATAGGCTTATGTAAGAGCTCTTATACTCAAGGCAAGCTAGGCTAAGCCTGAATGTTCCAGAGGCTAGGTGCATTAAATGAATGCATTTTCAATTTGTAATATTTTTAACTTACAGTGAGTCTATGAGGACACAATTTCAATGTAATTAACAAGCTTTTTTCTATCTTGATGAATTTTTAAAATAGATTTATCAGGATGTAGTCTTTCAAACAAAATTTTTTAAAAGTCTGACCTCAGCCAGGCATGGTGGTACAGGCCTTTAATTCCAACAACCTAAGAGGCAGAGACAGAGTTTGAGGCCAGCCTGGTCTCAGAACCAGAGCATGTTCCAGGACAGCCAGAGCTAAGCAGAGAAACACTATCTCAGAAAAAAAATTCTGACCTTTTAGTTAATTTATCATTTCTATTGTTTTTTTTGTTGCTGTTGGTTTTACATTTAATTAACTTTAATATTTCTTTTTGTCATTTAAAAATTTTATTTCTGTTTATTTTTACTTTTTGGAGTTTTATCATTACTGTTTATTCAGTTTTCCTTTTTGAGACAAATTTCTATAGGTCTTAGCCCCCACATTCTAGGATTACAGGTATAATTTATCATGTCTCACGGGTGTTCATCTTTCTGAAACAAATTTTAAGCTCAGTATGGTGGTACATATCTGCCTGTAACTGCAGCACTTGGGAGGTGGAAGCAGGATTAGACACTCGTCATCTTGTGCAGAATAGAAGGTGCCAAAGCCTCTGGAAATGGAGTTACAGTCAGTGCTGGGAACTGAACCTGGGTCCTTTGGAAGAGCAGCCAGTTCTCTTAACAACTGAGCCAGCTATACATCCCCAGTACTTCTCTTTTAATTGTATGTTGTGTTGCATTCTTCATCAGTTTACTGTTATTATTATTACTATTATTATTATCATCACTTTGAGTCTACCTCTCTGGCAGTGTTTTTAGATAGCCATTTCTCTTCTAAGAATATTTGATACAATACTCATATTTTCCTCTGATTTCCTTTTAATTTTTAATTAATAAATTTTTGGTTTTCTTTCCCCCCTCCCTCTCTCTCTTCTTTCTTTCTATACTGGAACCCTGGAGGCAGAGCCCAGGAACACCAGCCCTAGTTTTAACTGTATATGTAACAAATGTTTTAAGGTTTCCCCCTTAAGTGTTCAGTACTATTACTGATTAAATACTATTTAATTAAATAGTATTAACTGGCAAGTTGTTTTGTACCCTTTGTTTTTTATCAGATGTACATGGTATATGTACACCTAGCTTAATTTTTAGACTCTGTTCTTTTTTACTATTCCATCTATTCCTATATTGTTTAGTGTATTAATCACGCTAGTTTTAAAAAACCACTTCATCATAAAATGTGCCAAGTCCTATCAACTTACACAGTTTTGCTCATTTTCCCCCTCCCCCTTGGCTAGCAGCTGTTCTTTCTTAAGAACATTGGCATCATTTCAGGAGACCCTTCCGCTCTTAATCACCTTTTCTCCGTGGTGATGACTGCGGAGAACATGAAACATGCAGTGAGTTTCTAGATCCTTAAGAGAATTCACAAACCTCTCTTCCTCACTCTGCTCTTTTAGCTGCGTCCTCTCCAACGAGAGTGTCAGGCTTGTTCAAACCCACACCTGATTTCCTGTCCTTCCTACTCTGACTCATGAGCCAACCATCCCTCTAGTCAGAGAAGGATCTGCTTTCCTGAAGTTGCCTGCCGGCATTTCAGCTCTCACCTAACCCCCAGCACTTAGTTAAAGTGTTAAGGGAAGTAAATAGGCAGAAGAATGAGCAGTGAGGTCACTTCACTCTTACTTCAGATCAAAGGGACAGCTGACGTCTCAAAAAGACTTTATTCAGCCCTTACACGCAGGGACTAAGGGTCTTGTTCTCTTGGCTCCCTTGATTATTCATTTGTTCTTCTTACTAAACAAATATAGAAGGGACCACTTCTCTCAGGCATGTCCCTCTTACTCACAGTCCCAGTGAATCCAGTTGTTCCTCAAGGTTAATATTTTCTATTCAATTGTTTAAGGTTATAGGACTTTAGAATGTACAACTTCATCTCCACCAATCTTTCCACAATCCCCACAGTCACAAAAGAGAGGGCATGATAGAAATAGGCTGGGCGGTGGTGGTGCATGCCTTTAATCCCAGCACTTGGGAGGCAGAGGCAGGCAGATTTCTGAGTTCAAGGCTAGCCTGGTCTACAGAGTGAGTTCCAGGACAGCCAGGGATACACAGAGAGACCCTGTCTTGAAAATACAAAAAAAAAAAAAAAAGGGGGGGGGTGCTGGAGAGATGGCTCAGCAGTTAAGAGCACCAACTGCTCTTCCAAAGGTCCTGAGTTCAAATCTCAGCAACCACATGGTGGCTCACAACCATCTGTAATAAGATCTGATGCCCTCTTCTGGGATGTCTGAAGACAGATACAGTGTACTTACATATAATAGATAAATACATCTTAAAAAACAATAAAGAAATGGGCACAGATCCCATCTGACCATCTGGAAGTTACATATGCCAGATGTTCATGCCTGTCTCCTTAGAGAAACCCAGAAAATCTACCATGAGTATCCATGCAGAAGCCAAGCAGTAACAGTTGAGGCCATGAGCCAGTGAAAGGTCTTGATCTCCAAGCAGCACAAGAAGATGGCTCTCTCTGTGGTCCTGGCTAGGAGTTCTTAGATCATCATCCATTCATGCTAAATTTACTGCCTAGCACTTCTACTGCCTTCTGCTTCAATTCAGTCCCAGATATGACTTCTTTGCATCCTTAGGGATCCCAGAACACATGACTAGCCATTTGTTTTCAGCCCTGGATAAGTATTTGGTATTTCAATTAACATCTTTTCCCTAATAGGAAGGTTTTGTGTGTGCGGTTGTTCTGTTTTTCAAACACACCTTTGAGCTTGAATAAGAAGGATTGTAAGATGGTAAGAATGGTTGAAAATTCCCCAAACAAGTAATTCGATTGTCAGTGGATCTAGACAATTGTGTGTCAGAAGAATTCAGAACAAAATAGGAAACTGGAAATGGAAAACATCAGAGGGCTCCTCTCATGCTGTGCATTATGGGATATGGGCTGATTTGGTGACAGGAGGATTGAGAATCAGGCGTCTTGAGAACATACATTAAAGTAGCTGGGCATGGTGGTGTACACCTGCGATCCCAGACTCTGCAAGTTGAGGACAAGGAGAATAGAGAGTTTTAAGCCAGTCTGAACTGCATAGAGAGATTCTCCTTCAAAAAAGAAAAAAGAAAAAAAAAGGAAAATATCAGCTCATGTATGTTGCAACCCTCAAGAGACTTGAGGCTCCAGGGAGTGGGGAGGGCTGGCAGGAGGTGGGAAGCATCCTCTTGGAGACAGGGGGAGGAGGAATGGTACTGTGGGAGGAACTGTGGGAGGGGGACCAGGAGTGGAGCAATGGCTGGACTGTAAACAACTAAAAGTAATTAAAAACAAAAAAGGAAAAGAAAACAAGAAATGATCATCTCAAAATAAAATAAAATAAAGTAAAATAAAAATATTAAACCAAACAGAGTTTTGAAATGTATCTGCTGTAGAAGACCCTGCTGCAGACATGTGTGTATGTATGACAACAGCTCTTTTGACCCAACTGGCAATTTGTAGATTGTCATATCTCTTAAGAGTTTAAGAATCTAATGTTTAGCTGTGGATATCTGCATCTATTTCAGTCAGCTGCTGGGTAGAGCCTCTCAGAGGACAATCATGCTAGGCTCCTGTCTGCGAGTATCAGTGGGAGAGGATGAGCCTATCCCTGCAGAGACTTGATCAACCAGGGTTGGGGAATCCAAAAGGTGGCCCACCTTCTCAGAGGGAAAGGGGGATGGGGGATGGGATGGAAGATGGGGGGTGAGGGTTGGGGGAGGAACTCTGGGGGGAGAACAGGAGGCAGCAATTGGGATGTAAAAAATTAAATTAAAAAAATAGGCTCAAAAACATATTTTCAGTATTGCTGTAGACAAGCATCTACATAAGTCTGTTCAATTGATTGTTGTTTTATATCAAACAACTTTTATAATACTCATTTTTTATTGTTACAATGTTTTATAAATTTTTAAGAATATGATAAAATAAAAAAAAAACAAAAGATATGGCAGGTATTAAAGGGGGGTCTCTGGGAGGAGTTGGGATACAAAAGGGAAAGAAGAATGTGGCATAATCCTATTTACTTAAAATATGTTTTTAAATGTTAACAAATTCAGATAAATTCAAATTATGTATCTTTTCTCACCATAATGCAATAAAACTTAAATCAATAAAAGAAAAAAATATACTCATATAATCCCAGTTCAACTCTCACTTAAACTAGTTAAAAAGGGACCTTGGCCAATATGGCTGGGGGTAGGATGAACAGTTTAAAATTCCTGCTGGCCTTCAGATGTATGCTGAGCAGGGGATGCCTAGGGGCTCTAAACCTTTAAAATGTGAACTTCTGAACTCTTTGCATCACTCTTCTTTTTAATGAGGCTGTGTCTACAGAACTCAATTTTCTCTTGATATGTTCCTTGTGTTGGGAGCAAACAAAACTCTCATTGCCTGTGGTGCTGGCAAATTTGGTTCCTTTGAAAGGGGTTGGAGTCTCAGCATCCCAGACCTTCAACCTGATGGGAGGTTGTTCAGAGAGTTCTGTTGTTCGTTCCTTCCCATTGTTAAGAAAAAGGTTGGGGATGGCTACAAATATGGCTTAGTGGTTAAGAACTCTGACTGCTCTTCCAGAGGACCTCAGGTTTTAATTCCCAGCACTCACATGGCAACTCATAACCTCTCTGTAACTCTAGTTCTAAGAAATTTGACATCCTCTTTGGGCTTCTACTGGAACCAGGCATGTATGTGATGCAGAGACGTACATGCAGACAAAACATTCATACACATAAAAAATAAAATTAAAAACAGAGATTTGGTATTGTTATTAGGATAAGCAATGGTTTCTTTGAAAGGATCTCCCAAGACTGTCATGACACTAAGGGAATCTCAGTGGCTATATTGTGCTGTGTGGTCTTATCCTCAAACCTTAGCTACTAGAACCAGGGTGGGCATCTGAGATGAACAGACTTATCCCCACTGGAGTTTTGGGCTGGAAGTAGGCGCGTGATTCTTATCTTTATGCTCTATGTCTATGTCTGTTTTCTGCCCTTAGATAGTCTGGAGCAGTGCTCTCAACCTTCCTAATAGTACTAGCTCCTCATATGGTAGTGACTCCTAACCATAAAATTATTTTGTTGATACTTCATAATTGTAATTTTACTACTGTTATGAATTGTAATGTAGATATGTGGTATATAACCACCAGAGGGGTTATGTCATACAGGTTAAGAACTCCTGCTCTAGCTGCAGAACACAGGAGGGTTTGAACAAGAGAGACTTAGGTCTATGAAGAGTCTAGGGTACAGCCTGACCCTGCCTGTCCCCCAGTGTTTCTTAAGCACATACGGAGCCATCTATTTATAGCAAAGGGTTCTCTTTACAACCCAGTTGTTTCCTGCTCCCGACTATAAAAGGTACCTCTCTAACCTTCCTCCACAGGTGTGCCCGGGTGAGGCCTCTGAACCAAGAATTATTTGTTCTTTATTGTGCAACTGAGTTATTTTTTAGGAGGTGCCAAGAATTTTCTTTCCTGGTAGCAAGAAAAAAAAGTAAAACCACCTCAATTGGACATTGATTTCACTTTGTCTAAACGTGTGAGGCTTGTCTCATAAAACATGGTGTCTTATTTATAAGTCATGCTGAGGGACTTGGAAGAGGTATTCAGTTTGGGTAGGGGAGATTATACAGAATGGGCAATTCCCTCTGGTCTCTGCAACAGGAGAATGAAGGTTTCTGTCTAAAGAAGGGGGTATTTGTGTCCCTTTTATGGGCCTGTAGGCCACTCAACTGTTCTTCCCATTTCTTGAATACAGGTATAGATAAAATAAGGTTTGGAGGAATGTGTCAAAAAACCAAACCAAACCAAACCAAACCAAATCAAACCAAACCAAACCAAACCAAAAACCAGCCCCAATACACAGAATTGTTAGCGTTGAGGTCAGGACAAACATGTCTGTGACCCATCAACCCTACCATCCCAAGTCATTGTTGCCTGAGTCCTCTCCCTTCTCTGAACCTCACTTTCCACATTTGAAAAATAAAGAGAATGGGACTGGAGAAATGGCTCAGCAGTTAAGAGTACATGTTGCTTTTGCAGAGGACCTGGGTTTGATTCTCAGCACCTCTATAGCAGCTCACAACCATAATCCCAGTTCCAGAGAGTCAACAGCCATACACGTACTGCACATATATGCATACTGGCAAAACATTTATACACATGGAATAAATATAAATAAACTTTAAAAGCATACAAGGAGTATTCACTAGGCTATCTTTGAAGCAGAAGGGATAGAATGTTCTGGAACTGTCTGGCAACAGAAGGCTTAGGTGAATATGAGCATGACCACCTTCTCTTCTCCTCCCTGAGATTACAGATGAGTTAAGAATGGTGCAGAGGTCCTTCTTAGCCCCACTGACAGGGCTTTTAAAGAATGTTATCCTAGGTGTTGCCATGACATCAAGTAGGGAAAACAGATAGATTACCTGACAAGTCATTCTGCTGGGCTTTCAGGAAACCAGAGGTTTCTAGGCTGCCATTGTTTAGTTTGGAGGCATCAAAGAAAATGTCATGACCCGAAAGGGCTTGCAGATGGAATATACTGCCAGGATCCAGGAAGATCTCACCCCGGAGTGAATGAGCACTGAGAGTCAGTGTGATTCTGTTAGATGGTGAAGGAGAACAACAGACAGGCAAGAAACACCCATCAGGAGTAGCCAGAACACCAGAAACCTCCAGCAAAAGTGGAGAAAGGCCCAGAGGAGAATGCTTAAAAAGGGTACCATCAGCCAGGCCAAACACCGCTGAAAGTTGGAGAAGCAGCAGGGCTACGAAGAAGGCATTATGTTCTTTGACAGGTCATAGAGATGGATTTTTATCCCCTACCAGTGGGATAAAACACAGCCCTTCTTTCCCCTGAGAGTTTTTCAGCATGTGAAGGCAGCTGTGCATGATACTCTGAGAAATGTATTCTGTGACAGCCCTGCCATTGGGCTGCTTTCTGAGGAGAACCCAAGCTATACAGAGAACCCAAGCTTTTATTAGGATGTTGGCAACATACAGGTCTGAGCCATAGCACACTGGCTAAGCTCCTCGCCACACACTGTCCTGTCTTTTACCTCTAGTGGCTCAGAATTCACAGATAACAAGGCGCTGCTCTCCACAAGCCTTGTCATTCCACTGCCCATTGGTGAAGATCTCCACACAGTTCTCTGCCCCACCGTTGTTGTTGGGTTCCCCTGGAGCCCAGTTAGAATAGACCAGGGGCTCTCCTGTGGGGTAAGTGAACTTGCCCTCTGTGCCCACATCTGTCATACTCAGGAAAGCAGCTTTGTTGTGGGCGGTGATCAGTTGCTGTATGGCAGCATTCTCAGTAGCAGAACGTGGGGAGGCCAGCTGCCCTCCAGCCTGCCTGCACATCTCCTGGGCCTCCTCAAAAGGCTTTTCAGAGTTTGCTGTCCTGAAGATTTTGTCTCCAACACTTCGACCATCAGGGAAGAGTGCAGCTGAAAGAAGATGGAAGGTGGGCTGAAGTTGTGGCAACCCCTAGCTAGAGTTCTGGGCCTGTGGAAAATTTGAGCTGGAGCTAGAGCCTCCTCCCAACCTTCTAATGAAGGGTATTGGGGAACCAGAAATGATGAAGCAAAGACTGTGGTCCTAGCACCATGGTGAACTCTATGAGAGGGTGCCATCTCTCCTCATTCACAAGCAGTAGCACTTAAGCTCAAAGAAGTTCAATACAAGGCCCCAAGTTAGTATGATTGTGGGGAACCTTACTCACTCTGACAGCAGAGCTCAATGGATAAAGTGCTGGCTGTGCAAGGAGCTGGCACACTGCATCATATACAAGCTGGACATGGGGACAGAGGGTAGGGTGGAAGGCCCCACTGATCAGCCAATATCACTGCTGGACTTGGGGATACAAGGGGTATGGAGACAGGTGGATCCCAGGGTAGGGTGGAAGGCCCCACTGACCAGCCAATATCACTAAAACAGAAAGCACTAGGTTTAGTGAGAGATCCTGTCTCAAAAAGACATGATGGAGAGCTAAAGAGATGGCTGACAGGTGAAGGTGTTTGCCTTTTGCTGCACAGCCTGGTGACCTGAGTTCAATCCTTGGAAGCTACATAAAGGTAGAAGGAGAGAACTGAATCCATAAAGTTGTTCTCTGACTTCCACATAAGCACCCTGGTACACTTGGCAACGTAGCCTGTGCGCATGCACGCATGCACGCACGCACGCGCGCGCGCGCGCATACACACACACACACACACACACACACACACACACACACACACACGAAATTAAATTAAAAAAATAAAGTATAATGTAAAGAGGACCATCTGACACCAATCTCCAGCTTGCATACACACACACACACACACACACACACACACACACACAGAGCTATTTCCAAAACAAAAGTGTGACTTTTCATGTTCAGCCCATGATAATACTAGTTACTGCATAGAAATGAACAGATTTTTCTGGGAAATTACTTTTGAGTAATTTCCAGATTACACAGAAGACACAGTGCAGTGAGCCCACAGGCACCCTGGTGGTATTAACATAGGTTGTCAGCCAGGGTTTGTATTACGTGCTAGGGTTAAGGAACAGCCAAGGAAATAGTGGGTATCTGTGGGTTGGGTCAAGTCCCAGGCTGTCCTTGATCTCCTAGACATGGAAGTGCTGGTGAGGGGGGTGAAGTACATTTGAGAGGCCCACATATTCAGGGACATTGGGGGTGGGGTTAATAGTGAACCTCAGAAAGGAATCAAGTCAGTTATTATGACTCTAGCAATGACTATCTGAGAGGGCAAGACAAAGTCATTCCCTCTCCACTTCCTTAACTCTGAAGTGACAGATGACATCACAAAACCATCATGTGTATAGCATGCCATAATCTTTCCTTCAGTGTGCACCCATCTCTGTGGCTTTGTGCCCATACATGGAAGTCAGCAAAAGAAACTAGATACTGGTAAAGTCTGTGCTCCAGTCTTACACTGGAGCTGGTCAGAATCTAAGCTGCACCCTAGTTCACTGTTCTTTTCCTCTGAGTATCTTTATAAAGATCTTGGGAAAGATTTTCCATGGGCTCAGTATGATACCAAGAGCAGCCCTGATCAGGGCTGTGCAAGGGTCATGTGCTGTCACAGGGTTGATCCTGGGTGGACTTATGTGTGCTACATGAATATGCCCACTCATTTATTCAAAAAAAGGACACCATCTTGATATGTATGTGTGCCTAATAACACACATGCGTGCATGTGTGTTGATAGATGCCAAATGTGTTGCTCAAGCCCCAAGTCAAGCCTTAGACTTAGTTCTTGCTCATTTTCATCCTATACCTAGAGCAAAGTTCAACCAAATGAACAACCCTAGTTCAATTTTATTTGGATCCAGAAACTCACCTTTCTTATAGTGAGAGAAGGCAGCCTCTAGATGCTGTAGTTTTCCATTTAAGGCTTCCATCTGTTGCCTCAGAGCAGCACTGTCTACATAGGCGGTAAATAAGAGAAATGACTATGTGAAGATTATGATACAAGCCTAAGGATAAATTCACCCGGTGCCCCCAGAAAAAGGATAAACGTCAAGATGGGGAGCTTGTTACTCATATCAAGCTTTACATCTATAGGCATAGCTGGTCCCTGTTATGAATGCTTTTCTTTCTTTTTCAAAAATGTTTTGTTTGTTGGGGGGGGGGGAGATTGTGTGTGTGTGTGTGTGTTGTACTTGTTACATGTCTATGCAAATGTGACCCAACAATAATGTTGGTCATCTTCCTCTATCACCTTATATATTGAGGTAGAGTCTCTCCCTTAAACCCAGAGCTTGCTGATTTGGCTAGTCTAGCTAGTGAGTTTGCTTCAGGGATCTCATCTCTGCCTCTATAGAACTGGGATTACTAGAAGGCTATCATATCCACTCACCATTTGGGGATTTGAACTTTGGAACTCTGAACTCTGAGTTCATGTCTGTATGGCAAGCATTTCACCAACAAATCCATATCCCTAGTCTTTTTGTTTGCTTGTTTTCAAGACAGGATCTAATGTAACCCAGGCTAGCATCCAACTCAGCAATCCTGCTTTAGCCTCCCTAGTACTTGGATTACAAGTATGATTCATGACACCCAGATTCTGTGTAGGGATTTCTTATAGTCGCTAAATAAGCCCTTGAACCTGAACTAAGCCTGAAGCAGATGGCAGATCAAACCAGAAGGCATCTTGAGTCAAGATTCAGGAAATTTTGACAGTCTTGGGAAAAGAAAGTCTTGAGAAAAGAAAATTTTGTAATATTTTGACAATCTTGGGAAAAGAATAGAAACACATATTACTTACATAATTCTCATCCACTGGATTGCTAGATGCACAAGGCTAGCCTATAAACCAGGAAGTCAACTGTTGTCACCTATTTCCCATGGTCAGATGATGAAATTTGTCTTCCCATATGACTTAGATAGATAGCTAAGCCAGTTTATAATTGGCTCTCAAACTTATAAGCTGACTACAAGTTCCATTCACCACCCATACTAATGAGATTCTCCTGCCTCACTGAAGAGGACTACACCCCAGTGTGGGTCCCAGGACCTGAAGCTTCTGTCTTACCTGGAAGCCCACTTTCACCTTTGATTCCTCTGTCTCCAGGAGCACCTCTGTCCCCCTTGAGTCCTGGGGGACCCCTGGAACCTGGAGCTCCCTGTGGTCCCACAGGTCCGGCAGGTCCTGGAATCCAAGAAGATCTGGCTAGGCTGTGTGTTTATTTCCCAATATTTTCACCTCACTGTTTATTTTCATCCCGGCTATGCTCTTACCTCACATACAGACTCTTTACAGAACCCAGACACATGCCCATATGTATGTGCACAGCTGACCTTAGCACCTGGCAATCAACTTTGTGTACAACTTCCCTAAAAAAAGACTCCCTATGGCTTAAAACATCCCTCTCCCTACATATGATTAGTCCCAGTGGCCCTACACTCACCCTCCTTGGAAGCAGATTGCCTCCACCGCCCAATTTCTACTTAATGGGTAAGTTTAGGAAGGGATCTTAATCTAGGCCTTGTCAGCTCCAAGGGGGCACATTAACACTCCATCCAGCCCTACATCTTTTCATCACTTACCTGCTGCCCCAGCATTTCCAGGGGCTCCTTGCTCACCAGGGACACCTCTTTCTCCCTTGGGGCCTGTGGAGCCTTTTGCCCCTGCAGGTCCTTGCATGCCAGGAGCACCTACTTCTCCTGAGAACAGGACAAACAGAAACGCTGCTAAAAGTGTGTTCAGTGTAAAACATTTCCTAGCAGTAGGCCTTTTTACAGAGGACTACCGGGTTAGATAGAGAGTTGGGAACATTCTTCCTTGCTACCTAGCGGTCCTCTGTGGAAGGTGATGGAGAAATCCTGTTGGTGCAGGGAGATGTGAGAGAGGTGTGCACACCAAGGTCTTCATTGTGCTATTACTCTGGATTCTTCCTGTTGGTCTGACCATGCCTCAGATCACACTAATTGCTTCCACTGCCATTCTGCTTTTCTCCCTCCCAGACAAACCACAGCCTTCACCTACCTTTGGGCCCAGCCTCGCCTTTAAGACCTGGTTTGCCTTGAGGTCCTATGTTCCCCTGCTTCCCAGGGGGGCCTTCTTTTCCGGCTGGACCAGGAACACCTGGAAGTCCTGGAGGTCCTGGCAGAAAAGAATCAGCCCAGTCAATGACAGTAAATTCCTTTGGAAGTGGGAGCCTGGAAGATGCATGTCAGAGCAGAGGTCAAGGAGACAACAGTCCATCCTGAAACAACCCAGTGCCTCCTTCAGAACATCCATCTTTCTTCTTCCCAGGACAGGTTCTGTGCCTGCCACTTATACATCCTCATGATAGAAGCAACAGCTGGAGGCACCATCTGAATCCCACGACCCATTGCTCACCACTTAGTCCACGGTCTCCTTTTGGTCCAGGTTCTCCAGCAGAGCCATTCTCTCCTTTGGGCCCAACTGGACCTGTAGGGCCCCGCAACCCTGAGAGCCCCATAGGTCCTGGCAAACCTATAGAAACAAAAGAAATGGACCCAAAGTTAGTCCTATGCTCAGGAGAGACTGATGTCTACAAGGCATCCCTTTAGGGTTCTGCTGAGCATATTTTGGTCCTGTGGTGACCCACTTAATCAAAATTAGTGTCTCCACCTAGACAAAATAGACATCCTTGGCTTGGCGGTGAATTCAAGTCAAGAGCTTCACAACCTTTCATGCAGTGTTCTTTCCCCTGCTCCAAGGCCTCTGTGTCAGCAGCAGACAATCTGCTAGAATTGATTGATCAGTGGCAAGAGTGTAGATGCTTATGTACATGCAAGTAAGTGTGTGTGTATATGTGAGTGAGGGTATGGGGAGTGTGTATCAGGAGAACAAACTACTTTTTTTAAATCAAAACTTGTACCAGATAGATACTAACTTGTTTATTGTTATTTATCTATTTGACCATTGTTTATTTGCAAAGAGCCCCAAATGCACAAGGAATAAAAATATAAAAATAAGATAGTAGCAAACTCAAGAGCTTCTGTGCAATGAAGGAAATACCCAACAGAGTGAAGACATAGCCTATGGAGTGGGAGAAAACACGTGTCAAACAGTGACCTGACACAGGGTTAATATCCACAATATCTAAGGAATTAAAAAAACCAAAAATGAAAAGCAAATAATCTAATTTTAAAATGGGCAGATTAGGAGTAACTGGGACTAGCGGGACCAGGCACACAGGAACTCCAGCAGTCCAGTGACTCGGGTTCCTTCCGGTCTGTCTGGGCTGGGGACCACAGCAGACCTTGGGCAAGCTCCGCAGCCAGTCCCACAACACCCAGAGGAATCTCCACTCCCAGGCGCTCTGACACACCCAGGATCAG